>NC_086330.1:192588593-192904365 GCF_032445375.1 Bacillus rossius redtenbacheri | reverse complement strand
AAAAAGCTCTTTTTCAAACTTTTTGCACACAGTATAGCTGCCTCATTTCAGCGCTACTGACGTGGTCCTCAATAATGCTCAGTAACACTTGAAGTATAGGAATTTTCATGGACATTGTTGGTTCATTTGCATCACACATTTCATGAATTGCATGATCATTGGGTTTTAACACAGTTACCATTACATCAACCATCTTCCACTCATTTGCAGTAAGAGAGTCCTTGCCACACTGTGTAAGGACAGCAGTGATTGGCTCTTTCTGTTCGAGTAATCTTGCCAACATTGTATACTCGCTGTTCCAACGGGTATCTGCCATCTGGAGGAGGTTATTTTCTGGGTAGTTTAGCTGCTGCTGTTTAAGTCGAAGTGCCTGTTGAGATAATGTGCTGCGGTTAAAATAGGAAACAATTCTACGCACCTTTACAAAGAACGTTGATGATCCTATTTATTTTTTAACATCCCCTACAACAAGCTGCAGTGTGTGTGCTAAGCATGAGACATGCTGAAAAGTGGAGCTAGAAATAGCACATGTGTAGTTTTTAGCATTGTCTGTTACCACATATACTGGGACTGACAGAGAATGCAGATTCCACTTCTCCAGCAAATTCATCAACATGCTCAAAACATTTTCAACAGTATGGCCGCCTGGAAAGTGTTGGGTTGCCAGAGCATGATTTTATGTTTAAATTGTTTGTCAAAATAATGGCAAGTAAATGAGACATAACTCTCGACTGCAACATATGTCCACATATCTGAGTGAAAGAAAGAGAATTCAGTCTTTTTAAATCATCATCTTGGATTTCCAAATTCAATAATTTGAAGTGTGTTCCATAAAGATTTGGTATAATGTTCCTGGCAAATGTTGTTCCACAAGGTAATTCATAGTTGGGTTCCATTACTGAGCATAAGTCTTTAAAACCTTGGTCTTCAACTAATGTGTATGGTTGATAATCTCTGGCCACCATTTTGGCAATACTTTCAGTAATCAATTTAGCCTTGGGGTGATCTTTCGGAAGCTTCGTTTTTCTTTTGAAGCACTCTTGCAACTTTGTTTGTTTACAGAAAGGTTCACCTGTGTTTACAAAATCAAGTTTTGATTTGTTGCTTTTGCATTCTTCAAATTCGGACAATTCTGTTGTATGAATATTTAGGCTTGATGTTGAACCTGTAGGTGTTTTCAGTATGTGCATGCACTTCTTACATCTGGCTTCATTTCTATCTATTTTTGTAACAAAGTTCCAAATTGGTGTCTTTGAATGTGGTGGTGATGGTATACTGTTGCTTACATTGTTGCAGATAATGGTAAATAAATTTGTTTAAATTTAACTGGACAACTACAAATAGGCCTATGCCAAAAATTTTATTTTATGAAATCATACTGAAGCGCGCACAAAAAAAACTCACAATCCTGAAAGTTTTTATATATTCAAAAAAGTTATATATGTTTAAAAAATGGTCACATAATTTGTGTTGAAACTTCCTTGTCACTCACCATGTGGTATTTCTTTTGTGGTGCCGTATGCTTTAACGAATTACTTTGAAAACACAATTAACCACACAACTACAGTCGAACCTCTATCTATCGTTTTTCAGGGGACTAACAAAAAATTCAGTAGATGCAGACATTCAATAGATGTAGACATCACTCTTAGATTTAAAAAAAATTGCTTAACCTCAAAATTAGTGTCACAAATATGTTACTTGTACTTAAAGTTTAATCAATTGAAAATATTAAAAATAGAAGCATTTTACTTAATTCAATTTATACTTGCAAAAAAAGCATACGCACAATAGACCTACAAGGAAATTAGTCTTTTTCAATATCCTGAAGGCTGAAACATGTTTACTCATGTCATCAAATGAAGAGCTGTACCGTTACGAATTGGCAGAAGCCGATTTTGCCGATATTTAGTTGAATCGGCATTGCTGCCGATTTCCGATACGCTTGTTAATTTTCAGTTTTGATATTACTGAAAAACGAGTCTGCCATAACCTATAATTCCATGAGTACCCTTATAGCTTTTCATAGTAGTACTCCATTCTTTCAACTCACATTATTTCTTAGCAACATGTGCCAACCGTACATATCAAAATTTAACTTTTTTTTTTTTCAATAATGTTCTTTAATTTTAATATGTCATAAATATATTACTATCACGGTACATATACATTTTGGTTGTTACGGTAACTATAGTGCAAATGTGGTAGCTATCATTCTTCTGTAGTAATTATGGTACCTACCAAGAATCTTTAGTCCTTTTTGTGGTAATTATCTTAAGATAACTATTGGGTTTATACTGTAGTTATGGTACATCATCCATATTTCTTCATAAGTTGTTGTTCATTTGTCTTTTCTTAACATTTACGTGCGCCATTACTATTTGAAGCAGGAACTTTTGGAAAAATTTTAAACGTGTCTATATTACACATTTAATGGTGTAATGACGAGACCCCTGACAATTTAAACGCTTTATACGGAAAAACCTACCATACGGGACCGTCTCAAATGAGTTTTACTGTATTTTCTTCCGTAAAAAGTAAAACACCGTCACAATGCTTTCCGGCCAAATAATCTGCTGCTGTTGAAGCTCGAAATTTTCGATCCTAACAGTTTTTTCGAGCCGAGCTCGAGTTTGAAGTAAGTACTCGGCTTGAGCTCAATTTTCGAGTACTCGCAGACCTCTAGTGCTATCTGAAAGTACAGTCTAGTTGAGGAACGCCTTTCCATCGACCACACATTTATTAAAGCCCTCACGACTGGCTTACTGACAACTTTCATTCACAACTTACCACTCATTAACCGCACAACTCAATGGTCACATGCCAAATGCCCCCCAGTTTAAAGCCCACTTACCTTCCAAATCCATTCGTCTCTTGATTTTACACCGTTTCCCTTCTTAAGACGCCAGCGGATCTACGAGGAACTACACTTTTTGTCATCACCGGGCTCTCTCGGACAACCTACACTATTCGGAGCAATGAATATTGTGTCTGACTAGTGTGTTATAATATTTAAATTAAATAAACTAAGTATAATCACTTTTACATTAGTAATAATTACTAGCGCCAGACAAACTCCTTAATATATATTTTTAAATATCTTAACTTATATTTCTGTTTGAAAGTATTAGTCTCTTCTAATGATGCAATCACTTTCTTCATTACAAAGTTTGTTACTGACTCTGTAGTATGTTTTACTATGTTCAAATTTCACACAAGTACACATTTTATTAAACATTCGAGTAAATACTTGTTTTGGCAACACTACTTCAATGCCAAAAAAAAAACTAAATCACTTGCTCAACACAGGAGAAAAAATTATCTCAATCTCACATTTAATACCACCTAGACGAGACACTTCCCTGGGAGTAACAAGACAGCACGTTAGTTGGTGTCCGCCATGTTGTATCCATTGACCTTTAACTAAGATATTCAGATAAGTAGTAAAGTCCACATTTTAAGCTAGTGGAATAAAAGCACATTTTTTGCATGTGTTTAAATGAATACTTTGTGAAGTTTTGGTTCGTGTGAGTTAGTTTATTATTAGTCACGTGCTCTCAATACCGCTGCTTGGTTGCCTATAAATGCTAGTGCCACTCCTTCTTGGCAGGTGGAGGAATATCTGCTTTGAAGAGCAATGAGTGTGTACGTGTGTAACACTGAGAACTATACGAGCAGTAGCAAACAGTTCTTACGGACACACTACCCGATCGGCAATCTGAGGATCCGGTGATGGTGGCTATTGGTAGATCTCATGTATCTACTCAGGCTGTACCAGCTGTGAACCTTGGGTAGATAATGCATTCTGCTGATAGTACAGTGCTTACAAACATAATCACAGTGCAAAGCACCCAAAGTAAACACTACTAAATTACTTTTCAACCTTTTTCCTTCAAATTCTTCTCTTTTTAAACCAAAATATTTGCTACATGGGGCTCCTAGAAACAGGAGTTGACTGTACCTTTTTATTACATGCTTTATATTAGCTTCACCTGTATGTTTGTCTGTCCGTCTGTAACTCTGTCTGTCCGTCTGTAACTCTTTCGACTAAGAGTGAGTGCCTCATCACTGTAAAATGTCCCACCCATTTCATTACGTTCGTTAGCCGAGCGGTCTAAGGCGCGCGACTTCTGTGACGTCAGCTTTCGGATTCAGCGATCGTGGGTTCTACTCCCGGCCACGCCGAAAAACAAATGTTTTTTTTTTTTTTTTCCCGGTAAATTCTAATATTATATCCATACATCTACCTGCAAATGATTCGTAGAGACTTTACCATTTCTTTGTGACGTTGCAACTCCAAATAGTTATCTCAGATGGTAATAGGTAGTGTCGGTAACTCATTTCCCTATGATAATTATACATAAATATAGTTTAAAAAACTAAAAAAACATGCTTTTAAAGAATATCAAACTAAAAAGTTAAAAATAAATATAGTTTAAAAAACTAAAAAACATGCTTTTAAAGAATATCAAACTAAAAAGTTAAAAATAAATATAGTTTAAAAAACTAAAGAAACATGCTTTTAAAGATTATCAAACTAAAAAGTAAAAAATAATTTTAAAATTTAATTTATGACAATAGTATATAAGCAATACTAGTATAAATGAGAAAAAAGCATCGGGCGCTTAATATACAAAAAATATGGCACAAAGCGCCTCAAGCTTTTTTCTCATTTATACTAGTATTGCTTATATACTATTGTCATAAATTAAATTTTAAAATTATTTTTTACTTTTTAGTTTGATAATCTTTAAAAGCATGTTTCTTTAGTTTTTTAAACTATATTTATAACACTTTTGCATCTTCTTTTGTGAATTGTGAATTCAATTTCAATATGACAATGTAGATTTAAAATTCTTATTAATTTCACATGTTTATCAGAGAATTTGCGAACTTCACATTTTCAGTTGTGGCTATCCAAGAACTGTGTCTCAAGTTTATTTACTAATCTACTCACTGACCTCAATTTATTTTGTTGCAGAACCACCGAAGGATTGTAATACTTTCAAACTACCTCCAGTTGAAAAAATGAAAGAAAGATATCTGTTTAGGGACGATAACTTGGAAAAAAATGGTCACCAGATATTTTCAACACCTGGTTCTCTCACTAGAAATTATAATTTAATGATTCAGATTTTAGACCAAATTGCAGTAGTGGACAATTTTAATATTTCAGATAGTGGATATAATGAAGATTACGAATCAAAGAAATCTGGATCAAATTTTACTGACACAAATGGACACTCAAAAACAGAACGTGATGTGAAACCATTTGCTGCAGAAAATGGCACACCAAAATCAACTAGGAAATCACAGGTGCGCGTAGCCAAGCAGAGTGTTTCAAAAGTGAAAGTGATATCGGACAGCAAAGAAGAGAAAAGCCCAAGTGTTGTGGACTCTGGAGAGAAACCAGTTGATTCTGACTTGGCTGCGAGGTCACCTCAAGTGGGGCGTAGCGGTCGCAGAGCAAGAAACAACCTTGATTTAGAGGCCAGGAGGTCACCGGCCCAAAGTGCCACCCGCTCCAAGACTCCAGGATCTTCTGACAGGAAGGCTGCCCACTCCGGGACAGGCCGGAGAAAGACAGGCTCGGAGAAAGGATCGTTGGAAACTCAGGTAAGAACTTCTCTTTTGGTGTTGATCTGTGTTCTTCCCAGGAAAAGTACAGAACTGAGAGGTCCTCTGACTCAGTACAGTAGTCCAATAGACCAGCTGGCTTCCACCACTCTTTATTTTAATAGAATAACTACGTGGCCACTTTTTTAGGCATGTTTTTTGACTTTGTCGTGATAATGGAATATTTCCATCTGATGTATCTTAAAACATACTGGCTTTGTGATATAAGGTTAGGCCAATAACCAATTTTGCAGATGCTTGTGTTTGCATTTGCGATAGTGCAAATTTTTATGCAAGATTGTGTTTAAATTCTGTTTGAACCACGAATTTTTCACTTTTTAAAAAACTACTGAGTAGCAGCTTTCAAAATCTCACAATAAAGCAAATTCCATGTTTAAAAATGAACTCACGTTGAATTTGTATAATCATTTGTTTCCTAGAACAATGATTGTCTGCATACAGGTTTTTTTTAAAACTATTATTTGGTTTTTATTTGTTTATAATATTTGTTCCTGTTTTTTAATACATGATTTATTTTGTATCTATAGTTCTATGGTATATTTTCATATTTGTACATTTTTTTAATTTTATTTTTAAAATTTTCATTATGTTTATTAGAGATGAACGAAGACTTGAACCCGAACCAAGTTGGTGAGTACATGCTATCCACATTCCGGGCATTTGGGAAAAGGCATGGAAATTACCCATTGATAGTAATTTTAGGGGAAATGTCATGCTTCAAACTGTGAAAGATGCTTACCGTGTTTTATCGCATAATCTCGCACTCGCATAATCGTTGCACTGTGATTTTAAGATGTCCAAATTGGGAAAAAAACAATTCGCGCATAAAAGTCGCATGATGTTTTTGGTCCGGCTGCTGCATTACAGTCGTGATGTTTTTGGTCCCGCTGTTAGATTCCGAGCGCTTTGTGTAGGTTGTAAACATGACCTTGCCAAGGTCACAGGACGAAGCACTAAGCGACATCGTGACAATAATCAGTTTTCAAGTTGCAGTCAGGCAGTTTTGTTGCTATAATGGGAAAATACAGTAATTATTGTGCGGGCTTCAAACTGAAAGTAATTCTTCATTCTGAACAACATGGGAACAGAGCGGCAGGCCGTGAATTTTCTATTAACGACAAATTAGTGCGAGATTGGAGGAAACAAAAAACAGAATTAAGTGAAACCAATGTTGGACGGAAAGCTTTACGTCGGGCGAAACGTGGGAAATATCGGGAAGTTGATGCAACCGTGCTTGAATATGTGCGTGAACTTCGAAATAATGGTTGTGCTATTTCTTACGAAATGATTCAGGTGAAGGCGCTGGAATTGCAAGAGCAAATAATATTCCTAACAATCTGTTTTAGGCATCTGCAGGCTGGGTTGTGCGTTTCATGCAGCGCAATAATTTGAGTGTGTGCAGAAGAACTTCCTTGTGGAATACCAGTACGTGTTCAGGGAAAAGGGTGGATGGATGAAAAGTTAATGTTGGACTGGGTAAAATGTGTGTGGAACAATCGTCCGGGAGCGTTATTGAAAGGGCCATCTATGCTTGTGTTGGACAGTTCCGAGGTCATCTTATGGAACCAGTGAAAAAAAATATCACAGAAGGCAAAACAGTTCTTGTCATAATTCCAGGTGGCCTGACGTCTGTTTTACAACCACTTGACATGTGCTTGAATAAGCCTTTCAAAGACAATTTTCGCAGTTACTACGCAGATTGGATGTAGACTGGCGGAAATACTAAACCCTTCGGCAATGTTTTGCGTTTAAAAATGACGTATGGCGGTAATTTTCTTCCATCTGCTGTAACTGCCAGCATTACCATGCAACACATCTTTTCGTTTCCTGTGGTTCTCATTGTAACGCTAGCTGCATTTTTCTCACTAATTGTCGTGTTCCTTGGCATATCAAAATATACAGGTGTCTGGTCTGCATTGCCAATTTAAGAAAGCATGTATGCATTTACTTTACGCTTTTGGATTACAGAATTAAGTAAAACCAATGTTGGACGGAAAGCTTTTCGTGGGGCGAAACATGGAAAATATCAAGAAGTTGATACAAAAATTGCGAGATTTCACAGCTTCATCCTGATCAATTCTTTCCTACTAGAGTCCTGCGGCATTTTCCCAGCGCCGCAACTGAGAGCCAGGTGTGATTTCGCCAAGTTAGTATTAGCCATCATTTTTCCTTCCCATGTCGGGCCACTAACACGACCAGTAACAGTGTCCGACTTCGTAACTGAGAGCACTTTTCTCAGCGTACTCCTAGGGCAGCCCACTTCCCAGAGCTCAGCTTAGGTTAGCAGCTCCAGTCATGCCCCATTTTAATGTTCCAGGGCTGTCAGGCACATATCGGTGCCTCACCCTAAGACTTTCATCACAATCCAGCAGATCTCCCCCCACTCCTTTTTCATGAAGTTCAGTCAGGGCACTGCCCCGGGCCTTTAACCTCCACTACCGGCGAGCCTAAATCAAGGTCTTCTCACTGGCCAGCGAAAGGCCTGCCTTCGCCATCTCGCGGCAAAAATAACAAACACTTAACTTTAGTTCCATGACCTCTACCGGCCGCCAACCACCTCTCCCTAGTTCCCTCTTAGACTGACAGAGCGCGCACCAGCTTGTCCTATAAGTGCCAGGCGTACTCTAGTCCCTCTTATGGGACTTCTGTGAACTAACCTCAACTCTAATTTCGCCCGTTCCCAGAAGTAGCGCGCTACCTTACAGCGCGCGAGTTAGCTCCGATACCCTTTAAGTTTGGCTACCAGCCACATTTCTGATTTTTTCTTTTGGTGGGCGGGACAACCTCTCGGCCACCACAATCTAGCCAATCGGAGGCCAGTTCCCCATTCCCTAAGCCTCCGGGCCCCTAACACAAGTTCTTAACTACATGCAGCCCTATAGATTAATTGGTTCGTCCTTCTGTCGTCACCGTGGTCACATTTCTCCGGTACTCTGCTCGTGACTCTTTTCAGAAACTATTTCGCCGCGACTAACTTAAGGGATGTGATCCCATGTAGTCCGGAAGTGATCCCTAAGTTTTTTTATTATTTTCTAGTTTGCTGGTTGCTATAGTTCAGACTACTAGCTTATCTCGTATCATGTCTTGAGAGTTGCTACCGCGAGCACCCGTGCAGCTTCAAAGGGAATATTTTTCTTCATCCCCACTCCCCCTCCCCTTAAAGAATGTAAGTGGAAAATTCAATGTCCTTTTGCCTGTTCTTGGCTCTTTAAATAACTTTTACCCTAACTTCTAGATTCTTGTTGCTTCGCGCTGTAATTTCTACTTCATGACCACTGGACCTTCCTTTTCATTTGGTTCCAGTGGGGTCCCAGAGATGGTGTAAGAGTGCAGGGTTTTCTCTGGCTCAAGTCCGTCCCGGAATTCAACTGAATTTAGGCCTTTTCCTCTGAAATTGATTCTATGAGTCTCTCCCGCTTCTAGTCACCGCCAGTGATCAATCAACGATCTGAAATTGTTAAATCAAATTATATATAGTCCCACACTAGCTTGGGCTAGCAAACGTTTCACTTTCATAACTAAATTATTTGTTTTAGTTTTGTTAAAATTTGAGTATGACTTGTCTTATGTTGATCAAAGAAAAATGTTAAATTGATATTTCATGTACAATTAATAATCTGTTAGTAATTGATAATTTTGACAGCAGGGGCCCCCTCCAATTAAAGAGTATCTGTATAATGTGGCAATTTTTTTAACAATGAAATGAAAATAACAAAAATCATAATTAACAATAAAAAGGGTAACCTTCAAGCAAACTTTTTCTTTTTTATTTATTACTTTAAATACGATGCATTTTCTACTTCCTATTGTGATAAGTAAGTAGCTTTTTTTGGTTGTTTATCACTTGTGTACCTTTGAGTATACTGTTGTGTCTTTCTTCCACTTAAAGCAGCTTCCAGGGCTTTTATAACAAAATTGATACAAAGGTTTCTTTAACACAAGGGCAGTAACAACTATAATTATGTCAAGATGTCTGTTATGTTAGGTACACAGACTTAACTAACTGTGCCACTTGATTAGAATGTTTTTAATCTCGTCTCACACATTGTCTCGATACAGACCAACTTCTTAATGACGATCTTGATGGAATGGCGTTCAACTGCGAAGTCTGCTGTAGTACTGCAGTTATCTCCACTTCATCTAGAGAACTCGGTCTTGGGAAACTCCGGACGACCTCAGGCGTCATTGGCACGGCACTCGATCTGGATCTTCTAGAATCTGGCCTCTGAACTGGAGTCGTACTGCAAATCACTTCGATGTAACCAGAAACTCTGTCTTAGTGAACCTCTGATAGTGATGTTTTCCTTCATTTGTTTGGTGATTCTCTATCAAATCCCCATTTTAAATCAGTTCTTGTTATAATTTTGAGACGAGTTTGTTAAAGTCTCCAGAACTATCACAATTGTGAAGCCTGTAAAATTTATACTTTGATTTATCTATGTAACAGATTTTCAATTATTGACACGATGAAACTATTCACTTGAATTCTCTAATATTTAAAATCAATTCTATTTTCTTAAATTCATAGTATTGATTCTCGGTTAAAAATCATGCATGGATTTAAATGATAATCTGTATATCTTCTAATAAATTTCCAATCTAGATCTTCTCAGTAACTTGACTAACTTAGAGCACTTCACAAATCATACTGACATTCTGATTCAACCATTCTGATGTTGATTCCTTCCAGCAATGACTCTGGTTTTTAAATAAAAACATTTTTTTTTTTTTTTTTTAAAATAACTGCTAAGGATTATTTTTAACGGAAAGAGACCAATCACAGTTGACATTACACGTTCGTGTCCATACAATATTTTAGGCTATTTTATAGCTGTAGTATTTATTGGTAGTTGCAAACATTGATGTGATTTAGCAAGGAAAAATGAAATATTGAGAATAAACATTAAAATATTGAAAGAATAACTATCATTCACAAATTTTGCTTTGTTTGTATGACGGTGATATTACTTCCTTCATTAGGCATTACACCTCCGACTCGCATAGCACGAGTTCAATTAACGCAAATGTGCATAACGCGAAAACAATTTTTGTGGAATGGTTTCAGATATTGCGAAATAAAAACCTGAATAACGGAGGTGAGAATTAATTTTTTGGTATAAATTTACTGCCGCGGGGTGTCGCCGCATCTTTGGATACATTGTGTGAATGCCGCTAGGGCATTGTCTAGCCGAGCTCGGCGCGTCAACTATCGCAGGAAAAAGCCGTCTCAGCTATCGTGTTATCTTACCCGCCCGCCACGTGTGTGTTTGTGTGTGTGTGTGTCGTTTTCATGACTCAAAGCGCTTCCCAGGCGACTGTAGATACACTAGTTATCGTCAAGCTTTGTTTTGTTCTACACTTTTAAATAGCTAGTCATTTTGTTGTTGTGGATGGTACAGTTCGCAGTACATATATAATAATTATGAAACGTGCAAAAGAAGTACAGTCTGATAAAGTGGTAGCAAAAAGAAAAACTATTTCTTTAGAAACGAAGTTGGAAGTTGTACGGCGTTCTAAAAACCATGAAGGCAACAGTGCAATTGGTCGCGCATTAGGCCTAAGTGAATCCACGGTACGGACCATTAACATATTTTGCAAAATAAACGAAGCTTGTATGATTGTATAGGAGAATTATCCTAACTATGGATGGGTCAGATCCTATTTTTGGCCGAATCGGAATACTTAGTCAAATCCTTTAAGGATTTGTCGAATATTGAATCCAAATCCATTAAAAAAAAATTATTGAAAAATTATTAAAAAAAAAAATTTTGATTCAAATTGTTGTTTTCTAGTACAAATGAACCTAAAACACTGAGGTTATTCAATTAAAAAAGGCATAAAACAAATACAAAGAACTTACTTGATGAAATATGGGCATGCGATGCTAGTTAATATGACCTAAAAAAAATTTAAAAAAAATACCTTCTTTAACACTACTCATGAGTTAATTTAAGTAATGTGAACGTCAGGTACTTAAGATAGTTACATTTAAGAGCACAGAAGCCTAATTTAAAAACCATAATAATAAACTGAAAAGACATCAAAAACAAAGCTGTTGTAGATTGTAGTAGTTCTTTACAAAATAAAAATTACATATCCTCTACACACATGAAAGACCCTTTTTAAAATAAGTAGAATCAGCAACCAAGATCACAAAATATGCAATGTACGAAAATGCTGTTTCATATGTCCAAGTTTTTGTTTAAAAACACAAGCATTTTGAGTCTCTCAGGGTCCAGCCTGCTTCGTTTTTGGTCCACTATAATGCCAGCTGAACTCAGTGCCGTGCTTAGTGGGGGGGTTGGGGGGTGTTTTCTCCCCCCACACAAATCGCCAGAGGGGGCGAAATTTTCTACAGGAGGCGAAATATCGAGGAGGTATGTACATACGGCTATCTTTTTTATTTCTTTTCATAATAAATTTGATAATTAATTAGTTTTGTAAAACTGTGTCACGGTAACTATAGTGCAAATGTGGTAGCTTATCATGCTTCTGCAGTAATTACGGTATTTTCACAGAATCTTGTTCTTTTTAAGATAATTATCTTAAGGTAAATATTGGGTTTTGTGCTGTAGTTATGGTAAATATTCAATAATTCTTCGTAAGTTGCTATTCATTTGTCTTCACATTTACGTGCACCATTATTGTTTTGGACAGTTAAATAGACAGATGTTTCTTATTATTGCTTCTCAGTTATACATGGTTTGAATATTATTTATGTGAGAGAGGATATTTAAAAGTATTTTAAGAAACTGCTTATTCTACAAAATTAGAGTATGGTGCTTGCACAGTAGTTACACCTAATTTTGGTTTGTAGTAGGCCAAAGGTTAATGTAAACAAAATTAGGATGGCAATGCACTAACTTAAGTTACCACAAATACGTCCAAACAAAATTTAAAATAAAAAACTGTATGAAATTATGCAAGATAATTAAAGTAAAGCACGTGTAATTTGTGGTGCTGTACGATCATGTGGCGGGAAAAAATTGTTTTCCCTTGTATCGGTTTGGAATAGACGTATCGGCAACATCTGTATGTGTGTATCGGCATATCGGCGTATCGGCAAAAATTTGTGAATCGGTACAGCTCTAGTTAGTTACTTGTATTATAATTAATTGTTCGAGTGCTGATTTTTATATCTTAAAAACAGATGCATTAAAATTGAACAATATTTTCTTAATGGCATCGAGATTACATGAAACATTAAAAAACGTTGGCTACTAATTCGCAAAAATACTTTTTTGAGATAGGTACATAATATTATGTAAATGCGAAATCAACGTACCAAAAAATAAAAGCTTAGGCCATCAGCGTTGAAGTATTCGTGGCTCAATTATAAAATTCAATAGTAAATAAATCACAACATACACCTGACCCATCTCAATATCTCAATCAAACAATCATGATTATACAATTTGATATTAAAATAAAAAGTGATGAGCTTATATTTTTATATTAAAAAATCTATGTTGCCTAAACATTTTAGAAAGTAACTTATTTTTATTGGCTCGGAAAGTATGTATATGTAGCCTATGTGTTACACAGTGATTGCGTCAGTATAGTAAATTACCTAATTTTACAGATATGGACTCACACCCTCTTGCAAAGCGGAAATATGCTAAACTTTCTGGAGCTCAGCGAAAGTTGCAAAAGCGACTGCACGACGAAGAAGATAAAATACACGAGCTTCTTTGCTAAATTTTTTAAATCCATGCTCAGACCCTGCTCCATCTACATCTGTGGAAACTTCAGGTTCAATTTTAAGTGAAAAGTTGTTACAAAGTCATGTAAGAAGTTCTGAGAATTTATCTGAAGAAATATCTCCAACTTCAATACCGAAACAAACAAGCAGTTCAAATACTGGGCAATCTGGGCTCATTTCTGTGTGATTATTGTTTCAGGATTTTTGTTTATACGAAACATGTTCATTGTTAATTGTTCAATTTTTATCAATTTGAATTTATTTCAGGGAATCAACTTACCTTGAAAATTTTTTTGATAACTCATTAAAGAATTGCGCAGTTCAAGATTATACTCCTTTGAACTCTGTGATGGATTTTGATCCAGCTCAAACTTTAACAGACTTCCCACAAATAAAAACATTGAAGAGTTCCAAAGGTTTTTCTGAAGCAGTAATAGTATCTACAATACCAGAACTAGCAAGCAGTTCAATTACTGGGAAATCTGGGCTCATTTCTGTGTAAGTATTGTTTCAGGATTTTTGTTTAGACGAAACATGTTCATTGTTAATTGTTCAATTTTTATCAATTTGATTTTATTTCAGGGAAACAACTTACCCTGAAAAAAATCTAGATAACTCATAAAGGAATTGTGCAGTTCAAGATGACACTCCGTTGACCTCTCTGAAGAATTTGGATTCATCTCCAAAAGTACTAATAGAATTTCTACCGAACCAAACTAATGAGATAGGCAACGACACAGAACTTGAAAATCTGCTCAGTCAAAAGTGGCCAAGTGATCCAATATATTATGGTGGCAGATCTGGCAGTGAACTTAATTTTGAGACCAAGAAATTTCTACTCAAAGTAGGGCCTTGTCAGCCAACAAAGGACCAATGCCAGTTTCCCAAAAATAAGTATGGAGGCCATTTTACCCCTGCTATTTACCAACAAAGGCATTCAAAAACTGGCTGGATCCATTACTCAGTGAAACATGACAGACTTTATTGTTTCTGTTGCTGGCTGTTCTCCAAAACTAGTGATCCTAACTACGATCCAGCATTTAGCAGAGTAGGTGTTTGTAACTGGCGTAAGATACATGGCAAGGTGGCAAAACATGAAAAATCATATTTGCATAGAAATGCTCTGATTTCTTTGAAAATGGTCAGTAGCAATGCCTTAATTGATCGCGATCTACAGCAACAATATGAACACGAGGTTGCTAATTGGAATGATATTTTAAAACGAATCATTGATGTAATTCTGCTTCTTTATGCACAGAATATGGCATTTCGTGGGTCAGTTGAACAAATTGGCCATAGACACAGTGGGAATTTCTTGGCTCTAGTGTACTTGCTAGCTAAATATGATCCGGTTTTACATAACCACATAAACAAGAAGGAAGGAGTAAAGTATCTCAGCAACAGAATTTAGAATGAGTTAATTGTTCTTGGCAAACAAGTTCAATAGGCCATCATTGACGCTATCAAAAATGCAATATATTACTCTGTTATGGTAGATACAACCACTGACACTTCCCACACTGATCAGTTATCCTTCATAATTCGTTATGTCCAAATTGATGACCAAGTTAAAGTCACCGAGTCATTTCTTGGATTCATCTGTATACCAGGAGATGAAGCAAGAGCCACTGACTTCGTGGTTAAAATGCTCTCTTTCTTGGAAAATCTGGGACTGGATATTGCTAACTGTAGAGGGCAAAGCTATGATGGTGCATCAGTAATGAAGGGCTATTCTTCTGGAGTACAAACACGTATCAAAGAACAAAATCCGTTGGCTGTTTATGTTCACTGTGCACCCCACACTCTTAATCTCGTCATAGCAGATTCGGCTAAAGTTGATCCCGAGATAGTAACTTTCTTTGGAGTAGTACAGAAGTTTTACACATTCTTCTCTTCAAGTAACCGTCGGTGGGAAATGCTCATAAAAGCTTCAGACTCAGCTATGGCTTCTGAAAGAATTCATGAATGTGACCCAACTGAAGATATACTGCAAAACACAAATGATGAAATACCTGAAAATCAACAAGACAATAGCCTGCCAAAAAGGTCAGTCATAGTTAAGCAAGTCTGCACCACACACGTTGGGAAGGCCGACTTGCTCCAATTCGCAATCTCCGAAAAGCCCTGCCAAAAATCTTTGATGTTCTCAAGTGCATCAAGTCAGAAAGTAAAGATGTCAGTGATAAATGTGACTGTGATGGTCTTTTGAGTCATATATCAAAATTTGATTTCATTGTGATGCTTGTTATATAGGATAACATCGTAACGTTGCTGAATATAACAAGCAAATACTTGCAAAAGGCAGATTGTGATATTTTGACTGCAGCTGATCTTCTCCAGTCTTCGACCAAGAATATACAGAATATGAGAGCAAATGAGTTCAGCAGTTTCATGGATGAAGCCATACAACTTGCAAGTAAATTGGGAGTATCCGTACAACTCTCTGAAAAACGACAAAGAAGAAAGGTATCATTTTCGGATGAGTTAACTAAATATGAGCCAATTACAGACAAGAATAAAGCTTTCGAAGTTAATATCTACAACAGAATGTTGGACAGGAAAATTGCAAGCCTTTCCGAAAGTTTTGAAGGCCTTATAGACGTAGCAAACATGTTTTCATTCATGTATCCCTGCCGACTCATGAAACTAAGTAGCAATGATTTACAGAAATCCTGTGAACAGCTGACGAGACATTACGAGCGGGACTTGGACAGTGGCCTCTATTCCGAGCTTCTTTCTTTAAGAAACATCCTGGCTGACAAACTTCCACCAAAATCTAAACCCAAAGATGTAATTCAAATAATTGTAAACAATGACTTGCAGGAAGCTTTCACAGAATCCTTTACGGCATATAAATTGTTATTGACTATTCCAGTTTCAATAGCCTCATGCGAAAGAAGTTTCAGCAAGCTGAAACTCATCAAAAACTACTTGCGATCCACCACTGCTCAAGAAAGGTTATCTGGACTGGCAATACTCTCAATAGAAAGTGACAATGCTCGCAACCTATCTTCTGATACAGTTATAGAGCAATTTGCCGCTATTAAGGCACGTCGCCTGCACTGAAAAATTTCTCAGTTTATGTATACAGTTCTTCTGCAAAAAGAATTTTTTATTTATATCTTATTTTGTGGTATGATACATAAAATATTTTCATTGTAAGATTTAAAAATAAGTACAGTGAAGAATGTTAAGTTGGATTTGTTTAAAATAAATTTATTTTCTTGAAGAATATTATTATATGCTAAAAGTATACTATTTCTGCTTTTGGGACTATTAGCACTATTGAGAAAGGGTTAAACGTTGTAAAATATATTTAAAATTTACTTTTCCAATTGGAGAAATTGGAAAATTGTCAACACGTGTATGTTTAAAATTTACACCAAACAACATGGTCAAATTACTGAGGTATTGATATTAAAAATAAAACTTTTTGTTTATTATTGATTTTTTTTCTTCAATCGCCTAATAATGACGGGGTTGGGGGGGGGGGGGCGAAATTTTATAACCCCACCCCCCACTTTTTAAGGCTGTGCACGGCACTGGCTGAACTAAACAATCTTTCAGCAAAAACTGAGGCAGGTGGACAACAATGGTATTTTTTTGACAGCTTTGCCAATCTTGGGAACAAAGTTTTGCGTGACTTCCAGTATGTGAGTATATCTTCATCTGGTTTTATTGGCCCTTCCTGCAAATACATGTTTAGTTCATCTTCAGCTGTTACAGTTTCTGTAGTTGTGTTTGTTGTTTTTCCAGAATCAATCGTGAGTAATATGTCCACATTCCATGTAGTGGGGGTATGATTTCCGGCTCCTAAAAGACAAAAAAAGTTCATGCAAAATATAATAAGTTGTGACGTGACAATATAAAACCCCTTACAATATAAAAGTTTAAATTATCTTCATACCTCTGGATCCTCCTGAACTTCATGGGCAGGAGCTGTGACACCGAGCTGTTGCATTGTGTTTATTAGTGCACGTTTGGCTTCTTCAAAGTTTTGTATGTCAGTAAATGCTTTTCCCTTAATTCTTTGGTCCAGAATGACGGCAGTAGCATACAGCTAAAAACAACAGCCCCATTTATTAAGCAAGCTGTTACACCAAAAATATTACCTATACAAGTTCAACATTGAAAAATTATAACAGAAAGCCAGCCCAAAATTTTTATGTAATTCTTATGATTGCTTTTTAAAACTAGGCAAAAGGTTAAATGAGAAATGTAAGTGCCAACAAAGCCCCTAAAATGGTGTGAAAATTAAGCTAGTAAAAATTGGAATAAATTGTACAGAATCTTACCTCACAAGTTTCAAGACTGTGGTATCTTTTTTTTACTGATGCAATCAAATCATTCCTGACACCACCAAGGGCAGGTAATTTCAGGTTTTCTAACTGCTTCAGAATGCTGTTAACAATTGGGATGATTTCAGAAATTGTAACTGTTTCAGTAGAAACCACCAATGTAGCTTGGTTGAACATTTCTAAAATGTACACCACATTTTTTAGTAAGTCCCACTGACTTGAAGTTAATGTTTCTGGAACAGTTAGATTCGTCACTGCCAACGCAATTGCCTGCTTCTGCTCTAGAAGTCTTTTTGCCATATGTAGTGCAGAATTCCACCTTGTTGGCTCATCCTGAATTAGCCGGTGCAGGCTTGAGCCAACTGTGATCTGTGCTTCCTTCAAAACTTAACATGCAGATGCCAAGTGTTTGAAGTGACCAACCAAGCGACGGCAAGTAGAAAACAAACCTGAAAGTATTTTGGAATCAAAAATTGCATCCTTGATTACCAGTTGAAATGTGTGCGCCAGACATGGTATGTGCTGGAAAGAGGATTCGTTCAGAGCTGCGGTTATGTTCTTAGCATTGTCCCTAAGAACACAAAATATTTCGCACTGATTTGCCACCATTCTAAAGTGTCCTTGATGAACTTAATGATGTTATGAGCTGTGTGAGATATCTCTAGGAAAGGCTTTACTTCTAGGCAAATGTGATGTAGTACATAATCATCATTAATGAAATGTGCAGTGATGCCTAAAATCGTCATTCGCAGTAGAAGTCCACATGTCCATAGTCAGAGAAATGTACTCTGCTCTGTGAAGAAGATTTCTTACCTTTTCAACAGTTTCGTTGTACATTTCTGGTATAACATTGTTTGCCAAGTGTTTCCGACCAGGAATTGTGTACCGTGGTTCCAAATGTCTCACAAGTTTTCTAAAACCCCTGTCTTCCACAATGGAAATTGGCTGGTTGTCCACACAGATCATGCCTGCAATCAATCTTGTTATTATCTTGCTCCTTTGGTCACCTGGAGGAAACTTCGCTTTTTTCTTCATCATTTCCTTTAGCGTTTGTTGTCTGCTGCTGGGGACGATCTGTGTCGTGGATGTTCCTGGCTGTGTTAAGTCGACGTCATCGATGTCCGATAAAGTTTGTTTTTCAGATTTTATTTTTTTTGCAACAGCAATTTTCGCACCATCCATTTTGAAATGTTTGTGTAAAGCACGTGTCGTACTTGATTTTCCGCCATGCGAAATTTTACACCTACAAAACACGCAGATTGCTTTTGTTGATGAGTCGGGATCTAAATCAAAATAGCTCCAAACGTCTGACATTATTGAAATTCACTTCAGATTACAAACAACGGGCTGAAAAACAAGTAAAACAAATCATTACCCTGCACTACTACCAACATCTGCATTTCGTAGGGCGTGTTCCAAATGTTCGTGCACAATAAGCTACAAAATGGCATCTTGTGCTCAGAGACTGTGGCTGCTTAATGGAACATGCCTGATGTACACTTAGTAGGCCTACTATAGGTAAAATATGTAACGATCAATTCCGCTATTTAGGTTTTTTCCCCTTGTAAAATAACCCCAAATCGCGACAATTAACAGTCACCACCACAGATCATATCGCAAACACGGGAAAAGGTTTTGGTCCTGCCATTTTTCTTATTAAGATATACAATATTTTTCTCCAGGATGTCAATAAAGTTATTTTCCCATATCAAACGTTTTATGTATTTTACAGGTTGAAATTTATTATTAGTTTGAATACTACCACTTACTGATTTAATGTGGAAATTTTTTTAAAGATATTTGCAAACATGTTGAATTATGTCGTTGCATCTTAGCATCATTCACGTTTGGTTACGTTGATTCCCATATAGAGTGCGTGCACGTAGTGGGCTATCAATAAATTGCCGATGATTGAATGCCCCGCGCGCGCTCTATCAAGTACTGAATAAACTACCTATTTTTTCGTTAGTGTGTACTACGAAGATAGTTATGCCATAATTCCGTCTTTCATCCGAGTTCCGTTTTTCTGTTTTAATTTGAATGAAATGTGTTTTTGATGCATGGTTTGATTATAAAATGTGCAGCTATCATCCCTTAAAACACATACTTCACGTTTTTCCCGCATTGCTGGCGCCGGCCCTGACCTTGACACAGTTGTCTCGCCGCGCC
Organism: Bacillus rossius redtenbacheri; assembly: GCF_032445375.1. NCBI lineage: Eukaryota > Metazoa > Arthropoda > Insecta > Phasmatodea > Bacillidae > Bacillus > Bacillus rossius. The sequence goes on along the minus strand of NC_086330.1, from coordinate 192,884,559 downwards.
GCGTCATTTTAAAACATTCTTCGAGCGACAAAAATGTAGGTTTGCGGTTATACTGCGATCCCCACTTTCAGTTTTGGATATTTTGATAAAAATCATCGCATTATATTAGGGTAAATACGGTTACATCTACGGACATATTTCTCTTGTTCTTGGCTGAATGTTTACTAATGTGTGTGGTTTTCGCCAATTAGTTACTTGAATCCTCGCAGATTCGACGAATCCTGGATTCGACCTGCCCATCCCTAATCCTAACGAAGAAAGAAGTGACAACTTCAAAAAAAGAAATCGATAAGGTATGTCAGGTGTACAAAGACTTGTACGAACACAAAAAAAAAGTAAAACACAATCACGGCTAGAAAGTTTTTTTGCGCCTGCATTGACTTCCAAAAGAGCAGACCCTGTGAAGGAGGCGACGGCGCCGGCTTGGGAAAGAGAAGATGAAGGTTGTGACACGCCAGGTACCCCTCCCACTTCAGGACAGGAAGTTGATTCACCCTCTGCTGTACACGAACACAAAGACAGCTTGTTTACATTTTCACTCGTGGAGGAAGAAGCGACTACATCAACATCCGCTTTTTCTCCGGACAATCTTCGTTAATCATTCCATTTATGTAAAGCGATCTGCAACTTATGTCATGTGTGTTTACGAGTTCATTTTTTTGTTTTAGGGTTTGTTTTTAAACAGACACACGTAAGAATTTAGGGGAAAACTCAAAGGTAAGTTGGTGTGTGTGCACCCAAACAGTTGTGCCATGTTTCATTATTGTTCTTAGATGTTTTTTCCTCAAAGTTAATACGACTGATGCTCTCTACCACTACGTGTGAAAGTTTTATTACCTTCCCCTCGTACTTAAAAGGATTTTTTGTGCGTTCACTAAACCGTACCATGTAAAATAACATTGTTATTAACGGGGATAGCCGAACTCGCGTAACGCGAATTCACTTAGCGCGAGTATTTCTCGGAACCAATTGTTCGTGGTATGCGAGTCCGAGATGTAGTTGAAAAATATTAAAATAAATACTCAAAGTCACAGAAATTTACTCAATGACTAAGCTACTTTGTAAAATCATTATAAAATGCACAACTAAAAACCCACATGACTCACTCACTCTCAGTGGTAGTATCAAATTATTATACTTGTGTAACTATCCTGTGCGAATGTTTAAAATTTTCAATTATAAAAACTAATAATATAGTATTGTGCTTATCATAGAGAGGTGTGAAGAGTGAAGACCTCTTCCCTTCACCCTCTCCCCCTACCCCCCCCCCCTCCCGCACTTTTTCTTCCTATCAATTTGAAATGAAAGTCAAAGACTAAGATTTAAGTCTTTATGCAAGTGAGAAGTCACTAAAATATTGTGCTACATAAAAAAATTCTATTAATACAACTTTGAGTTCTTGAGTAGTTGTTTATGAACACATCCTGCATACTGCAGACTGCATAAGAACTTGTGAGAAACTCTTAGCCTGTTAACTAATTGCGACTGCTGCAAATAAAAAAAACAAAATTGTAATAAAACATATACAGTCAAACCTCTATCTATCGAACTCGCATGTATCGATTGTCCGTGTTTATCGTATACTTTCTACGGTCCCGGCAAAATTGCCATACAACTAAGGTTAAAAAAGTCCGCTTGTACCGATGTTCGAATTACCGTTTTGTCCGCATTGATCGTACAAAATATGTGGTCCCGTCACTATAAATTATAATAGATGATTGTTTAACCATAAAGATTTTGCAGAAATAACCATTTCTTAGAAAGAAACCGTCATAAAAACAGTAACGATAGTATACAGTAGTAAAAATCACCTTAAATCTGCAGCCAAGTAATGGAGCACGTAAATATGAAAAGACAAATGAACAACAGCTTACGAAGAAATATGGATGATGTACCATAACTACAGTACAAACCCAATTGTTATCCTAAGATAATTACCATAAAAAGAACTAAAGATTCTTTGTCAATACCATAATTACTACAGAAGCACGATAGCTACCACATTTGCACTACAGTTACCGTAACAACCGAGATGTATATTTACCGTGATGGTAATGTATTTATTTATGACTTATTAAAATTAAAGAACATTATTGAAAAAAAAGGATGTTAAATTTTTTATGTACGTTTGGCACATGTTGCGAAGAAATAATGCGATCTGAAAGAATGCAGTACTACTACGAAAAGTGAAAAGGGTACTCGTGGATTTTTAGGTTATGGCAGTATCTCTCGTTTTTCAGTAATTTCGGCCGAAAATTAACAAACGTATCGGAAGTCGACAGAAATGCCAATTCAACTAAATATTGGTAAAATCGGCTTCTTCAGTACAGCTCTACATTTGATGACATGAGTAAACTTATTTCAGACTTCAGGATACATATTGAAAAAGTCTTTAATTTCCATGTAGATTTATTGTGCGTATGTTTTTTTTTTTGCAAGTGTAAATTGAATTAAGTAAAATACTTCCATTTTTATTTATTTTTCAACTGATTTAACTTTAATGACAAGTAACTGATATATTTCTGACACTAATTTTGGGTTGAAATATAATTTTTTAAAAATTCTTAGAGTGAAGTCCACATCTATTGAATGTCCGCATCTACTGAATTTTTTTGTTGGTCCCCTGAAAAACGATAGATAGAGGTTTGACTGTATATGTAATGTATAGCAAGATTAACTAATTCATCTTTTCCATTGAAAGGTGAAAACATTACTATTATTGCCTGTGACCATGGGCGTAACTCTCAGCCCCCCCCCCTCCCCTCCCCTCCCCATCACCTCCCTCCGCTTCCCCCCTGGAAGGTCTTCACCAAGAGGGTAACAGTGGAACAGGAAAGATAAACACAATTGTTTAGGTCCACCCTTTAATTCCCCCCCCCCCCCCCCCCCCTTCTTCCATGATGTCTACATATTATCACCTCTGCCTATTACTATGCATTTCAAAAATAAAAAATTGAAATATTTTAAATTTGACTATGGCAGGATTTATTTTCTGTTAAATGTATAAGTATATAACATGTAATAAACATGAATCATTATTAAATTTTGTACAAAGAATGTTGCTGTCTCTCTCACACTTTATGTATGTACAGCAAATAAAATAAATCAAACAATTTAACAGGTATATATACTTTACTACATTCTTACCCTTCTCTGCAATATATAATGCAACTGCAGCCTATTTGTAACAATCATTGAGTAAGATGACTAAAGTAGTTGCTTGCAATTTCCTTTGTAAATTGCATTGTGTCTGGTTGAATGGAACTGTTATATGTACATTATCATATTTTCCTATTGCTGTGTCAAAGAAACATAAAATGAAAATGGTAAGACCGAAGTAACTGCCATATTAATTTTTTTATTGTTTGCTGATGTTATGCCAATTGTTTGTTTAAAAAATTTAGTGCTACCCTTGAATAAGTTTTGTAAAAACAATTAATTTTAAAATTGCTTTGTGTAGTTTAATGTGTGCATAAATAACTAGCTTGTAAAAAGTAACTATACTTTCACAAGTAAGTATAAAGTAGGGGTGTGCTGTTCTGGTTTTTATTTGTCGGTTCAGTTCCAGTTCTGTTTTACATCAACAACTTTGGCTCTGGGATTGGTTCTTAAAAACAAAAAAATCTTAATGCTACACTAAATATGAATGAGTTAACTGGGTCATTATTTTGTTATTAAAACAATTCAAGAACTCAGAAACAGGGGGTTTACTCTTTACATTAACCTTAAACTAAATTTTTTAACTACTTTCAAGCTAACATCAAAACCTTGGAATAGGTAGGCCAACCGTTGCTGGCGTCAAAATCCTGGCAATAAAGCTAATTTTTTGTTTCAGCATATTTGGCACTCTTTTATATATTTTTTTTACAATTCACAGGTAATTTGTTCTTTATAGTCTACAGTTTTAACATATATTGTTATTGGCCTTTAACATACGAACGGCCAGAACTTGTAACATTACATCCGGCAAGAAACAATACCACTATGTTTGAACTATGTTTGTGACTTACAGTAGGTTTTGGTATTATTTGAAATGTCTCCTTTGTTAAAGCAGAGATCACATAGGATCTTTTGTAATTCTATTTAAATATACTATGCCTTAATGAAGACAAAAATTAAGCAAAGAAATGATGGCCTAAAAATTGTTGAAACTAAGATGGCACACACCTTTCGTCCTTTCTTCTGGAAGCTTGTTTTGAATTGCACGACGCAAGTGTCTAAGGGGCGCCACATGTGCTACTGTGTTAATTGTGGCCCCCTAATTCCGGTCAATGAGGATGATGCCCTTCGTGTTACAGTACACTAGCCATACGCTATCCAGCTCGAGGTGCTGTTTTTTATTTCTTATGCTTCCATTGCATTGATCGCAAGCTCAGACATTAAGTCTGCTGGATCTTGAACTTAGGATTGCAAAAGATCTTTCTCTGCAAACGTCCTCACAGCTTCGCTTTTGTCCTGAAGAAACAAATCGGTATGCAGGTCAGCATCTCAAACATAACCTAAATGTTTCCTTGAACGAAATACTTACAGTTTTAGGTATAATGCTACTATCTGGTTACCATTCCCTTTATCATAAAAGGATGTGCTGGCAGACACAACCAGATGTTTATGTGTCTATTGTTGCAGAAGCTATGCGCTGTAATCGCTTCGATGAACTTTTGCGATATTTACACATTGCAGATAATTCAAAAATGGATGGTACAGACGGAATGTACAAGGTGCGTCCATTGTTTGATCATTTGAATTCTGTCTTCAAACAAATTTCTGTCGGTGATTCAGTTAGCATAGATGAGAGTATGATTCCATATTTTGGACGTCACAGTGCTAAACAATTTATTCGAGGAAAGCCTATTAGATTTGGTTTCATGCTGTGGGTAGCTGCTGATCCCTCTGGCTATATTTTCCACGTTGAACCATACTGCGGTACATCTTCTCGATTTCCGACCACAGGTTATGGGCAAGGTAACGATGTTGTCATGGGTCTTGTAGATCATTTGAAACTCAAAAAGGGAATCAGGCTGTACACTGCCCGCAGGATAACTTGATGCTTGGGTGACGTCACGAACGTTCAGAAAGCTTGTAGGGGGAAGGGGAGCGAGCTGGTGTAGTATACACAAACCAAAAACATTGAGTCTATATTATAGATTAATAAAACCACTTTAAAAAAAACTGAGATATTCCAAGTTCTTCGATTGAAAAAAAAAAGGGTTGTCTACACAACCAAAAAACGTTAACTTACAGTATATTATTGATTAATAATAATAAAGTCACCAATTTACTCGCTCTCCTCAAGAATTCCAATTCCTTCCATTTCATCTTCGGTAGAGTTTGAATCTTCACTGCTACTGTCTACACCGCCAAGTGTAATAATTATTTTGTCGATTTCAATGTCAAAACGAACATCCCGGCTGTAATAATCCTGCTCTAATTTTTCAACATGATTACAAAATTGAACCCAATCTTCTTTTCCCATGCTCTCAAATTGTTCTTCGGAAAGTCTATTTTCATCATATATTTTGAAGGACACATTTTTTGATGCAACAATACCCTTAACTTTACCCCATGTACCTTCAATGGGATTCAAGTTGGGATAGTAGGGTGGAAGTCGGTGCGGCGTGTGACGGAAACTTTCAAGAATCTGGTCGACGGAATACACTATGTGCCGTGGCTTATTTATCTTAATAATTTCTTACAATGTTGGCTTCAGCATGACTTCAGTAAATGAAATTTTGTTTTCTCGCAACCATTTTTTCATATCATCTTTTGTTGACGAAAATGTTGGCGGTTTGTTTACGCGGACATTGTGATAGGGTGCATTATCCAATACCACGACGCCGTTTGTTGGCATGTTTGGTACGAGTTTTTTCCTAATCCACTTCTCATAATTGGTCTGGTTCATTTGGTGGTGGTAGTCACCAGTAGCTTGATGTGATTTCCACATAACGAGGGCATTTGGCACGAATCCATCTTTACCGCCAGCAGGTATCATAATAAGGCGTTGCCCTTTCGCTACTGGCCGAAGGACACCGTTTAATGTTTCATCTGCACAGCTTTTTTGTTGCACATGCGAGGATAACACATACGATTCATCTACATAGATTATATTCCTGTTTTCATTTCTGAAACGCATAATGCTCTGTACATAGTTAATTCTTTTCTGCCTGATATCATGCTTTTCGATAAGAACGAGGCGGTGAGATTTCGTTTTACGCCACTGAAAGCCTAACTTTTTCAGAATTTTACGAAGGGTGCTATCGCAACCTTGAAACCCTATCTCCATCTTGAACTTCTCCCTAAGCTTTGGCACTGTTGGTGCACATTTTTCTGTGATATAAAAGATATAAATTATCCTACGAACTACTCCTTCATCAAACCCATCCAGTTCGTATTTTGAAGACTTTTTCTTTTCTTGTTAGGCGTCTCGAATAATCCTTCACCATCTTCGTTAATGTGTTGACCTTCTTTCTTTATATGTTGTATAGTAGCACGAGAAACTCCTGTTGCTTGCACCTTGCGCAGTTGCACACGTTCAAGAGGAATAGATAATGACATCAAACCATTCCGAGCTTCATTTTCCATAAAATGTAACACATTAAACACTACCTCTCGTGCCTGCGAATGAAGCTTTTCTGTTTAGTTTTAGATAACTTAGGCAGATTTTTTATATTCAGCACGTAGGGTAAAAAAATTCGTGAGAGAACACTTTACAAAAAATTAACTAGTATTTTATACGTTACAACAAAGAACCACTACTGCGAACTTGTTGATAGCTTACGTTTAATACGTATTCAGTTTACTATTCTCTGTTTAGCTATAAACATGAAACACGTCACGATAGCATGTAGCGGACTGGTCAATGTTTTCATTCAGGGTTGTATGCTAAGTGAAAGTCTCGGAATATGTTCTCTGCGCATGCACGCTGGGCCTCCCTCCCCTATACACCCCTTTCCGCCCCTCCCAGGCAAGGCTACCATAACGGTCACTCAGGCATCATCTTATTCTGCGGACGGTGTACTTTGACAACTTTTTCACCTCTATTGCACTTCTAAGAAAACTCAAATCTAATGGCATTGGGGCTACAGGGACACTGAGAGAGAATAGGTGCGCAGCTGTAATGAAGCTACCAGACAAGAAAGCATTCCGAAAAAACAAACGAGGACACATGGCAGTGTCATCATGTAATGACCTCCTTGCAGTAAGGTGGAATGACAATAATGCTGTAACTGTTCTTACAAACTGTGATGAAGTTGAGCCTAAGAAAAAGTCATCCCACTATTCTCGCGCTGAAAAGAAATCTGTAAATGTTGAAGTTCCAGGACCAATTGCCAAATATAATGCCAACATGGGTGGTGTGGACCTTTGTTATTAATTTGTTTCTACATACCGATGTGGCATCAGATCAAAAAAGTGGTGGTGGCCATTCTTTGCATGGACTGTAGATGTATGTTGTGTTAAGGGCTGGTTGCTATACCGAAGACTAGGCTACGACTTGTCATTACTGGAATTTCATCGTCAGTGTGCAACTAACCTCTTGAAAACACATGGCAAACCTGCAGTTTCTCCAGGAGTTCGTCCATCTTTGGCATTTTCATCAGTTCTTGAAGAAATCCGCTCCGACCGTATTGATCATATTATCACAAAAGGTTGTTCGAAATACAGGCGCTGCAAGGTTTGCACTAACAGGACAAGCTATGAGTGCAAGAAATGTGATGCTAATCAGTGTTTCAAAGCATTCCATACAATGTAAATTTCAGAACAATCAAGCTGAAAAAACTTTGCATAAATTCTGTTAATTATATGAAAATGTTGTACATACATGTTTTGATAGTTCAAGAAATTATTCAGTCATAAATATATTTAAACCGTTAAAAATTTTGTAAAAATATTTTATTTACTATTTTGGAATTTAAATATGTAGTAAAACATATATTTTATATTGTAATGATAAACTTTATCCATTTTCGACTATGTTACAGCCCAGTGGCAACTTAAGTTGCCATGTCAAAAAACAGGTAAAAAAAAAATTATTGCAAACCAACTTTGTTTAAGTGTTCCTCGTGGTTAGATCTACGTGTGCAAGGTTTTTCATACAAAAAACATTATTTTATAATTGTGGGCTTTAATGGGTTTTAAGATAGCTTCCCAACTGAAGCTGGCCATGCATAATGCACTGCAGGGTTTTTCTAAAACGTCCTGGGGCTGCCTCTATTTATGAGATGGCCATTTCTATCTGGGCGATGTTGGCTGGAACTGGGCCTGTTTTCCAACCATCCACCCAGTTGTAAACTGTTTTCCGTGAAGGTGCACGTTCTGCACACACTGACATCAGTTCCCTTTGTATTTCTGCAGTGATTACGCCCTCTTTCCAAAGGCACCGTCACCCAGCGCTGCCCTTGATGGTCACTCTCTGTGGTGTCTACGTACACTGACAGTGGCAGTTGAAATGGGCTGTATTATGAATAGCTGTCGTCCATTTTCCATTGATGCTACCAAGTGGTGGAACACCACCTGACTGCTTTCAAGTGTAATGGTGAACAGTGCCTAGAGGGAAAAAGTAAAGTGTAAATCAATGTACTAAGCCCCTTGTGTTAATGGTCCTGAAATAACAACTCAAAGCTTAATGTAGCATAGGCACAGTAATCAGAGAAATTAAGGTTTTAACTACTGGATAATCTGTAATCTAGAAATTTTTTGGGAAGTTGAAAGTTTGCAATCAGTGGATAAAAAATACTATAAGAAATTAAGATTATTTGTTATCATTAACATGAATTGTTTATTGTTATTGCATAAAACCATGTATATGTGCTTATTTTTTTAATATATTTCTTAAAATATCATAAAAATTGGTTCAGAAAAAAATCTCACCTTATGTTATTCAATTTCAAGAATATTTATATTTGTATTCAAATAAAATTTTAACTGTAAAACTGTTATTGTTACAGACTTACATGTAACTTCCAACACAAAAAAGGAACTAAACAATCTGTGAACTCTGTGATGGTGTTTTTAGGCTGTAGAAAACCCAAAGATGCCAGAAGTGTACGAGAAGCCTTCGAGGCCAGAAACTCCTAAGAAAGATAGTGTTTCCAGCGAGCCAAGGACACCAGAAGCAATAGATGGAGTCCGAGGTGATCAAATAGAATCTGGTCTGTATGACAAACCATGTGAAAACAATTATGCTTCTTCATGAACATTATTTTTTTTTCATTGTGTATGGTGTCCTTAAAGCATAGCTGCCAATTTGTACTATTTTTTGACCTAATTTTTACAATTTTAATCATTTATTTTACTAACTTAAAGCTTTTCAGATGTTTTTGTTGTTTTTGTCCAGTTTAACATTCATAACACTAACATACAATGATAAAATGTAATCTGCCATTTTTGTTTTTAAGTGTATGAGCAAATTCACAAGTAACAATACACCTCCCCTCAAAGTAACACATTTAATTCGTTCCAGGAAAACCGCGCTAATCAAACTTTTTTTTCCATTAGAGTGCATGTTAATCAAAATAATTAATTTCCCAACCATTGAAGTGTGTTTGTAGACAACTCATTTCAGTAAATACAAATCTCCCGTTAAAATGTGTTCACAGTATTAAATATTTGGTGAAATATTTTTTATAATACTTTTATATAATATTTGGGATTAAACAGAGTACAAAAATCCACGGGCTGCATTATTTACATATTATTTCTTGAGTTTTAACATTTAATGACTTAGGAGTGAAAAACATTTCTGAGTAACAAAATAGTTATGTTATTAATATAGAAGCTGTTTTTCAATACTTAATAATCTTAAACAAGTATCAACTTTACTATTTAAATTATAAAAAGGATTTTAATGTAATTTTTGCCTCTTTTCTTTACTAAATGTATGTTTCCGATCTAACATGTAGCACAAGCTTCTTTTCGCTTCTTCATGGACTTTTTACAATAAGAAAAGTGTTTTTGGGAACACTTTTGCCAATTTATTCCCATACTGTTGTGCAGCTACTAGAGAACTGATCCGAAGAGTACAGTTACGTTAGTGAGGGGTTCAAGGCTTGTCTACAATTGCAGTGTCCAAAATTACATCCAATGGACACTGGTCACTAATTGTTTCACGTGAACCTCTGACGTCAAGAGTTGTGTGGGCAATAGTCTGAATCTCCCTGGTCCGAGTACATTGGTCAACTTCAACTTTTTATCCCAATCTGTGTCCTTTGGTAGCATAGAAGAAGAAGAAGAACACTTATGATATTTCCTGTTTTTAGTTCCTGTTTCATAAAAGTAAACAGAAAATAACAGACTGTGATAGGAACAGGAAACTAAAATTAAGAAGACCAAGACGATATATTGATTAGTGCTGTATGTTTGCAAGCACCATTTTTCAAAGGCCAAAGCACAAATTCATTTTTGGCATTGTGATTAGAATTCATTTATCAGCACTTACTTTTTCCTTACTGAATAACTAAATATTATTGAACTCCCACAACATTCACAACTTAAATGAATACTCAGAACAGCTGCATACTCATTATTTACAATGAATGGAAACAAACAAAAACAATTGAAAAACACTTATTTATATATTTACTGTGCTCCAGTGACTACTTTAGACATTGGTAGAATCAGACAATGGACCTCGTATTTGTACACATAGTTTTCCGTGCTACACTTAAGGATAAAGACATGGACTGCCACAGGTTCAGACTGTTGTAGACGGGCCTTTACTGTTTCATAATCTGTCGCGTGACGGTTGGAAAAGTGGTGGGGGAGAAGAGACGGGCGAAGGTTGTTCCCCCGCTGCCCCCATGCGGTTATTGCTCCTGTTCCTGGCTGCCAGAGCTTATCATATTACTAGCGTGCGCTGCCAAAATATACATTCTAAAAATAAGTTTTGGCTTGAATATTTAAAGAGATGCAATGCTGTCGCTACTCCCTTTTCTTAAGATGAAGACGTAACCAAGGTTGCTACGTCATATTTTAGGTGGTAGAACATACTACCTGAAAATTATGATGAAACAAAAACTAAACTCTGCATTATCAAACGTGACTGCCGCAACGTAAGACGTGCCACACGTGCTTGGTAGGTTACTTGTGTCGTCGCTTCCCCCCTCATTCCCTCCGCTCCCAAAGCGACGCTCTGCCTTTGCGGCGTTATCTGACACCTTACAGCTGGGGAGTTCCGCGGGCCCCAGCGCGTCTCCATATTTCGGGCGTCGGGCCGGCACAGAATGACGCGACTGGCCCCAGCCGCGCTCGCGACTTCTAGAAGGAGCGCCTGGGCCTGTATAAGCCCTGGACGCCGACCTCCATGCAGTTTGGAGTTCAGTTCTAGGACGAGTGTCTGGGCGATAGTGCCGCGGGTGTGTGGGAGTTCGTGGGTGAGCGAGTTCCTCGTCGAGTGAGTTTCTTGACGATAGTTGGGTGGCGAGAGTGCCGCGGGTTGGGCGAGCGTCGAGCAGATCCTTGGCGAAGGGAAGTGCAACGGCGGCGGCGGAGTGCGCTGTGTAAAAACAGAGTGACTGGGAAATAAACATTTTTATGGGTCATTAATTAATAGGCATTTTTAGAAGATTATTTGATAGTGATGTAAATATTGGAAATCTATAAAACTTTATTGTAAAATTTTTCAATTGGGCTATCCATTTACGAACCCAGTAATTTTCCCACGACGATTATTGTTTTAATAATCATAACAATATTTATTCTTATTGGTCTCAAAAATGATATAAACACCACTTGGATTATAATTCCATCATAAGGCAGCAACACCAGCAATTCTACCTACATTCTCACGAACCAGATTACCTTTAATGCTTATCTTATATAATCCTCAGCTGAGTTCCAAAAATAAATACCGTATATACCTGAATCTAAGACTACATTTTTTACCATAATTTATAATTTAAAACAAAGGGGTCGCCTTAGATTCAGATACACTGATTTTTAGGTATACATACCTATTTTGGGTCATTGTTTTCGGGTTGTGCAGTAGTTATTGGCTGCACATGTTATGACCGATGTTTTTGAAATGTTGTATATCACAAGATGGTGCCCACCTTATAGACTAGTTTCTTGTACAAAAACATTAATGTAGGTTATACAGTACTTCCTTGCTGTGATTATTTTTATGACAACAATTAAGAAGATGCATCAGCATAATGAAATTCTTTAACAGTTTCCAACAGTTACAGTACCAGCCATATAGGTATTTATTTCTGTTTGTACATAAACTGTTAACAGTATTTCAAAAGTGGTGGTTGAAATCCTTTGTAACATTCATATTTTCAATTTAATATCTAATTTGTTGGCATGTGTTTAATACAATAAAAATTTTTTTCCTGAAAACATGAGACTGTAGTTTGGGGGTCGTCTTAGATTCGAGGTCGTCTTAGATTCGGGTATATACGGTAATACCCTGATTATATTACCATATGCGTTACCTTCATTACAGAACAGATTACTTAAGCTTAAATAAGGTAAAGACCTAGCTGCCCAAAACACTAATAACAAAACCATAATTTCAAGAAGTTACAAATGACTTAATAACCTGAACCCAGTGTTTATACTCTGTTTTACATTATCTAGTTCTTTTTACGAAAATATCAACACATCCACTAAAAGAATGTCACTGTCCGTGCTCCTTACTAAAACCTGAAGATGTTAGTTTGATCACCTAGATTGACTTCGGCCATGATCCATTTATCATCCATCGCAAACGGCCGCTGAACTTCGCACAGCTCCCGCATGATTATTTAGTTCCGACAAAAAAATCAGTTATACATCTCAGCAGACTCAAGAAATATTTACCACCCAAGCTAATATGCTACTTGTGGTAACTTTGCTGCCTAATACTCGCTCCCTAAACAGTGTTTAATCAATGCAATTATGTAAATGTTCAAGGCGCATCAACAAATGACCAATTTGCCAATGCATGTACAGTAAAACCCCTTATTTGCACTTTTCAGGGAACCCCAAGGAAAAAGTGTAAATTGCGGGAAAGTGTAAATTGTGGGAAAGCACTTTTATTGGCAGTTAATGCTAAATTTTAGCTTAAAAAAATGTATCAGCATTTACTGGTGCTACAAGACAAACAATAGTTGTTTACAACACATTTAGGGCACTGCAAAAATATAATTTTCTTAAATATAAAAAACAATTCAACATAAAGCCTACATTAAATTTGCTCTAGTACTGTTTTATAGGTATAGTATAAATTCAACGCATTGGGCAGCATTTGCTTCAATAGAACACCTATTTTTAATTATTGTGTTTAAAGTACTAACAGGAATATTCAGTTCCTTGGCCAAAACCACTCGGGTACCCACATGCTTGTCAAACTTCTCAATAATTTTAATTTTATCTTCAATAGATAAAGTATTTCGTGGAACTTTATACCTATCCATCTTCAATCAAAATCTTGCCATAAATAATATTGTGAACGATAAAAAAACACGTGCTAACCAAAACGGACGTTGACTAATGTAAACAATGAAAGCCATCATAGATATGTACTGTACATAATGCAGCACTACTAAATATACGTACTGTGTATGAGCGCTTTCCGGTAGTATCGATAGCTCAGCGCTTCGGACTATGCTCTGCTACGAGAGTGCTCTATGACACCATAAATAAAACCGTTTGTGGTTCTGCTACGAAAGTTCTCTATGGCAGCAAAGATTAAAACGTTAGTAGAGGAGAGACACCATAGAACTTGTCGATACATCAAAACGAAAGGTTACAGACAATAGGCGAACTACTTCAAACCTTTCACATCTATGACTAACGTGACGAGTATTTACATTTTTACCGTGTTTTGAAACGTACATTCCGGGTTTTTTGGTTATGTAGCGGTGTAATTTCAGGGAAAATGCAACACGAAAGTTAATGTACAATAAAACGGACCTACATAAAATGACGTTATTTGCGGGAAAACGTAAATAACGAGAACGTAAATACGAGGTTTTACTGTAGTTATATGCAGTATCAGTGTTCTCAAAAATTTCTCTTTGTAAATTATTTAGTAGCAAAGCTGCTTTTTTAATTAGCATAAAAGAAGGCTGTTGAAAACATTTGCAGCTGGTGATCATACAGTACGCTGCATTTCGTGATCCATTTAACGTTCTATGTGAGATTGCTTAATATACAAACAATATGTGATGTGTAGCTGGTATAGTAGGGCCGCGACGTCTTGGCGGGTCGACTCCCTAGAGCTCAGCGACCTTGTAATCGACACGTCCCTCCTTGTCTGCTCCGCAGATAACAACGGCCTGGAAGTCTCCATGCCGTTCCGAAAACATTGGTCGAGAACAATCTTACGTACGGTGAAACACAGTGCAGATCTTAATGATACAAAGATGCGATAATGCTTTACGGTAATTTATTATTTAAAGGTAGTGCACTATTTGCTCGACTGGGCAGCTTAGTTAAACATACTTAAACATAGCTATACAATTCTTTAAAGTTAAGAACTAAATTTGTAATTGTGGTTTGCTGTAGGAAACACAATTAATTAAGACTTGCATGTAACTCCCTCGCTGATGCTTACTTTTCCATTTGGTTTGGCTGAAATGTGAAGACGATCGACATGACACTTTCACGCACTTCAAGAACCTTACCACTTTTATGCACACGGGTTGTTATTTTTTCCATAACAGCACTCTGAAAGAACCATTTTAGTAATTTCGAGGGGTCCGAAAACCATATTTATAACAAACCATCCTCGCGTATTTTATAGTCTCCTGTTGTTGTGCTTGCTTTATAAACAAGAGAGGCTCCAGGAAGGAAACCCTGCCTAGAACCAACGCTTAAAACTATCAGCCTGTGCGCTGCATTTCCTGTTGCCATTACCTACACCTTCAACGTCACCTTTCTTTTGCCAACATTTCTGAAAGGTTAAATTAGTGTCAACCCAGGATTCATCCATGTCAAATATATTCTTCCCAGTCTCCCTGCACAGTTTCATCTGAGTCAGCTACCGTTATCGCCAAGCAACAACGTCAGATCTTTCGAGAAGAAGCATTCGCTTATTTTGGCTTCTTCTCCACACAAAACCCATTTCTTTGAGTATTTTACGCAGCGATGTATTTCCCTAACTCCATCCAAATTTTTTCTTACAAAACTGGCAGTAGTTTCCTTGTCGTTTTTTTACTGCATAAAATTCGTGGCTGGTGTCTCTGATCACTCTTCTATCAAAGTCATCAACTGACAACAAACGTTTCCCAGTTTTTTTTTTTTTTGGCTTGAAATGAATAATTAAACATGAGAGGCTGTTTAACGGTCAAATAAAGGAGTGATAAATATGTAAATATAAACATATAAATTGTAAATAAATAATGTATTAATATAATATACATTAATATATATCATAAAATATATAATGCAATATATAATGTATATAATGTAATATAATATCATGTAATATAATGCAATATAATGTGTAGCAATATCGGCTACACTTGTAGATAAAAAATATTCTAACAAGCGGTGCAGAAAGTTTGGAAAATTGCCAAATGCAAAACAAACAAACCGCGGGTGAAATTACGGGGAATGCGTTGAAAAACTTATAATGTTGTTGTTTGTTTTTTATTTGGCGTCTCTCTGTTGTGTTTTCGGATGCGCGAAACTGATCTTTGGCTTATACCTGTGTATCGTGCAGCTCTTTCGGTTGCATTTGTTAGAGGTACTAGCAGACATATGTTGGCAGCTTCTTCATCACAACACTGGATTACACTACTTCTAATTTCCCGCTCCCCACTATGCATTACTTTATTGTATCTTGAACGTCCTGCGTCGGGCTCCATTGTTCACTTCAGACTGAGAGCGTGGCGCCTGATGTTTTTGCTATGAACCGCATAGCGGCTGATGTGCGCGCGCAGCTGCTTCCCCTCTCATTTACTCTTCCCCGCTTCCCCGCAAAACGACACGCCAAGACGTCGCGGCCCTACAGTAGCTTGTTATTAGGGATGGGTTGAGTACACATTTTTATCGATTCCGATACCAGTACCGATTCCTAAATTTCGATTCTCGATTCCGAGTCATTCCAGTTTTCGATTCCTGGTAATTCTGGTCACATAATTAAAACTACTTAAGAATTGAATGCATTACATAATGATAATAACATGTATAAAGGATAATTATAGACTTAGGATTAAATGTTGAGGTTTTTTTTTTTTTTTTCAATTACCAGTGAAGAAGCATTTTCACATAAAGTTTGTTTGCTAGTAAGTACTAGGCTGTGCACAAAGAAGTTCAACATTTAGACAAGGTTCTTTAACAGGCGATAACGCCGATAACATAACATCTTTGTTCAAAATGGGTTCAAAGGTAGCACTACTTTTTTCTGTGGTACCTTTTGACTTAGTTGGTGACAGTGCTGTAAACAAAAGTTTGTTTTTCTTCAAAGACTATTTTTTCTGGTAGTAATGTGTGCCGGGATTTCAAATGCTTCATTAAATTGGTTGTAGATTTATAAGTACCGCTCCGTGAAATTTGCGCACTACTATTATTACAAATTGCATATTTGTCATTTTCACTATTGATGCGAAAATGTTCCCAAACTTTAGACATGTTAATACAATATCAGAACATTCGCATCGTAATTTGAAACGACAGTCGGCGAACATTTTTTTACTAACAAACTAGCAAAACACTTGAAAATAGTTTTAGCAAAACAATATTTGTGCCAAATAAATAGCATAAATGCGAAACAATTCACAGTAACCTCAATAGCACGACGGTGAATTACGGCGTAATTCACCGTCGTGCTATTGAGGTTACTGTGAATTGTTTCGCATTTATGCTATTTATTTGGCACAAATATTGTTTTGCTAAAACTATTTTCAAGTGTTTTTCTAGTAATTATTACGGTTTTCCTTTGCAAGAAATAAACACGAGCCTCTGTTGGCGGTATGGCCAGAGAATTCTTTATTATCGATTGTTGCTTTCATTATACAATTTGTCCCGTACGCAACGAATCGATACGTTTCGACTTGACTTTATATTTTATGGCCACCAGAGATTTTGTGGAGGCCATCATCCTTGAATGGCTCACAACTAAACTGGTGACGACACGTGATGTGATCTCGTTTCATAACCGTCACTTTCTTCACAAAAAACAATGGACTTTTCTTAACTGCAAATAAAATTAATAACTCTTTTTACAATTTATTTACGTCTAATACATGAGTGAGGAATAATGTTCTTCGATCGTGGAGTTTTAATTAGAGGTTAAACATGCCCGGTAACATTGTTTTTATTTATTTTTATTCGTATAAAATTAATATTTAATAATAATGAGCATTATTAGGAATTTTATGCGCATACGGCAGGTAAGATATATTAAAATAAGTAAGTAAAGTTCAGACGAAAATATATTACTACTGTATTTTCTTAACTTAACCGATTCCTAACCTACCTTGCCCTTTTTTAGTACCCGATACTGAGTACCCAAATTTTTTAATAATCGGTGGTATCGAGGAATCGGAGAATCGAATCGACCCATCCCTACTTGTTATTCTTGTAGACAGTGTTCCATTCTAGTGAGCCTATTTTTATCTTAAGTACATCAACTATGTGCTGAGAGTTCCACGACCAACTGTAGCAGCAGAGGCCTGTCTTCATTGCAGTGATTGTGTTTTTGGCCTCTTGGAGACAAACTTCTTCAGACCTTGTGCATTTAACATTTGTCTCAACTGCAACTTTTTTAACTTTTTTTTTATTTTGGTGTCACGCCTAAAATTATATCAAAAGACAGTTATTGAGAATTGTGTTAGTGTATGTTTTCTTTTATAAATTTTCAGTACTAAATGTATGTGTTTGCAGGTGCTTCTGTGTTTGCTCGTTGGACTGACAGGAAGTATTATTCAGGAAAAGTTAAAAATAAAGTTCAGCGAGATAAATGGCTTGTTGAATTTGATGATGGTAATTCAAAACCACTCATTCAAGACTTCATCATTGTTTGCACTGAGCTGAACCGAGGTCAGTCAGTCTATGCAATGAACAGACATGGAGAATTTCTCTCAGGTGTCATCAAGGATTTCAAATTAAGGTATTTGTGAAGTGAACTTCTTTACAGGGGGTTGGGTAAGTTATCAGAGCGTAATGCTCAGAGAGTTAACGAAAGTGAAATGATCTTGATTAAGACTTGATGGCAGAGAGGAGGAGTGGTTCACTTGATGGCATGTTTGGATTATAGCACACTTGCATACTTGCTCACTCACGTACTTGCACACAGTCTTATTCATTGTTTTGCCTCTATCTGGGAAGTTTCACTTCCGACAACACAGCAGCCATTCACCCACTTTGTTTTTTCAATCACTGTAATGTTTGTTTTATTTTCCATTGATAATTTTTATTTTATACTCTGCCAGTTAAAACATTTTCATGATAATGCTTTAATAGGGTGATATGAGACAAATCTGGTATATTGAGGATTCAAATTTGATCTACAGTAAAACCCGGTTAAGAATAGCCCACTTAGGAAAATTTCAGGCATATTGAGTTGTAAAAATTTAGTACTAGAACTTTTAAGGTACTCCTTTCGATAAATTGTTCCGTACATTAAAAATATGAGTTCCTGTTACAAAAAAAAGAAGTTAAATAATTTTTAATAAATTTGGCTCATGTTTTGCACAAACTCCTGCATGAAGCAAGTGTAATATTGTTTTCAAGAAACTTGTTTTTACTTAAGAATAAAGTATATGGAATGCTGATTCATATAAAGTTTCTTTACTAGTGATTTAAAAACGCAAAATGTTGCGTTTTAAAATCTGATACAAATACACTTTGTATATGTTGAGCTTTTACAGCTTTCAGCACTAAAATAAAATGAGTAATGTATGAAAATGCTAAAAAAAATTTTGTAACACAGCATTATTAAACATTAAATGCTGTATATCTTCAACAATATTGAAGTTAATTGCGTAGAGTACTTGCTAGTGATGCTGAGATGAAAGCTCGCATTCTTCATATAGATGTAACATTCAAAGGCTGTACAGTGCAACATTCTTGTAGCAAAGAGGCAAACTGTTTGAACTCCCTCAAACGTGGTTGTTTGAATGATTTGATACACTGGGTAGTTGCCTGCTTGCCGGCCTGGTGGGGGAGGGTAGGGAGGTGCACAGGACAGCGTTGCCTGATGTCCTTGTGGTATGCTGCTCAGCCACACGCCTATAAAAGCTAGACTGCTGAAAAGTAAGTGACAGTTCCGAGTGATACTGGGCACAGTGTGTTGTATGTATAATATAATTTTTAGTAATCGTACGTGAGGTCTTAATTTACAACAGATAACAAGAAGGGGTCGTAAAAGACTTATTATGAAGTCAGATATGTATGAAATCCCAAAAACTTATAGGTTACACCAAAAATTTAATTAATGTACATAAAGTGAATTTTTGTGTCAGTCATTACATTCGTTATCTTGGTTATCAATTGATATGACAAAAAAAAGCTTACTAAAGAAGATCAATTATTGGTTCTTGCCTAAGCAATTTTATCTACATTTACATTTGCTTGCAGTCTTTTTATGATTTAATACTCTAGAATTTTTTACCAAAAAAATTACATACACCTGCCCCTCAAAGTAACGCTGTTCAATTAGCGCGGTTTTGGAGTAACCACACCTATAAATAACGACATGAGTTGAAGTAGCACGGTCATAAATTTGAAGTAGCGCTGTTATCGCTTAAGTAAAATTATATTTCTGGGCACTCACAACGGCAATATCACTTGTGTAGCATTGCATACACAGCAACAAATCAATAATGTGACAAATCTAAAAATAATTTTTTTCTATTTCCTTAATAGCTATTTGCTTCCTTCTTTTCATATTAATCCCAGACAACGCCCTTGTGTTAATCAATGTTTATTTTACGCCATCCCGCATGTCAGCAGCAGCTCTGGAGAGAAAAGCCAGAAGCTTTCAGGGTACCTCCAAGGTGTCTACTAACCCTGGAAAACCTGGAAAACCTGGAAAAATCAGGGAAAATCAGGGAATATTGTAATCAGGGAAAAATCAGGGAATTTTTTCAAAAATCGGGGAATTTTTGTTTGGTAGGTTCTAGTTGGCAATACTTTTTTGTTTATTGATCAGCTTGCTTTGACGTAGCATCAAGTGTATCCCCTCCCATTTTTTATTTTTGAATGGCAAATAACGAACAGTTCCCACGTCCATTTTCTTTTATTTACCATCGGATTCGGAAGTGGCGTTAAATCACGTGATACAAACTGGTTCAAGCTGGTCTGTTATCTTGCTGACGTACGTGCTGCGGCATGTGCTTCCCGCGTTCGGATTCCACCGACAGGTGCATTTAATTTTAAGTAGTTATGGATGCCCCCAACGTAAACTGGGCATTTTTGTTAGCTTTGAAAATACATATCACAGACACTTTTGGTGAAGATTTGCCATCGTTGTTAGAAATCTGTAGCTGTGGGCTTCACACGGTCCATGGTGCTTTCAAAACTGGAATTTCTGCTACACAATGGGACGTTGTTAGTTTTTTGAGGCACAGTTACTTTTTGTTTAAGCATGTACCTGCAAGGAGGGCAGATTACATTAGAATAACTAGATCAGAGCTTTTTCCCAAGAAATTTTGTGCAATCAGATGGTTAGAAAATACTGTAGTTGCTGAGCATGCCATGAAAACGTTACCCCACCTAAAGAAATTTGTTAGTGAAGTTTCTATTTCATCTGTCTTTCAATGTAGGTAGTGGAAAGTGCTCTTGAAGATAATCTTCTAGAAGTAAAATTTACATTTTTCCACTCTTTGGCATCAGAGTTGGAATTGTTTCTTACAATGTTCCAAAGAAATTTGTTAGTGAAGTTTCTATTTCATGTCTTTCAATGTAGTGAAAAGTGCTCTTGAAGATAATCTTCTAGAAGTAAAATTTACATTCTTCCACTCTTTGGCATCAGAGCTGGAATTGTTTCTTACAATGTTCCAAAGTGAAGCATCCATGGCACCTTTTCTGTACGATTCACTGGTAGACATTTTATTAGCTTTGGCAGGAAAGTTTGTGAAACCAGAGGTACTGATGAGCTTTAGGGAAAAATGCAATGTATCTCGATTTGCTGTAGATAACCAGTAAAATCTTTTGACTGCTAACAATATCAAGTTGGGTTATGCAGCACACAATGCCATCAAGAAAGAAAAAGTACCAGAAAAGTCTGTCCTGTTACTGAAAAATGATGTTAGGACTTGTCCAAAGGTTATGGTAAATAAACTTCAAGACAAAAGTCCCCTGAAGTACAAACTTACCAAAGGAATTTCCTGCTTATGATCGTCTATGGCTTTAAATTCGGGTGTGAGGAAACAGCGTGTGAAGTACAGTTTAGAATGTTGTCTTCGAAACAGGTGGCTATCAGGACAAGAAGCTGATAACATTGAGTGATCATATCAGTTGGTACGTTCCTCGCAAGATTCTGATGCACTGTTCTCGTCTTTTTCTCGAGAAGATGGGCGCCTTGATCACTTGTGGATGCTTATTAAGGCACATAACAGTAGTTGCCAAAACAGGCCTTCTAAAGTTTGTGAGGATGATGATGGAAATGCATCATTGGAAAGAGGATTTTCAGTGAATTCTAATCTGCTGACTGAAAACTTGCAGGAAGAAAAACTGATTGCACAAAGACAAGTGTACGACTTTGTTCAACGTTCTGGAGGTGTAGAGCATGTTGATATCATCAAGTCCATGTTACAGTATGTAAGAAATGCTAATTGTAGGCGTAAGGAAGCCCTGCAAACAAAACAAAAAGAAAAGGAAGCTACAGACAAGAAGAAGGCAAAAAAAAGAAGAGTTGAAGAGGAGATCAAGGCATTGCAGTTTAAGAAGGCTCGAGTGTTGGATTTGGCTTGTTCTGAAGCAAGTGCTTTAGACGCAAAAGTTGAGTCGCTGCAAAATTGACGGGAGCTTCCTTTTACTAATGCTTTTTGCAAAAGTAAGTTGTGAAATATTTGTAGCAGCATGTTTTATTTGCCATCAATTGAGTTACTTTGGCCATGTCTAGAAGAAGGTAATATTTTTACTAATTTAAGTAAGTTGAAATACTTTGAAACCCATCAATGTATTGTTATGCTGTTTTTTCAGTTTCGTGGAATGTCGTAATTGTGTTAAAGAAAACCTGGAGAAATTCGGTTTTAGACCTGGAAAAATCAGGGAATTTCATTTATTAGATTTGGTAGACACCCTCCTCGCACCTTTTAGGAGGTGCTAGTGGAAAATGCACTAGTGGAAAATCATGGCAGACACATTTAGTAAACAGTGTCAGGAATTACATTAACATTTTAAATCTTTCAAATAATAGTAAATGTTAAAAATATGCTTTATTAAATTAATATTATAACTAGGGATGGGCTGGTCGAATCCTCGAATCCTCGAATCCCACCGAATCTCTAGTATTCGAAAGATTCAAAATTCAAGGGATAATATTCGGGATTCGAGGAAAAATATTGATGTAAATGTAGTACTTTAAAAACTTAAATACTTACAATATACTTGGCCTGTTTACGTTTTCCTTGGAACACATCCTATTGAGGTTTTGTACTTTTAATTTGTTATTATATAAAAAAATTATGAAGCATGTACTGATTTGGGAAACTTACTTCATATTCATGAACATAGATGCATTGTCGCTACATTGGCATTGAATAAGGCATAAATCACAGATATATTCTCAGAATATGCTATAAAAAAATATAATAAAGAACATTTAGGATCTAGACTAGTAATATGAATCTTCTTTTTTTACTGAGAAATCTGTTACTTAGTAATACAACAATAATGCCGAATCTCATCACAAGTTACGGTCGCACATGTAGTAATAACAATGAAATAATAAATGACAAATATTAATACATTATACAATTATTATTTTAATCGCGATTCAATTTGAAATATTCTGATTCATTTATGAATTTTTTTAGGACCAAGTTTGTTTTGTGTAAACTACCAACGTTAAAATATGTATTATCTGAGAATTCCATGATGGCCAACCAATGAATTTGTTAGCCAATCATTTTGAGCAACACAAAAAATAACTAATATTAACCCATTAAAGCTCAGTGGCAACTTTATTTGCCATACCAATATCAGCTGTGTGCTTTGCTAACTATGGATTAGACTTTATTTCTCCTTGGCTTAGCTACGCATTGAAACTTCTGCCTGAAGAATATCTCTTTGGTGGAGCTCAGTTCTTCACAGTCTGTGGTGCAGTGAGGTTCTTGTGAGAGCCTGCGCATGCTTGGATATCATCATCATGGCATGGTCACCTTCAAAGTAAGTTTGTTTTTTTATTTTGTTTATAATTTTACTTTACATATTACTCAAATAAACAGAAAAGTATAAATTTTTGTTAGGTGCGCTTAAACTGGCAGTTTTTATATATTCATTCACTGTTGCAGCTTCTCAAATATTTGTGGCAACTAAAGTTGCCACTGGGAAGTAAGAGGTTTATATTCATTTCAATGTTACAATATTAGTTATTCTGTAAGTTCAATGTTTATAAGGGTTTTTTTACTTCCAAATTGATTTTTATTATTTCAAGAACTCGTACATAATTAGAAAATATGATATTTTCATCATCATTGATGTAATACAAATTGTGTACGCATCAATGTTTGCAGGTTCGTCAGAGGAAGAGATGGTCAAGGACTGCTTCTTCATGAAATTTTGGCAGCTCTTGAGGAAGAAGATGATGGGGAAATGCCTGAGAGTGTAGCTGTTTCTCCACCTGACGAAGGACCTGGCGCTGACAGCGACGAAGATTCTGATAAATCCGATGGAGAAGCACAGGGTAATTTAGACAGATTACCGAGCCGTGTCTTGAGAAGCCAGGTATTAGTAAGATACTCTAACACTGCAGACAAAAATGTTTTTGACTTTGGTGTTAATAATTGTTCACCAAGTACGTCAACAGAGAGGCGTACTGCAACAATGGGGGTTTCACCAGCAATGCCACCACCAAAGCGCAGATGTTTACCTGAAACAGTTCATTGGCTATCTCACGATAAGTTATTTTCTAGCAAAATTCCAGAGCGTGAAGTTGAATTTCTACCAAATGCTGAAGATTTTCTCCGCCAACAAATAAATTGCCCGCTTGATGCATTCACATCCTTTTTCAGTCACGAACTTGTATTTCTCATTGTAGAAGAAACAAATCGGTATGCAGGTCAGCATCTTGAACATAACCTAAATGTTTCCTTGAACGAAATACTTACAGTTTTAGGTATAATGCTGCTATCTGGTTACCATTCTCTACCTCATAAAAGGATGTACTGGCAGACACAACCAGATGTTCATGTGTCTATTGTTGCAGAAGCTATGCGCCGTAATCGCTTCGATGAAATTTTGCGGTATTTACACATTGCAGATAATTCAAAAATGGATGGTACAGACCGAATGTACAAGGTGCGTCCATTGTTTGATCATTTGAATTCTGTCTTCAAACAAATTTCTGTCGGTGATTCAGTTAGCATAGATGAGAGTATGATTCCATATTTTGGACGTCACAGTGCTAAACAATTTATTCGAGGAAAGCCTATTAGGTTTGGTTTCAAGCTGTGGGTAGCTGCTGATCCCTCTGGCTATATTTTCCACGTTGAACCATACTGCGGTACATCTACTCGATTTCCGACCACAGGTTATGGGCAAGGTAACGATGTTGTCATGGGTCTTGTAGATCATTTGAAACTCAAAAAGGGAATCAGGCTGTACTTTGACAACTTTTTCACCTCTATTGCGCTTCTAAGAAAACTGAAATCTAATGGCATTGGGGCTACAGGGACACTGAGAGAGAATAGGTGCGCAGCTGTAATGAAGCTACCAGACAAGAAAGCATTCCGAAAAAACAAACGAGGACACATGGCAGTGTCATCATGTAATGACCTCCTTGCAGTAAGGTGGAATGACAATAATGCTGTAACTGTTCTTACAAACTGTGATGAAGTTGAGCCTAAGAAAAAGTCATCCCGCTATTCTCGCGCTGAAAAGAAAACTGTAATTGTTGAAGTTCCAGGACCAATTGCCAAATATAATGCCAACATGGGTGGTGTGGACCTTTGTGATCAATTTGTTTCTACATACCGATGTGGTATCAGATCAAAAAAGTGGTGGTGGCCATTCTTTGCATGGACTGTAGATGTATGTTGTGTTCAGGGCTGGTTGTTATACCGAAGACTAGGCTACGACTTGTCATTACTGGAATTTCGTCGTCAGTGTGCAACTAACCTCTTGAAAACACATGGCAAACCTGCAGCTTCTCCAGGAGTTCGTCCATCTTTGGCATTCTCATCAGTTCTTGAAGAAATCCGCACCGACCGTATTGATCACATTATCACAAAAGGTTGTTCGAAATACAGGCGCTGCAAGGTTTGCACTAACAGGACAAGCTATGTGTGCAAGAAATGTGATGCTCCACTTCACCCTAATGAGTGTTTCAAAGCATTCCATACAATGTAAATTTCAGAACAATCAAGCGGAAAAAACTTTGCACAAATTCTGTTCATTATATGAAAATGTTGTACATACATGTTTTGATAGTTCAAATAATTATTCATTATAATAATAATTATATATATAAATAATAATAATTATTATAATATATAAACCAAAAAAAATTGTAAAAATATTTTATTTATTATTTTGGAATTTTAATATGTAGTAAAACATACATTTTATATTGTAATGATAAACTTTATCCATTTTTGACTATGTTACAGCCCAGTGGCAACTTAAGTTGCCATGCCAAAAAACAGGTAAAAAAAATAAATAATTGCAAACCAACTTTGTTTAAGTGTTCCTCGTGGTTAGATATACATGTGTAAGGATTTTCATACAAAAAACATAATTTTATAATTGTGGGCTTTAATGGGTTAATATAAAGAATTTTAATGGGCAAACTAGAGAAAACACCCATCACTTTTAACTTTGGGCATATTAATCGCTATGCTTTAGTGAGGCTTAATTTTAAAAGACGCACAACAATATTTCTTGAAGCCAAGATGGCGCCTTTCAGTTTCTATTAAATATTTCAGGAAAGCGTTTATCTTCATTTGGGACTTTTAACAAATGTCATGTTGGTAACTACAAAATATTGTTCCGTCGGATGTTGAATTTCGTTTTCCGATTTCTGTGGATACATGAATCACTGTACTCACAGATAATGATGGTGTTATCAATGGTGACAACGGCTGTTTATTTACTTTTTTTAAGTTACCAAATGGCTGGAAAGTGTGGTTATTCGTGGTAAACAGACGTATTTCACAAAATAATTCACAGTATTGGAAATTATGTAAAAGTGAGGTTATTCGTGTTAAACTTAGGAATTTTCCGTAAAAATTTGTTTTATTGCAAATTCTAAATTCGCATGTCCCTACCTATTATGTAAGCAATGTGGTATGTGGATTTTTAAAATTTAATTTTAATTAATGTTATTTAAATTTTATTTTCATGTACTTCAAATATATTCAGACACATATTTTTACTGTAAATTAATGTTAATGGGAACAGTATCTTGATTAGTCAGCAGGTACACATACCAGATTGGTAAATGAATTATTTGGATTAACGTACACTCTTATGGGAAAAATTATTTGGATTAGTGCTGTTTTGATTAATGCTCTGTTTTCCAGGAATGAATTAAAGTGTACTTCGAGGGGTGGGTGTAATGCGATACGTAGTAATGATATAACTGTTATTCAGATATTAAATACACCTGTTTGTATGGGTCCATGGGGGGGGGGGGGGTTAAAGGGGCAATGTCCGGACACCCAGTCGTAACAAGGGGTCCAACCAAGAACTTGAAATAAATAAATCGGTTATTTAGTTACTTTGGAAAATATTATGGTAAATTACATCTAAAATTTCATCACCAAATATATATGGTTATAAGATCAATTAGTTATACTAAAAGTGTAAGGCATTCACTACAACAGGTATACTAAGCATTTATATTATATGTCACCTTTTATCTTTTTAGATTTTTGACTGACTCGAGTTATCCCTTGAGCCGTCCTTCAAAAAGAGAAACAATCTCAAATCTCTTAGTGCAAAAATATTTGGAATAAATTTTGTTTTCATCAATTCATAAAATAGCCATGTACTTTATTGAGTACAGTGCATTTAAAGATTAGTTATTGAAAACGTTTAATACCTGGTGTGGAGGAGAGAGAGTTGGAAACATAATGGAAGTCTATGTAACGATTTTGTTTATATGTACAGAATAAATATTAATAACTTTAATATTTGAATGAATATAATAATATGTATTACTAGCTTAATAGAACAAAGCTGTGTGCTGATATGAGGCACACAGTAGTTTAAACGTAGAAAAATATAATTTTTATAACATATAATTTTATAAAATATAAGTGCTTCCCGCACTTGTGTCTGTCAAGAACAATGCTCTAATGTTCCAGGATTTACATTTTGAGAGCATCGTACAGGCATATTACTCTCTGCACCCTGGTGCAAATGACTGGAAGTGGGGTTAAACACCTTTTCACAGAAAGCTGTAGGAAATATTTTAGCCTAAAATATTAAGTACATTTTCATTTAACATTTTTGTTATACTTAAGTAATTACAACGTGTGTTGTACTGCATGCACCACTATATAACTTCTGGTTTGATTGTTGCATTGCTATTTTACGTATGGTGCCAAGGGGTCAAACTCTGGACCTATCCAAGCAAGGCATCAGTACGCAAGCACTGGTATATAAGCACAATTTCCCTTTTATTCGGAGCGTTCCTTGTATCTCCATAGTTGTGACCTGTGACACTCCGCAGAATAGTTTGGTGCCAATTTGGACTTAGCGATTTTAGAAACATTGAGATAGCAACTGCCTTAAGTACAGGCATAGGCTCGTGACTCATCATATAGCCGAGTATTATTTCAGGATAGGCTGTGCTGCGATATAGGACAGTGTGTGCGTGAGTGCTACACAAGAATCACTCTATGTACATAATATCACTACAGTCCTACTTGTGTCTCCTATCCTGGCTGCTATTTCTATAACGGCGGATTACAGATAAAGATTCCTCGTTACGCCATTGGAGGTTACATATAATTTAAATGTCATAATCTAAATTACTAGGGGTGTATAGGAATGGAAATTGAGCTACAAGAAAAATTTGGGAGGTTAATCATATTTAACACGGGAAATTTGGAAAAAATCGGGAAAATACATTATAAGCTATAGAGCATAAGAGCAAACTTATAATTTTTATAATATTTTTACCACACCAACATTAAGTTCTAAAAAAAATATCACACTAGTGTATCAGAAATTTCATGAACTAAACCTAAAGAAACTAAACAATATCCATGATATTCTTTACACTTATGAGTTGCATCATCTTTCCAGGAAATGTTTGTAATCTCTTTGGAAGACAGGTTTCTAATATAAAGTTCGGTTTTTATGCAAGAAAACAAGTTCATCTATATGTTAGGTTGCTAAAGATTCTCGCTTCGAAGACACTATATTTCTAGCAGATGAGAAGATCCTTTCACAGGCAGTTTCAGTTGCTGGTATTCCCAGATATGCCACTGCTAACTTGCATAAATTTGGTAGTATCATTTCATTTTGTTCCCACCACTTCAGTAGATATCCAGTTCTCTCTAGAAGCGGCATATTTAAATATGTGGTCACCTTTGTGTTTTTATTATCACCTAAGAGAGACTTTGCAGGTAAATCATCAAATTAATGCCACAAGGAGTGTTTACAGTCATTAGCTGATTAGGTTTTTTCGGTCCCTGCAAAATAAAGGAAAAAAAACCCTAAACCTTTAACTAACATCTCATATACTAACTAACAATAAGAGTTAGTCTATTTATTTCAGAAAATAATAAAAGCCATACTGTAGACCTATTAAAAGATATACTTCTAGGACTGTAGAATACCACCCAATAAATTTTACATCCAAAAGTATTAAATTTAGCAAATGCTGGCCACAGTAAGAATTTACCCCCTTTAGGTTTCTGTGAGATGTACCAAGTTGTTTACAATTTATGATTAAATTGATGCGTTAATATTAAACAAGCACTTTGAGTCAGTGTCACTTTTAGAAAACTGTCAAGTTTATGCTGTAAAGTGTTAACAGCAAGTCGTTTTTCATTGGCAGACACAACAGCCACCTTGAAGTGTGGGTCTTACAACATTGCTGTAAAATATGGCTGTTGCCTTATATACAAAGGAAAGTGTGCCTTCAGTCAAAAATGTAATGGCTTCAAAATGTGACACCAGACCCAACTTCACTAAAATGAGTTTCAGTGTAGTTATTCAAAAATGTCTCGATTGAAAACAAAACTGGAATAACCATTGAAAGTTCTTCGGTAGCTTCATGCAGTGGTTTAAAAATTTTTACCTAACCTTCAACAAGTCGCCACTCACACTATGATGGTCAGCATTTATCTTTGCCAGATGTCTCGTGAGAACAAGTTTTTTGTAAGTAGCTTGTCAAGCATGAGGTAACTACGAATTCCATCTAGTCACACAGTCTTGAATTAATTCTAAACTGTCTAATCCAATTTCTTTTTTGAATTTTGTGAAATGCAGAAGTTGCTGATGCGCTTTGCTTGTAATGACCTACAATGCCATGAGCCTTTTTTATTATACCTCCCATTCCTTCGTGAACTTTTTTAGCATCACTAGCAAGCTATAAGTTATAAGCAAAACACTGCAAGAGTGTCGGAGGTGCTTTGCAAAGACTAGACCGCAAATTGATGTTTCTGGCATTGTCAGTAATAATAAACAGTGGAATACATGTACTGATGTTATTAATAATGTTTCACTCAATCAAAATTTCAGTTATTTTGTCACCTCTTGCTAATGCTGTGTGGCTCTGTGAAAAATTAGCACAGCTGAGACAGTTCTTTATAAGAGCGAAGTTGTTGATGAAATGAGAAGTTAATGCTAAGTAAGCATCCACACTGCGTGATGTACATAAGTCACAAGAAAATGACATTGACTGAAAATTTGCTATTGCTTGAGAAATTTCCTCAGAGAATTATTTTTTCACACAAGCATATACAGTAAAATCCTATTCAAGAATTTTTTCAAGGGACTGGATGCTAAAAACCTTTTAACCTCTTTAAACCTCTTTAAAGGTAATTCAAAGTGAATCAATTTTAATATAATATGACATTCTGTTTAACTCAAAATTACTTACCAATTATCGTCAGAGTGCTGGAATAACTATATAATATATCATCAGTCAATTGAATTATTGAAATGTTTTTTTTTAATAAGGTCAATAAAATCATTTATCATAACACCAAAAAAAAAAACTAACATTTACTGTTTTGAAAAATACTGCATTAGAGTTGTTTGTTTCATCACATTTTCGTTTTGACGCATCACTAAATTGTCCAGTTCCCATAAACTCTTTCTCACACTGTCTGAAACATTTGGTGTTCCATGAACAAATAACCTCGGCTTGTCCAGGTGGTCAAGGGCTTCAGAGTAAGTTGGCATGGGAGTGGAATCACCTTCATCGCTGTCACCATCGTCAGTCTCATCCTCAGCTAAATCCTTGTGTTGTGCACACAAATCTTTGATGGTTTGTGGCTCACATGGTAGAACCGCATCATCAACTGAGACATAATCTTCAAAAGTGCATGAAAAATTTATGTGCTCTTGAAGAGTTTTCCAATTTGCATTGCATGTAGAAGCACAAGCAATTGGTTCACTGTCCTCAAATGGTTCTTCAGGGAAAATATTGTTAACTTGTTGAGCACCAAAGCCTGCTTTTCTGAAGCAATTGCTAATGATGGTTGAGTCAAGCATTTCCCATGAAGCAGCAAGAAAATGCATGGTGTACAGGAAGTTGATTTTATAACCACTAGTTTTGGTACTTTTCATTCTTGTTATAAGTCGTAACACAAAGCACTTACGAAAAAGCTGTTTCAGAATTGTTATAATTCCCTGGTCCATGAGTTGTAGCCTGGATGTTGAATTTGGTGGGAAAAATTCAATCTGGATATTTCCTTGGGATGAGCAGGGCAGTGATCCATGAAAAGCAAAATCTTCAGATTTTTGTACCCCACCTTTGCATCCAATGAATGCTCTCCCATAGTCTTCAAAAATGCTGCCTGTCATTCACGCAGTCTTGTTTGCATTCTTGCAGGGTAATGTCTTTATGTTTTTAAAACTTGGTGGTTTTTTTGGTTTCCTAATTACCAGCAATGGTAACTTTTCAGTGCCATCCATGTTGGCACCCAATAACACTGTCACTATCACTCGTTCCTTGCCTTGTTTGCTTTCACCTTTTAAAACAAAGGTTTTGTCTGGAAGCATGTTGAAAAACAGACGACATTTATCAACGCTGAATACATGTTTTGGTTCAAAGTCCCTTATAATTGCAGGCAACTTTGTGTTTATCCAACTCTGGACATTATCATCACACACACTCTCAGATTCTCCACTTACAGTTCTATAGACAATTCCTACTCTGTTCTTAAATCTGTCGAGCCAGCCATTCGAAGCACAGAAATTCAACACCTAGGTTATGTGCTATTTGTAGAGCTTTCTCTCTTTAAATGGAATTCCAAGTGCCCTCTGTTCTTTAAACCATGCCAAGAGTAAAATTTCTACCTCTTCGTATTTACCAATTTTCATTTTTTTTACACTTTGTCGAAACATTAGTAGCCAAAAGTTGGTCTCGCTTCATCATGATTCCGTTTAAAGTAGACGGCGGCATCCCGAGTTTTTTTGCCATACTCACTCTTGGTATCAAAGAATTCGCATCAACTTCTGATATTATTTTCAGTTTTTCTTCAACTGACAATGCCTTGCGTTTAATGGTTCCTCCACTACTTGTAGATGCCATTATGTACTGTTTGCAACGACACTAAATATTTATTATGCTCGATAACCTTAAAATAACAACCTAAAAAGATCACAAAACTAAAAAAGAGTAATGGCTGGTAGTAAATATGGTTTGCTGCATATTCGTCACGTGTTATATCTCAAATAGGAAAAAAGGTGTGTACATGAATGGAATAGCATCTCAGTCTATACGAATGCAAGAAGATAATTGGTTGAAAATAAAACTTGTAACAGCGTGTGGCGTCTGGCACAGGTTTCGATGACCGTGCGCGTTTCTCATTCGTCAGATGTTCTGCCTCG
Source organism: Bacillus rossius redtenbacheri (assembly GCF_032445375.1). NCBI lineage: Eukaryota > Metazoa > Arthropoda > Insecta > Phasmatodea > Bacillidae > Bacillus > Bacillus rossius. The sequence goes on along the minus strand of NC_086330.1, from coordinate 192,852,453 downwards.
AATGGCGAAATGGCGTGCAGATGGAACAGCTCACAGTCTATACAAACGAAAGCAGATGATTGGTCAAAAATAAAACTTGTAATAGCGTGCGGCGTGTGGCACATGTTTCAACAGTCATGCACATTTCTAATTTGTCAGCTGTTCTGCCTTGAATGGGGAAAATAGCGTGTAGATGGAACAGCGTCTCAATGCAAGCAGATGATCGGCGTGCTGAGTATGCAAAGGTTTTGATGGTTTTGTGCAAGTTCAAATTATTTCATTATCGTTCGAAATAAGTTAATTTTTGAAAATTAAAAATAAATAGAGTTTAAAAATTCAAAGATAAAATTTTTTTTTTCCCCACAAATGCTGAACGTTATATGTGGGAAGCATCTATTAATGCAAACGTACTAATGGGAAAAATTAACTTAGGGACATATTCAAGTGATCAAGGGAATAATTTTGTGAACGTAATAAGTGGGAAAACGTATTATGCAGGAACGTCTTAAAGGAGTTTTACTGTAGATTTGGAATTTCTTTCCTGGATAATGTGGTTCTGGATGGTTTTGTGTACAATGGTTGAACTGACTGCATGAGGTTCTGGAAATGTTTATTTTCTACTACACTGTATGGCAACATAGAATCAGCCATCTATTCTGTAGTGTTTCTTGTCATATGTTTTGCCTTTAGATGATAAGACCAGTGGTAGGTATCTTCACTACGTGTTTGTTTTGATGGTGGTGTAGCATCAGTATTTACGGGCAGTGGCCGTAACAGTTCTTGCTGCGTCTGAGAGTGTTGCGTCAAATGCGTTGTAAGAGCTGATGTGCTACCATACCTTTTTTAACACTTTTAATGCACGTCTTGCATTGGCACTTGGTTTATCAATGCTTCTTGCAGAGTAGTTCCAGTTACGTGTCTTTTGATTAGCCATGTTAAACATAAACAAAACAAATAAAACCATAACATGGAACGTGACCTACTACCGCACATAAAATTTTACAGCATTATTTTGAGTAATAATACCTACTCGTGTAAAACTTCCCTAATTTTGTAGACCTCAAATTACCCTCAGACACAGTAACAATAAAATTCAATTGTATTTTCATTACGTGTGTGGGGAAAAAAAATAGTGCTGCCTTTTCTTGTTGGGTAGTAGTGTAACCCTTCCCCTTAGTGACGCACGGAACAATCACCGCAGTCCCTGATGATTTTCGTTAATTTTTTTCTTGACTTTTTTTAATCAAACAATATTTTAGATTTTTGGTTTAATTCAAGTAAACACAAGTTCAAATGTGTGGTGTTATACACGGGAAATGATAAAGTGGTATACTATTAAAATAATTTCTCGTTCAGCGCTCCATTTCTGGCCATTCATTGCCCGTTTATTTTTATTTTTGATGATAATCATAAATAACTTACATCATTTTCTGGGGAATATTTTTATCGGAAGAAGTGGAATTTTTAAATAGATTCGATTGTTAAAGTGCCATTTTTCATGAACATTTTTTGCCTGTTCTTTTGTTGAAAGCCAAATGGCCCGCTGTAGTTAATAGAATCTCAAATTTGTTTGAATGTGAGCAATTTTTGGTTTTTTCCCAAAATTACCAGGTAAAATATTTTTTCCTCCTGACGGGAAAAAAAGTAATGCCCTTCTCAAAGTTTTTCCCATAAGTCAGGATCCCGCACACCACTATAAATTACCCTAGCAACGATTTGTGTTGAAGTGACAATTAATAAACAAGCTATTTGCATCAGCACTGTAAACATCAGTTTAGTCAGACCCAGTGGTCTTGGGACTAGATTTTGTGCCTATCACTGGGTTACTGCTAGCCGGCAAAATAATAATCTAAAAATTAAGAAACCTGGCATGGCCTTCAACTCACATCGCATATCTTTCCACGAACTTTCCAAACTGTTCTTTACTGGCAGAGAAACTGATATTACTGTCTGGATATTTACATTTTAATTTTTCAAAATTTATAGTGCTTATTTCTGTGTTACCGCTTGGTTCACATCAGTTCTGTCAGACCCAGGTTTTTTTTTTGTTTCCATTGCACCATTCATTTAACAATCTTTTCCATGTGAATCATCTGTTCATTTCTGTTCTGGTATCTGATGTCAAATATATTCCCGATAGTACAACCAATAGCATCAGACTTCTATAACCTTTGATAGAGTCCTTATTTTGTACTTTTGTGCGCACAGTTGACTTGCTTAAAACTGAAGTGCAACCAACATAAATGTGGCCTTCATGACATTCTGCACGCTGTAATACTTCTAGTTGTGTCTCAAATACTTAAACATGGTGCATTACGCTGTCATTTGGAAGCAATGATTCCAATATTATTCCAACTGCAGGTGCTTGCGCATGTACATTTACCAGCATACGGATGGGCAGACATTGCTTTGTGTTTTGCGTGTGAGCCACTGGCTAGACTGAAGTTCACATAGCCCGGTCTTTGGCCGGGCGATAACGGTACGGCACAGCGGCATACGTGCGGACGTAAAAACATTTGGCATTTACACTCCATAGCCACAACTTAACTTGCCATTGGTGATGTTTGTACAATAGCTGTTAGCGTAGTCAGACCTGCACGCAAATCTCTTCCTCCCTCATATAGCTAACTGTAGGCCACGGTACATCTGTTGTTTACCACATTTTATGGACACAATAACTGTCGTAATTTTTCAATAATTACTTCCAAACTGGTACATAAATTCTAATAGTGGAAAATCTTGGTCAAGTTCGTTAATGTGCAATATCCAACCAAAGGTGTAGAAATGGGGAAGGTATAAAAAAAAAAAACAGAATAATCTCTGTAACCCTCATATATCGAAAATAACACATCCATTTGAACTATAATAACTCATAAAAGTAATACCAAAATCTTTTGTGTGAATAATTTTTTATACAACCAACCATTACTGCAAGGGGTAGAGTAAACATGGGTTGGAGGAGAAAAAAAATCATATCTACTTTAATAGACACAACATTGAATTTTTTAGGATATTTTGTAAATCTTATGATTTTTATCTCAAATTTTTGTCTGAAACAATTTTTGATAACTGATAAGACAAACCATTGCTGGAGTATATCAGACGCAGCAAGAACTGTTACGGCCACTGCCCGTAAATACTGATGCTACACCACCATCAAAACAAACATGTAGTGAAGATACCTACCACTGGTCTTATCATCTAAAGGCAAAATATATGACAAGAAACACTACAGAATAGATGGCTGATTCTATGTTGCCATACAGTGTAGTAGAAAATAAACATTTCCAGAACCTCATGCAGTCAGTTTAACCATTTTACACAAAACCATCCAGAACCACATTATCCAGGAAATAAATTCCAAATCTACAGTAAAACTCGTTTAAGACGTTCCCGCATAATACGTTTTCCCACTTATTACGTTCACAAAATTATTCCCTTGATCACTTGAATATGTCCCTATGTTAATTTTTCCCATTAGTACGTTTGCATTAATAGATGCTTCCCACATAAACGTTCAGCATTTGTGGGGAAAAAAATTTTTTTTATCTTTAAATTTTTAAACTCTATTTATTTTTAATTTTCAAAAATTAACTTATTTCCGAACGATAATGAAATGATTTCAACTTGCACAAAACCATCAAAACCTTTGCATATACAGCACGCCGATCATCTGCTTGCATTGAGACGCTGTTCCATCTACACGCTATTTTCCCCATTCAAGGCAGAACAGCTGACAAATTAGAAATGTGCATGACTGTTGAAACATGTGCCACACGCCGCACGCTATTACAAGTTTTATTTTCGACCAATCATTGCTGGAAGGAATTTTTTTAAAAAAAGGGGTGGAAAATTTAATAAACTCTGTACCTTTTCCACTATTAAATCCATTCTTTTTTATTGTAAAACCGAAAAATATTATTTACAACTTTTGTCCGAAATCATTTGTTATATAACCAACCATTTCTGCCAGGGGTGGAAATTAACAGGTGTTGAAAGACAAAAATATTCATAACTCCCTTAGTATGCAAACTATTAAATCCGTTCAAATTGTTTGTAAATCATTTAAATACTATCTAAAACTTTCTGCTGAAATAATTTTGTATATATCCAACCATAACTGAAAGAGTTGGAAAAAAACAGGGTTGGGGGTAAAAAAAAAATTTATAACTCCCTTTGTAAAGAGACAATCAAATCCGTTCAAATTGATTGTAAATGTTATTATTTTTGTCTAAAACTTTTGTCTTTAAAATTTTTTGATAAAATAAACCATTATTGCAAGGGGTTGAAAAAACCTGGGGTTGGAATAAAAAAAATTATTAAAACTTTCCAACCATGTACACTACCAAAACCATTCTTTTTTCTATTTTCTCTAAGTATTGACTATAACACTATTGTTAAAATAATATTTTTTTTTACCTAACAATTACTGCAAGGGGTGGATAACAAAATTTAAAAGTAAAAAAGAGTAGATAACAATCATAGATGGATGAGATTTTCTTGTATATTTTTAGGTCGACTGCAAAAAGAGTGCCAATAGAATGATTTAAACCAACAGTTAGGTCATCAATATAAATATTAAAAAGTAAAGGTGAAAGTGTACCACCTTGTGATACTCCAGAACTAACCGGATATAGATCAGAGCATGCTTTTTGTATCGATACAAAAAATTTTCTGTTGTTTAAATATTTAGTCAGCCAGGATATATATTTATTTCATTAGCCAGATTTTGCACATTTATATTGTCGCAAGGGACCCTCGGTCTCCGTCAAGATCTACACAAATGTCACTCAAAATAAAAATAATAAGATAACATCTTAAAATTTCAAAATAAACATTAGGGGGGGGGGGGGGGTGGTAGCAGTACATACAGGGATTGTCTAACCTCCTTAAGACAGGGGCTGTAGGGTGTTGACTGAAAGAAAAAAAAAAGTATTATTTATCCCACATCGTTTCAGGTTTTATTTCCGGTAAACTATGACCAACACAAAAGTAAATAATTAACTAATAAATAAATAAATAAAGTCAATAATGTCAAACTACTCTGTTAACAATAAATAAATAAATACTCCTTTGAAATAAATAAACAATAATTTATCCTCTTCTTAGCACGAGTATTACTTTTTAAAATAACATGATTATTCTTAACGCACACCTCGACCCATCCTTAAGCTAAAATTAACGAAAGAAATTTTACATTACTGGATACCACAAACTGCCTGCAATCCTGGAAAGAATCAAAACGTTAAGTTATCCTAACAGAATTTTAAAATACGCCCACAGATGATACAAGAGGTGAAGGAAAATTACGAGTTCGCCATTACTTACAACACCTTCGAACGGCAGCACGCAGCTACCCGCCAGGCCGGGGCTCCGACAGACTTCCAGCACCTCACCGAGAAGAACCACACCGGGCGCACCCAGGGTGGCCCCCTTTATTAATTTCACTTCACATCGTTATCACGTCGAGAACACTCCACGCGAAAACAAAAATCCCGGCCGCGATTTCACAACACAACCGCCATGCCGTCAACCGACGCTATCCCCCCCCCCCCCCCCCCCCGCCCCCACCGTTCATGCCAGATTCGCACTCCTCCCACCAGGTTGCGACACAAACACCAGCGCGTCAGGCGCGCGCCTGCGCGAGAACAGCAACGCAGCGAAACCAACCAGGCCGTCCAACGCTCCCGGAGATTCCAGGCCAGGATGTCGCAACCGCCCGCGTAGCTGGCCAGGCCCTCGGGCGGCGAATCATGCCACCGTCCCAGAAAAACAGAGAGCGTTAGCAATCTACCGCGCCCGGAAAACAAAAGTCAATGCCCGAGTGTCGCAATCAAGTGTCAGGAACTCACGCGGGCTCACAAAGCCCTACATGCGCAAAGCCAAGTTCAATAAACCCTACACGTAAAATTTTACCGTGTGAAATCACTCCGGATGACGAGGGCTTGTGCCCCACAAGCCAAGAACCACAACTTTAAATTTACACTCAAAGAATTGAAAAAAAAAAAGAAAAAAAATTGTACAATGTTAACTATTAAGATTACAAAAGAAGCCTGAGAGGCACGAGCCAATTCCTAAAAGTCATAGCAAGACCGGCCAGAGGAGAATCAATGACATAACAAACGGAGCAAAACTTAAAGACGGGTTCGAGGTATCCAAAGATTGATCCTATTGCTTACAACATAAAATAACATTTTTATATCTCCACTTACGAGTATACATAGTTGCATTGAACTAAATAAAGTAATCTTGAGGGTTTCACTTAAACTGTGTACAAGCACATTTAAGCCTAACTTGACTGGCGTACAGCCGAGAGAGGAGGAGCATGGTAACAGAACAGCTTGAAGGGGCAGCGGGAGCCATGATCCCGGAGGACGATCTGCAGCTCGTCTCCAAGCCCAGGGTCCAACCATTGGAGCAGCGCCCCTCACCTCCAGCCATCTCTGCTGCATGTTGCCAGCAGTGCCATCCGTCAATACTGTGAAACTTTCATACCCAGCATCAGATTCATCAACAAAATAAACAACAAAAAAAATAATCTTAGGTGATTCGAAAACACAAACTTACATAGGGGTAGCAACATACTTCAACAATAGAAAATGACAAACTTGTTAATTTAACCTTTCATTAATGTCATTTAACAGTGTCTAACATAGGCAAATCTCAAACAAGGTAGGTATGGGAAACCAAAAATGCCTAACCATTGATGAACCCAGGTGCCTGTTTACCCCGCAGATTCAATAATTAGGATACAAAACTTATAGCCTACAAATAAAGGTTAACCCGAGTAAAACAAGAAATTTGCAACAAAATATCCTTCCCCTTTTAAGAGGACCGAGGGCAAAAGAGGATACGCTTCTAGGTAGGAACCAGAAGGTAGTTCAAAAGTTTCAAAGGTTAGTTGAAGTCCAAAATCTTCACAGAGTCGTAATGGCAGCAACCAGCTGCGGGATAGAACGTTCACCAAAATCACTAGTACAGAAATGTAGCACTGGATTCTCCACATAGCATGATAGCGGCGAACCCCACTGCGACCTAGCAGTCTCTTCTCTTCTAGAAACTGAGAGTCCACACATACATGTCGCAATCAACTGGGGTCATCCGACAAATGCACTTCCACAGGAGTCACACACAGCCCACGACAATTCCTGGAAGGGATAACAGTTACTTTTTCCCACCACCAGGTACAGGCTGTATAGTTCCAGATCCTCGGTAATGAGGATGGACACGATGATTGATGCTATAACAGTTCATCTTCTACACTAGCACCACATGTCGAGTTTAAAGTTGGTTCTGGCTCTCCGAGTCCATGGAAATCTGGTTCAGACGCACAGTACATGACACTGGAAGGAGTATGGAAGGGAGGTAAAGGAGATAAGGAACTCTTTCTTGGCTTAACCTCCAATCCAGCATAACCTATCAAAATAACAGACACCTAGGGTCATCTTTGGTTAACAAACAAAATCTAAATCTTTATAATCAATACACCAATGTGCCCAAATAATTAGTTGTAACTTACTTTGTTTTAAAACATAGCTAATTCTTCATTAAACAACACATACCATTTTGAAATAATTACAAACCGCGATAACAGTAAACAATTAGGATGAGTCCATCAATCAAAGAAAATTTACCTCATGGTTCGATAAGTGTGATGTTTACAAGAAATTCATCACCAGTGTTACTGGACAATTTGGCCTTTATTACATTTTCATTACGTAATCGTTCTTGTAAGTCCATAGCCTCTCCACTCGTGGATGCCTCAACAGGCGTGACTGGGGACGATATCTTCAAATTTTTCTGTGCACTTCGTTTAAGTTGAATACACTTCCAGATAAGAAAAGCCAACATACCAATTACAATTCCCAATATAAAAACCGTAACAGTAAGTTCAGCATTTAACATAGTGGTCTCATCCAGTGCAGCTACACGTGGGAATGTTCCAATACCTACAAGGTATGGATTTCTAATAATAATCAAAAATAGGGTACCCCCTATCACAAATAATGCAATACTCTGAACATGTCTGACCATGAAACTCAATACTTCAACCGGTTTATTCAAAGAAATGGGGTCCAATCTAATGAACCGAGAAACTGTGAAATTCAAATGAGGAATGGCAGAGGGCCAGTCCTCATCTAAACAATCCTCCAACGAGGGGAAAACTGTGTGGCTGGAAGCAGTCCGTGGAAAAATCTTTAATTTCTTTAACCTAGTCCAGGCTGCTGGGATCACATGAAGTAGTTGAAACTTTGACTTAGCTCTATAGTCACAAGGGTACAATTCATTAATTTTCAATTCACTATTCAGATACAATCGACAGTCACACGGAACTTCCATGTCTACAGCACCTGGTCGTCCTTCATAATCTATAAACAAAGTTTGGTTAGGATTCTTGGCACACTGTAACTCCATCTTGCCCCTAAGGTGAGTCAAAAAATAGCGTTCCGGCCCAGCCTGCGTGATCATGAGGTGAGTTCCGGAACGGCATTGAAAAGTACAAAGTTCTGCAAGTCTTTCGATTGTAACCCCCTGAAACAAAGCTTTGGGGCACAATGCACTTCCCATGGTGTCTCCTGAAAATCTAGGCACAAAACACAAATTCTCCTCCAAAGGCCGGCAGTCCAACAAATTACGTCCTTGGATCGTCACTAGGTGGTTACCATCCACCGCTAAAAAGTTTGGTTATTAAGTACAACAACAAAGCTGGTCTCAGGTTAGCCACCTGAAAAGTCTTAAAGAAAATTAAAAAAACTTATTAAACATACCTACAGGTACAAACTTCAATACAAAAACCAAATAATTTTACCAATTCTCATCAACCAAATTTAAATCATCTTAGAGTGTGACCTCTGGCACCTGGTTCAAGAATGGCTCCAACCTGAAATCGATGACTATACACGCTTGAGCAACATGCTTCTAACATTTTCGAAACAACAAAAGTCAAAAGATGCCTAACATCCACCTCCTGTGGACACACCTTGTGGGACTCTAACCCAACAACAACAAAAAAATTCTCAGCGGCAGGATTGGCTTCGCCAATCATCCCCGTGGTGCCAATTTCCTGGCCCACCACTTCTACCCATCCGTGCCTCTTACATTGGTAGCCACTGCTACTTCAAAAGGACACAACATTCCCCAGGCTTATTCCTCATTTACTAAGGGTCGCCTACCCTGCGAACCCAGTCACAACCAGGGCCTCCATGCCCTCACGCTACAGCCCATTCCTCCAGGGTCTGTACTACATTACTCCATAACTTCCTACAATGGCATCTTCACCAAATAAATTTTTTTTAACAAATAACCACTTAATGGAACCAGGGCCATAGCCAACATCAACAAAAATTATGTAAGTTACTTTTAAACATTATTCACTATTTATCTTGTTATCTTAATAAAACAAATTCCTGAATCAACATCATAAAATAAGGTTGCCCAAAAAAAAAATAATATTTTTCTTTATTCACTCAAAATCTGCTTGTTATTCAACCCACGGAAGCTGAAATGAAAACTGTACTAAACATCCTAAACCAAAATTCAAAAACATAATGAACATGATAAAAAAATAAAAATACTGTCACCTTAACATCTGTTATGCTGTATGCAGCAACCCTCTGGTTAGACTCATCTGGTGAAAACAGCAATAGCACGAAACAACAGCTACTGGTGAACCTCCAGCAACACCATGCACAGTCTTCTCAGTCATGAAGCCAGTCACAGGTCACCACTGAACTGAATACTGTAACACTACTTTCACAAAACCGATAAGAATCAAGTACAAACAAAACAACTCATAAAAAAAATGTTTTCTCTGTATCACAAAGCTAAATACAAATTTCCGTGTAATTAAAATAAATACTTTTAACTGTTATTTCTTGCGTCAACAAAAGTATAAAGGACATCGTAATAAAAGAAATTATTTTAAATTTTAATTAGGTTGATAAAAAAAATTAAAACATTACATTCCAAGTAGGATAAACAAAAATAAATTCAAAAATGCTCTATCATAACTGTCACAACTCACTCTATTTATTTAACTTTATTACTTTAAATACCCAAACAAATTAATTAACTCACTTCCTTTATCATTAACAAAATAAACTTTCTCATAAATTAATTCAACAAAATTCAATTAAATACTTAGGCAGGTACACAAACTCACTTATGTTTCTCATTTCCCCTCCTTCCTAAATTTAACACAATTCCTTAACTTAACCCAGGGAATTTACCTCCAGGACAACCAAAAATTTCGATGTAGTGCCTATCTCCTATAGGCCCACTACACAGGGGACTCTAACCCCACCAACAAAATTTCTTGAAGTGGTACCCTTATCCCATACGGGATAGCCACTTCGGTACTACCATGGGGAACTCCTGCCCCAAACTACTAACAACTCAGGGTTCTCCCGACCCTTAATCCAGTAGCCAGCCCATCTCCTATGGGTCTGCGCTACAGTCCCTACTCTCCCAGGGACACCTCAAATTGTCCCAGCTCAGCTCCACTGGCTGGACAATAACAACAACTTTCACCTCAAAGACAACACAAATTATACCTTACCGTTCCCCTGGAGTTCATTCCCTTAACACACAAATAAACAAACCTCACACTTTTCTTATAGCTAATCCATTCTACTGTGTACCTCCTACAATTCGAAACGCAACGTTCAAAAAAAAAATTAATTATTATCAAAACAAAAATAATTATAATGACAAATAAATAAATTCTATTAAAATTATTACTATCAACATCACTAATAACGCACATAAACCAAATCATTAAAAAAAATGACTGTGAAACTCTTATCTGTGTCCTTGGAAGACCAGCCGGCCGGTAAACACCGGGCCGGAACGAGTCATGCCGCGCCGTGCCGAGCCGCGCCGCGCCAGGCCGGCAACCGCTCAAGGTCAGCGCACAGCTGACCGTCGCGCCCCTCACACACACATAGTACGTGATGTCTGCTTGACTACGCAACGCTCCCGTCGTTGGTAGCAAGCCAGCTCCACGACACATGACTTTCCTCGTCCGCAACAAGCACTGTCTACAACATTACTTAACACAAGTTTTAACATCGTTCCTAAACCAAAACTCCACACAAACTCTTAGATTCATTACAAAAATTTAATGGTGACATAATTTAAAAAAAGAATTAATTAAATAATCATTAAACCGGAATTAAAATTAATAAAACTTAATAGGTGACCTGATCAAAAAAAAAACTCATGACCGACTGACTGACTGAGGGACTAACTTAACTAAACCAAAAACTTTTTATCCATAAAATTTAAACAAAACAACAGTAACATTACTAATAAAAATATGTGAAGCACAACGCAACACGTCCGCCGCGTGCTCCCACACGACACTGCTTCCACTGCTCTATAATAAAACATTATTAAATTTGAAAGAAAAAAAGAGAAGAAAAAAAATAAAGCACAAACAACCCTACAAGAGACTTTTAACCGGCGCCTCACACCATTTGTCGCAAGGGACCCTCGGTCTCCGTCAAGATTTACACAAATGTCACTCAAAATAAAAATAATAAGATAACATCTTAGGATTTCAAAATAAACATTAGGGGGGGGGGGGGGGAGTGTTAGCAGTAGAGCTGGTACAGGGATTGTCTAACCTCCTTAGGACAGGGGGTGTAGGGTGTTGACTGAAAGAAAAAAAAAAGTATTATTTATCCCACATCGTTTCAGGTTTTATTTCCGGTAAACTATGACCAACACAAAAGTAAATAATTAACTAATAAATAAATAAATAAAGTCAATAATGTCAAACTACTCTGTTAACAATATATAAATAAATACTCCTTTGAAATAAATAAACAATAATTTATCCTCTTCTTAGCACGAGTATTACTTTTTAAAATAACATGATTATTCTTAACGCACACCTCGACCCATCCTTAAGCTAAAATTAACGAAAGAAATTTTACATTACTGGATACCACAAACTGCCTGCAATCCTGGAAAGAATCAAAATGTTAAGTTATCCTAACAGAATTTTAAAATACGCCCACAGATGTTACAAGAGGTGAAGGAAAATTACGAGTTCGCCATTACTTACAACACCTTCGAACGGCAGCACGCAGCTACCCGCCAGGCCGGGGCTCCGACAGACCTCCAGCACCTCACCGAGAAGAACCACACCGGGCGCACCCAGGGTGGCCCCCTTTATTAATTTCACTTCACATCGTCGTCATGTCAAGAACACTCCACGCGAAAACAAAAATCCCGGCCGCGATTTCACAACACAACCGCCATGCCGTCAACTGATGTTATCCCCCCCCCCCTCACTGGTCATGCCAGATTCGCACTTCTCCCACCAGGTTGAGACACAAACACCAGCGCGTCAGGCGCGCGCCTGCGCGAGAACAGCGACGCAGCGAAACCAACCAGGCCGTCCAACGCTCCCGGAGATTCCAGGCCAGGATGTCGCAACCGCCCGCGTAGCTGGCCAGGCCCTCGGGCGGCGAATCACGCCACCGTCCCAGAAAAACAGAGAGCGTTAGCAATCTACCGCGCCCGGAAAACAAAAGTCAATGCCCGAGTGTCGCAATCAAGTGTCAGGAACTCACGCGGGCTCACAAAGCCCTACATGCGCAAAGCCAAGTTCAATAAACCCTACACTTAAAATTTTACCGTGTGACAATATAGGAGAATTTGGAGATTTACAGTGTCAAAAGTTTTTGCTAAATCAAAATAACAAGCACCAACTTGACCACGAGTTATAACTTGAGAATAGATAGGGTTAAGAAAAGAAACTACATTGGTCATATTAGTTTTACTAGTTCTAAAACCATGTTGAGAGTCAGTCAGTTGTTTTTTTTATGTTAAAATTTAGATGTTTAAATATTATTTTATCGAAAACTATAGTGAAACCATTTAACAGTGAAATTGGCCTGTAATTAGAAACATTTAACTTGTTATTTTTTTTATGGATAGGTATTACCTTAGCTAGCTTCCAGTTGCAAGGGTAGATACCATTTTCAATACTATTGTTAAAAATGTGCAGAAGGACTGGAACAAGGAGTAAGGAACAACCTTTTATAATAAAATTAGGTATATCATCTGGTCCTGTTGAAAAAGTTGATTTTAGAGTTTTAATACTCCATAGAACCAGACTTCCTGAAATGTTAGTCATAGGGATCCAATGATTAGTAGAGTAGGAAGTGGGTAAATTAATGTTTGAGGGTGGAGTAACATAGACACTAGAAAAGTATTCAGCCAAACAGTTTGCAATGAGAACGGGGTTGTTTATAACTTGATCGTTGTCCTTAAAAGAGAGTTGTTGATTGTAACCCTTCCTCATGATTCGTACGTAATTCCAGAATTTCTTTGATTCAGTTTAATTTTTTTACTAATATTTTGCAACCAAAATTTTTTATCTCTTGATAAGAGTAGTTTTGAATCTCGACGAGATTGTGAAAATATATAATAGAAGATATTTCTATTTCTATTATATTTTTTATGATAGTTTTTTTTTTTTTTTTTTTTTTCCCAATTTAAATGACTTGATGATTGTAGATGTCAAATGATCAACCATAAAGTTAACATCACAAGTATTAAAAATAAGTGACCGTTCATGTTCTTTCAGAGCATTGTACAAACCAAGATAATCACTGTTCTTATAGTTTATAAAACATGATGAAACATTTTGAAATACTTGTTTTGTGTTAAGTTCGATGTTGATCTCAATAGGAGGATGTGGTGGATCTTCTTTGACAAGGAAATCAAGAGATTTGTTAACGGTACAGTGTTCGAGATCGGTGAAGCAGAGATCCAGTAGCCAATTAGAAGGTTGGGTGAAATTAAACTGAGATAAACCCAGTAATGAAATAAAATTTATTAAAGTCAGTACTTTAGATTTGATACTTGACTGAAGAAAATGTAGCGTATGCAAGTGTGACCAATCAACACCAGGCACATTGAAATCACCCATTACTAATAAATTATCTAAATTATTTGTCAGTTTACCTTCAATATCTTCAAAATAAGATGCATATAGAGGAGATGTTTGTGGAGGAATAGAGATATTACCAATAGTTAAAGACTTTGATTGCTGGTTTTTTATTTTTATCTAAATGGCTTCAACTCCTGGGTAATCAAATCATGCATTGGAATTACATTTTAAAATTTATATTTATTTACTGCAATTGAGATGCCGCCGCCTCTTTACATCAATGTTAGGGTCGGGTCTCTATCAGACCTGAATATGAGATAATTATCTTTCAAATAATGTGAGTTGATGCAGTTGGTGAACCATGTTTCAGTCAGACATATTTTATCTTGATCAGTATTCAAGATATTTTCAAAAAATTCAACAGCTTTTGTTGGTAAGCCTCTTACATTTCGATAGAAGATTTCACACTCAGAGGACACAGACACAGTCATAACAGACATGGGCTAAGTTGGTCCTCCTAACACCTTAATGGGAGATGTTTCCTTCTGGCAGCAAGCAGTGCTGTTGGTATATTCTTTAGTCTCACTGGTTGATTTTTGAGTAACAGGATTGTGTTTTAGAGGAGTATTTAGCTGGGTATTGTTTTCAACTTATTCAAATAATTTAAATGATAATATGTTGATTAGTATATAATTTTTTGTTCCAGTAAATCTCAAGAAATATTGAGTAAACTATTGTTATTATAGTGAAGTTACTCCTTTCATTAAAAAAAATTAAGTTATATTTAAAAATACATTAAAAAAACTATTTGGTTTTCTTATAAAAACTACTTGGTTTAAACTATTGTGGTTTAAACCAGCCAACCCTGGTAGCTTCATATAGAGCAGAATCTGCACCTGCTTTCAAGGAGGTGTACCTAGTATATTGTAAAAAAAAACATTGTGTGCATTTTAATGAAGCGGGATGCTTTTTTTCCCCACGTAATTTTAGGTTGATGTACCTAGTCATAGATATAAAAAATATATTTTTTCAGGTGTTATGAAAATGTTTTGTGTATCGTTTAATTTAAGGCTAGAGTTCATCTACAACCTCCCGTCAAATATTCCCCTCTACTTTTTTCAATAAAATACAAAGGTAGACGGAAGGCTAAAATCCTGGTTGAATTCTGAGCTAAAATTTATGCTCAACAATGCTGTGGGTTGGACAGGGATTAAAAGGAAAATAAAAGTTTGCTTGCTGCCCATGCTCAAGAGACATTGGTTATTGTCAGCATAAAAATGGAACAGAATTAAATTGTTTGAGAATTAAGTAGAATTATCATATGTTTTTCTTATAAGTTCATATTAAAATAACTGTTTATCGTTTATGCATACAATACAGTATTAAATTTTTTTCTTTTAAGTTTCATACTAATTAACCAGTTACTTTTTTTTCTTACCTTTAATTTTAAACAGATCTTTGAAATCTTTCCCCTTATATTTTTGCATATTGTTTTTAAAGTTATGAATAATACTTTTGAAAAGAGCGAGTTTGAATTCTTGTGTTTCTTGTAAATGTGCATGCCATATTAATGGACTACGTTAATTTTTGGCAGTAAAGGTGAGGTTGTTTACGGCGTGGAGTTGGACGACACAGAAGAACAATTATTCGTGCCACGCTCCAAGATCTCGTTGTCGGAAGATCAAGCCAGCTTGTTGCGCGAGTCTGTGTATGATACAAGCTTCACGTGTCTCACACCCAAGAGTTTGTCAGCAGTAACTTTAGGTGAGCTTTTAGTGTTTCTCTTTTGTTATCCTAGGAGACATAAGTATACTCTTGGATACGTTCTCTATTTTATATCGGGGATATCTCGGTTCCTTATGGCCAGACTCTGGAAATTGATTCTACAGTTCAACAACTTTTTATTAACTTGCCATATAAAAAGTTATAAATTCAGAAATACTTAAATTACTTAAGCCAATTCAACCACTTGTAAAACCATCTGATATTTCTTGTCAGAATGTATTATTTTAAATTTTCATGAGTCACTTAAAAAGTAGACACTACATCAGTTCTAACATTTGAAAATTTCAAAAATGGAAATAATGAAAACTTTATACATTAAACAGATTTTTAAATTAACACCAATATCTCATCAAAATTCACAATAACTTCTTTATGTAATGGACTTAACATTGATGTGTACAAAAATGAAAATTACGTTGCAGTGGGGTTTACAAAATGATGATTGAACTGTAGAAAAGGTAGTTTAAAATGAGGGAGGGAAGGGATTTAATTACAGCTTGTCTGCCACACCCCTCTGGGTTGGTTAGGTTAACCTCCCGAAGAGTATGTGTCAGGGAAGTTTCTTGATGATACCCCATCGTGCAGTTACTGAACAATCATCTTCCCAACAAAAAAAACTTTAATAAAATCGGTAGGATTTCAAAAAAAAAAAAAAATTGAATTTATATATTATAAGGAATACAGTAATTTGGAGGTTGTTCCATGTTTTATTATATAACAAGGAAACACACAGGACAAGAGAGAAAAGTATTTTTAACATAGGTAGATTTTTTTCGGTTACAAATATTCCTTAATACAAATTTTGATAATTAGTGAGACCAAAAAAATATGCATACAATAGATAATTAAATTAAGCTACTGAGTTAAATACATAATGTTAACATTTATCTAGAGTTGACAAACAATTACTAAAGAAGTAATTACGCTTAAAATTTTACATGATATTTCATAAATTTTTCTGTTTAATCGTTTAACTATAATTTAGAGGTTGTATTGGCCAAGTCCAAGTCCCCCATTCCAGAACTCAATGGGTATTCAACTTTTTGTGGCCGGCATGGACTAAATCAACTCGCGGTACGCTAGATTAAAATTTTTTTTAAGTATTATAAATAATATATTGACCAAAGTAAATAACCTGCAAACTGAAGAAATAAGGCCCAAAACTCACCCAAATGTTGGTCAGAATAAATAAGATCACTACATTTATTAAGTGGATTTACAAGTACACTCCAAGTGTGTTTTCTCATGATTGTATGCCAAAGTATAAGGAAGGCCAGAGTGACCTTACAAAAAAAATTAACACAATCATAGATGTTTACTACTAGACTACAAAACTAGTGGAAATATCCTGCACACAAGCTTTGTTCATTAATCAAAATGACGTGTAACACTTAAAGCCATATTTCACAGATTTTTTTATATTTCCATGTATAAGAGTTGTGCATGGACACTTTAAAATTGTAGTTTTTTTTTTTTTGTTTAAGAAGCATATTTTTCAAAATATTTCACCTCAAAGTTGACAATTCAGGGCTTTTGTGTACTAATTTTTTGATTAGCTATCCATTTTCCCCCTAAAGAATTGTATTTGTTCTGATCTGTTCAAAATACCCAACAAAATAACTTATTATGAATGTTTGCTGGAAACATTAGTGTCACTTGAACTAGACATTATTATTTTGATAAAAACCACCATTAATCTCTCAGTGGAAAAATTTCAGATTTTTTAAATTGCTAGTTTGAAACTTTATCTGTAAAATAAAATCAGTTTTGATTTTTTTAGTAATTTTCCACACCCAAAAAATACTTTATTTACCCGAATAGAGGCCGACCTCGATTTTAGGCCGACCCCTAAATCCTGTTCACTGTCCAGAGGAAAAAACAGTTAGTTGTCATCCTCCACATTAGAATCACAATCACTTGTATTGTCTTCTTCATCCTCACTGTCATCTTGCTCACTTCCACTTACTCTGTCTTGCCACAAATCATCATCTTATAAATGTTATAATAAATATAATATATCTGATAAATATTATAATAAACACTAAATTACACCTTACGTTATGTACCATGTGTTTACTAACAAAGTTTTTTTGTAGGTTAGTTTGTCACTGGAATCTGATCATAGATTACAGCAATATACCTACTAACTAAATACGTCAATACCAGTATTGGAAGTTAGAAAACAGTATTTATCTATGATGAAACACCAGTTGTGCCAACATCCATGATGTTTCATGCTCAAATGTGACGCCATTTTGCAGTTACACTGTTTCATAATGGAACACACCCTAATAAGAACTGATGTTGGTAACTCTGCAGGCTAATGTTTTGTTTACCTATAATTCTTACGTATGTTGCTTACATACATACAGTATTCCCCAACCAATATATTAGTTAGTGATATTGCTATTGTCCACGGAAAACCAAATCCAATTGTGTTAATCATTAAATGTGGTTATAGTATACTTTTCATTTTTTAAAGTACCGGTAAGTAATTATTTTAATTGACTTGATTGAGTGCTTTTTGTCTTAATGTGCGTTTCTAGGCCGACCCAATATTTTGAAGGTAATTTTTGGAGATAAAAACCTCGGCCTCTATTCGGGTAAATACGATGTCCAGCTTTGCAACACTGTTTTTGTTATATGTCAGTTGCCTTACAACACTCTTCTCTTGAACTGCACAGTAGTTGTGCCTGTGTTGTACGCACCCCACTGGCACCCCCTACCGTTAGGCCTCGTGGAATTCTTTCCTCACCCTCCCCCTCTCTTTCTGACCTTGAAGCTTAGTCACACAAAATAAACACTTGTCAAGATTCAAGGGACAGAGTGAGCATTAGTAGGAAGAAGTAAGATGAAGTGAAGTTTGTGGTAATAAATGCAATGAATTTAATAATTTTTTTTATGTATTAAATTTGCTCTTAGATTTTTTTTAAATATAAAAGTATTAATGGGTAGACAAATTCCGGGCAAACCTTGGGCTTCTCGTCCACGGAAACGAAACAAACACGCGAAAGCTGTGAACGTAATATGAAGGAAAAGAAGAAAAGTAAGTAATATTGACAATGAGCTGAGTTAATAGAAATAGAATAATACCTATTTAATTTTACGTGAAACAATACAATCTAATAGTTGATGTAATACATTTCTATCTTATGTCCTTGAGTTTTGTCGAAGTAAGAATTTGAAATACTTTGTTAAAGTTAATGTCTTCCCTAATGCGAATTGGATTTAAAAATGTAAAATTAAATGCATATTTTTTGCAATTTGAGTGTTGCACTGTGTTCCTTCAAACTTAGAGCTGAGAGCTTATTCCCTCATACGGATTTAACAAACTTTCAGTATGTTTTACTTTGTTGTTTATTGTAATAATATATGTTGAGTTTTATATTTAATAAATGCAATTTTATAACCATTTTAAAGCTGGCCATTATTGTGTAATCGTTTATAGTGCAAGAGGTAGCGGGTTCGAATACCGGCCAGATTTAGTTTTCTTGTCAACATATGTTTAAGTTAATAAGTAAGCCCCTCCCATAAGCAATGCAGCTTATAAACCCTAGTAATGCAGCTATATAACATAAACTTCAGCTGAAACAACTTGATTTAACTTCTGCTAACAACATGGCTATAAATGTTAGTACACATCGCAGGAAATTTTATTCCTGTTTCTTGGATTCTAACATACGATTAACGGATTTCCAATTTTTTCTTTCATTATTTTCTATATATTGTGTGTGACTCTACTCCCCTATTTGTACTGACAAAACAAATTCTGAGACTTTTTAAATAGATTAAAGTGTTTTAACTTAAATAAATATCTAAATGTATTTAGCAAACCTGTGCGTGTTGAATCTCGAGGCCACAAACTTTGCTGAGACCTGTGAACGAAATTCGTTATGCAGTAGGGTGTCGGACCGCACATACATCTGTCTTCCCCCCTCCTTATTTAGTTTTTTTTCCTTTAGTCATGTACTTAAAATTTTTTAGCCAGATTTTCTAACACTGTTTTAGCTACACCTATGCTTACAGTGGGTGTATGTATTAGTCTTAACCATCTAATCTGTGTCATTAGTATCTAATTGTCCAATCCAACCGAAAAAGCAGCAGATTGTTACAGTATTTTTAAAACGAGTTGAAACAGTTTATATTATTGATGTACTACCATTCTGTTGTCACCCAAAAATCGGGTTAGTTGTAGGTACATACCAATCATCTCAGAATTATCTTTCTAGCTGAGAGTTGCAAACAAGCGTTTATAGGTCGTCTTTATAATAGCTTTTAAGCAGTAAAATGTAAGTTAGTAATTTTAAAATTTCTATTTTTTTACTCAATCATAGCGTGAATAAAATTATTAATAATAAAACAGACTGTATTTAGAAGTATAAAAATACTATAGCATCAAGATCATGCTGTGAATACTTACTTAGTGTCAAGACATATTACCAAGTGCTTTTTTCAACGTGTCTCTAAAAAACTTCAACACACAAATATTTATAATGGTCGTTGTATTGAAAGGTAGGATACGTTGTTAATGTTAAAGTGAAATATTTTTACATTGTTTACATTGGTGTTTTGAGCGGGAATTTAAAATCACACGTAGAACTGAAAGTTACGTTATTCTGAATTACGTTGTAACGGAATTTCACTGTATATCTTTTTTTTTGCTGTATTTCTCTTTCTTGCTGTATTTCTCTTTCTTGTGACCATGATTCGCTTCGTCATAAAGAAGTGCTGTTTTACCTTTTTAAAAAATTTTATTCAAAATTAGAAAATAACTCATATTTAAATTTTGATCATTTGAATTTCGTACAGTGGTAATTAGATGGTCGATATATAAAGTGGCTGCCCTGCGCGATGTGGTCATTCAGTTGAAATTTGCAGTGGAATCGTCAATGTAAGGCTAACAACTCTTCATCAAATATGTGATAACGGGTCCTATTTTCTCTGTCTTCGCTTTGCAGCTTTTAGCTCAGTTCCGGGAATCACTTCAGGTAGGCTCGGGAAGGGTGTGTGTTCGAAAAGAAGCTGCGAAGGGGAAAGAGGGAAGGCATTAGAGACAGTACAGTCGCACCTAGAACATTGTAGCCAGGCATATATATACTCAGGGTGGCGACCAACCGGGAAAACCGGGAAAAGTCAGGGAATTTTGCCAGCAGGGAAAAGTCATGGAAAAGTCAGGAAATTTTTCAAATAGTCAGGGAAAAAATTAAATCTTGTCTAAAGTTCCTGCTGTAGCATTTTACAGCTTAATATTATTATTTATAGTCTTTGTTAATTGTATGTAGTGAATTATTAACTGAAATTCTGAATACTATAATTTGTACGAGGTTTGACATTTTAATGAAGCCATTTTTGGCGGGTCCATGAAAAACTCTTTGCTGTGTTTGCGTTGCTGATAACAACTGGCTGGCGTGCGCGCATGCATCATTGTATTGCCACCATAGTCATGGTACATGTACCAAATTATTCTAAGCTTACTAGTTTTATAGCTCATAATATACTGAGATGACCGAGATAGTTTTATTTTTGTTTCTCGTATTATTGGCAACTGTGGTACAAGTACACCAACGTTTTGGAATGAAAACGTGTGTGCTTTTTTTTGTTCCCAGTCGTGTAGTGCTTCTCTACATTTTACTTTTCAGATGTACTATTTATTTTATTTTGCTGTCCTCTTTGTGTAAACGTTTTGAATAGTGGCGTGTACAGGTTTTCAGTATTATTTAGTAAGCTAGTCGGGCTTTGTTCTGAAGATAAAAAGGAGAGAATAGAAGTAGAAGACAAAGATGAAAAAAAAATGTGCGCAGGATCAGATATGAACGTGTGGGCTTAGGAAGAATATTGCTGTTGCTGAAAGCTAAGAGTAAAGGTGAGTAATGATTTAGTGTTTATTCGGTTATATTCAGGTTTTTAGCCAATTACTTTTATGGAGTAAACCATTTTTTTAATGAATTCCAATACAGGATAAGAAAAGTGAAAGGTAAATACTAAGAGTAGCTAATCATTAGACTTGCGCATAATAGTTCGCCTACCCGGAGCGCTCCTTTTATGCTGGAATCACAATGCCCCGACGGCCCCGACACGACAGGCCCGACAAGTTCAATAGCCAATGAAATACAAGCTCGCCGTGACGTCAGCCCAACAAACAAAATACGCATTTTAATTGAAGTATTTAGCTTGGCACGATTTGCCGAAGGCCAAATTTAAAATCGTCGGGTTATTTTTGTCGTGGTATTGTGACCCTACGCTTTTAAATCTGTCGTGCTGAGATGCTGCACGACAGTTTTTCGGGCCTGTCGTGTCGGTCCCGTCGGGGCATTGTAATTCCAGCTTTAGTTCGCAGCTCCTTGGCGAACTAGGTCGCTCTTTTAGTTTGTCCGCTCCCATCTCGAATTCAAAGAAGACAGGTCACAGATAGTTTGTTTGCTTTGCTACCGCTACTGCAGGCGATCTTCTTTGTATGTCATAGTAGTTATTTTTTATAATGATCAGTGTTGTGAACGCCTAGATTATTATCCTTTTTTGGGTTATTATACATCAAATGAGTAAATAAAACAATAATTTACATAATTGGGTAAAATGGCGTATATAACAGTTCTATTTTTAATCTTCACTTAACATACACTATAATCGAAAAAATTTAATTTATAAAAGGATTTATTTTATAGCTAGTTAAAGAAATATTATTTATGAAATGTATTTATTTTATTGAATAAAATACAGTTTTATAAATATACAAATTAATATTTTTTTTAAGTTTTAGAAATAATCAACAAAAAATGTGTTATTATTTACAGGCAACAAAATTACGTACATTATTAAGAAAAAAGATCCATTACTCTTCTAATTGGTTACCTTACAATTAGACTTAGAAAAACTAATAAAAACTCTTAAGTAAGATTCTTTGCTAATATTGCTTAAGAATGTGTATGTTCATTAGGACCTATATATGATTCACAAAATATTAACAAGTTCATCATCACTTAACACACACTATAATCGAAAAATTTTAATTTCTATTCTAAAAACTATTATTGTTTGTCTGATTTTGGTTTGACATATACTTGTGTATGTTATCTGATAAGTTAGTTAATATTCAAAAATATGGTTTTACGCTTAAAAAAATTGATGAGATTGTTAGGCTTGGTCAGGGATTAAAAATGATAGCCCTGGAAAAGTCAGGGAATTTATTCTTTACAGTTTGGTAGCCACCCTGATACTAGACTTTCTGGCAGGTAATATGGCCTTAACCAAAAAATTTGTTATTCATGTTCTTAAATTTGTTGTTTACAGTTCTTTTCTTTAAATCTTGAGGCACTTCAAATAGTCCTATTCATCGAACAGTTTTGGATAATTAAAAAAAATTTACATTAAGTAGTTATTACATCACACACCACATTAATATAATTGTATCTTAAATTGCCCCCAAAAAATATTAATAAAAATGATTGTAATATGGCGTAAAGTTTGCCATTTAAAAAAAAAGTGCAATGGCATACGTGTTAGTAAATTTAAAAAGAACCACCTTAACTTTTTAAAATCTAAATTTGCAAGGTGTACATTAACAAATAAAATGGTTCTTTGAATTTTTTTAATTAAATTAATATCGGTTTACAACTCATCTGGAGAATTCAGGGCCAATGAGAAACCCTCAACTAAAGCTGTATTGAATCATAGGCTGCTTTGTTGGAATATCTTACAAAAGAGCATGGCCTATGAGTGGGTGACATTTTCCTGAGTATACTAAGAAACGTGAAGTATATATTTAAGATCATTGACGCAGTGGATTTTTTCAGTTCCTGTTAAGACATCGTCTGAGAGGGAAAAAGAAATCGCATAAAAATTTAAGTAATTAAAACTATGACTTGTTTATTTACCAAAGAAAATCTGAAAGGTTTATGTTAAAATATATAACACAGTATTTGTTAATTATTTTAAATCACTACATATGAGTAAAAATAAATATCATAAAAATAGATTTTTCTTTTTTTAGAATAATTGCAGTTCCTCTAAAAACAGAAAACTTATTTTTGTATTTCTTTATTTTTTTCATGATAGATTTTTAAAAAATATTATTAAGACACATTTTATTTTTAAAGTGAACATTTCCTGTCAGTTTTTAATTGGAATAAGAGATGTCCTTGTTTAATTTGGGCTACTAGTGAGTTGTTATTCATTCCCATAATTCCCTAAAAATTTAATTTTTAACTAAATTTTATAATATTTGATCATCTTTTTCTAACCCTACTACAAAATTATTTTAATATCTCAATATACCAATGTGTTTGTAACATATTTGAGTATGTGTGCAGTACATAGGGAATATACGAACAGTGAAAAGAATTTATTTCTGGTAGGTTGGTAGTGAGAGTCAGAAACAGTGTGGTAGTAACAGTGGCTCGGTGAGCAAACATGTGCGGGATAAGTGCAAGTGCTCAGTACAAACTAAATATCAGTTCATCGAACTCCAAGAGTTCTGGTCACCAGGTCGTGAGGAGTGTGTGGTCCTCCAAAGAAGTGACGGTATCTAATTGTAGGAAATGACAATATAAGACTGCCGTAAGATTACGACTTGAAATACAATGTAAAGTCAATTAGTTGAAAAAGGTTTTATGTGAAATTTTACATTTTTATTTTATTTTAATTAAAGGTACAAAACCTTTGTCTTTCAGTGTTTGAAATAATCAAATTTTTAAACTGATTTTGGCCAACCTTTTAAGTGACTATAAAAATTAAACATAATATTGTCTTGGCGGAAAATCTAACACTCGTTCAAATGATGTAATCAAATTTGTGGTAGCCTAAACAGGTAGTATATTTGAAATAATTAGCTTTTTATATGGTAAGGATGTGAAAAGTTAAAACACAAAATGTGAAATACCTTCCAAACAAACTTTTTTTAAATATTACTTAAAGGCATTTTTTATGTTTCTTTTGAATTGTACGTGATATCCTAGTTTGGCAATAAGGAACTGAGTGAGACACCTTTGTGTGAGTCTGTACATGTGTGTGTGTGCACATGTGTGTGTGCACATGTGTGTGTGCTGGTGTGCATGCACACGTTTGTGTGGGTATGCATACATATGTGGGTGTGCATGCAAATCAGTATCAGTAATTTTTCATACTATGTAGTACCTAATTCTTAAGGTGTTTAATAAAAATGTATGTGCTATTTATACTTTGTATGTGATTTAACATTAGGGATAGAAACAATTTTGAAATATTTTAAGCACAATAAGTATCTGCTATAGTGTTTTGCATTATCAGTCAATAATATACTTTCTCAAATTTGATCAAACAAATATAATATTTATTTTTCTTCTATCTGCAGTTTTTAAGTCAATTATGACATCAACAACTCTTTTTTTTATGCACAATAAAAAACATTTTATAGTCAATTTTTGAATACACAGGGAAGTAATGTTAGATGGGTTAGAGAAAGTAGGGAAGACTCAGGGAAACTGGTTGAAGTAAGAGTGTAACCCTGTATTTCTGGGACAGTTTAGTTATCTGAACAAGGTCCAGTGAATCTAAGGTTTCTCCTTTTTATTCACAGTAGCCAGCATTACATCATCCTTGGCGAAGTTGTGAACATATATTTAAATACCTCAAAACATTGCCAACTGAGGGATTTAGGTTTTTGGTTGTTACAGATTGTGATTTCGTGCTTATGTATCAGGACTGCGTGTGACATCAGTAAATCAACAACTCCGTTTTTAAAACTATTTGTAGCATAAAATAAATTAGTCATTTTAGCACCTGAAAATTGGTGAATTAACTCGTCATAGATGGAAACCATATCTTTTTTTTTTTTTTTTTTTTTTCATTATTTTAATCCCATATGCAGATCATAACTATTGGTAACACATTTACAGATACATAATAGAAAGTAAAACATTTTTCTGGGACTAATTTGTCATTAATCATGATTCTCCACAACTTACATATCATGCAGAGTGAACACTAGCATCTAAAATTTTCCTTTTGCCAAACTTTCCCTTAAGGTTTGCCATTTTATTCCTAACCTTAAGTATAATTAACCTTAGTTCGGCCTAAACATCCCAGATCTCTGTTACTTATGGCAATTATACTCTCCTAAAAATGAAGTAAACACTTTCAGGCAGCTTCCACACATGTTGCTAAGGCTGCATTTTTGCAGTAGATTTGGAGAACTCACCCTTTTTAAATTCATGTTTAATTAAGGTAAAGTTTTCCAAATTTAATTTTTTTTAAATACAAATATTTTTAAAAAAAGAGAAATTCATCTGACTAGTTAACACCAATTTTCCCCTTGCATACATCTTTCAAGTGAACCACTTTATGCCACGTTATATATCCATTATAACAATGGGAAATTTCTTAAAAACACAGTGTCTACAGGTCACAAAGATACAAAATAAACTGTGACGTGCTAGAAGTCACAAAACTTTAATATCTAGCAGCCTTTTGTTAGTTGGTATTTGTTTGTTGATGTCTCACTTCAGATTATAGTTGAAGATTAAATATTAATTGTGGGACACTGTTTAGTTATAACATGAAAGTGTGCACTTTTCTGCAAATAGTATATCTATTTCCTATTACATATTATTTTGATATAGATATGAATGTAGACCCTGTGGTATAAAAAAATAGGGAAATGTTATCAATAGTGTCCTGAATCAGTACGGAGATTGGTTTACCAAGTATTTTAAAGATCCTGTAAAATACAGTTTACACATGGTGCAATAATGTAACAAGCTAAGTAAATATGTAGGTTTTCCAAAGTACGTTTAATTTGGGAAATTACTTCTTCGTACCCCAAGTTTAAATTTTCAGTTTTGTAACAATGAGACAGATTTTAAGTTGAATTACTTATTACCTATTTGAAGCAAAATAAAAAATTTCAAGTGATTTCTAATTCCATCTTTGCAGTTAGAAATAATGTTACAGTTTTTTTACCTAACTTCAACTTGAATTCTTATCATTATGGTCTGTGCATCTTGGAGTTTTATGTGAACGTTGATGGCATAATGCAGTGCCACATACTCGTTTACTAGAATGCTGGAGTACACCCAGTGGCTACTGAAGGTCTGTGAATATGAAAGTCCAGGTTCATCAACTGAAGTGCATTGTCCCGAACCCACCTCCGAAAACACAAAACCTGACCGTTTTCATCCAATCTTTAATCATATATTTTTAGATATACCACATTAATTGAACATTTATGATGAAAGCTTAACCACTCTGGATTTGCATAAATTCTTTCATAAATTCTAATTTTTAACAAAATTAAGTATACCATAGTTGTAATGCATCTACAAAAAGTATTATTCTCAAGTGCACTTGTTTTCTAAATTACGTACTTAAGTCTAGTAAATGAATAATTGTGTTATACTCATGTGTTGTTGGCTTGGAAACACATGCATAAATCATTCTCTTTTTTTCTAATTGGACTTGAACAGGGGCGATGTTCCGAGGAACCAAGGGAACCTCCAGTTCCCCTGCTTTAGGAAGGATAAAATGTTATTTTATTTAGATTTAAATCTGTAATTCATATACATTACATCAATAATGATACTATTTACTTTTTTCAAACAAACACACAAAAATTTTGCTCCATTGTCTGTTATATGCTTTTTACACTGAAGCTCGGTGATCAACTGTGTGTGTGTTTTTGGCTAGAACCTGAAGCTAGTACGCGGGCGAACTGGGGAACCGAACCAGTGCTTTGCTTCCCTTGCGCTAACAATGAGCATGGCTGAATTAATGAAATACCGTGCTGTTACAGAAGCATATTGTTGAAATGAGTGCCTTCAGTACAAGGAAACCGAATTGTTTGGCATCTTCTAGCCATCCAAGCAGAGCAGAGCAGGGGGGAGGGGAAATTGGAGGAGAACATTGTGGAGGAGGGGCAAGGGGAGCAGTGCGTGCAGGCAGGAAGGACTATAGATGTGTCTAGAATACACGCACACACGTGCACACACACACACACACACTCTCTCTCTCTCTCTCTCTCTCTCTTTCTTTTTTTTTTCCATTCCAACATACGGCATAAGGCCTTGGGTGGTAGGCACGATACGAGAAAATTAGAAACAACCTAATAACATTGAAAACAAATAACATTGACAACCAAATAATGAGATGGGGATGTGGATTAAGTATGTTTTTCTTAACTTATTATAATATTTCTGTGTTGCTGTATTGTATAATTTACAGGATGTTCCTAAAAGAATGTCTCAGTTTCAGTGGTATATTATAACAGTTTAATTTTGATTAATTACAGCAAATCATACATCAAATTAAAGGTGAATTAACTTAAATTTTCTTACAAATGTTCAATATGTGCACCTTTAGTTAAACGCCACACATCCATCCTAAAGTCCAATGCTTCTCCCACTTTGGTTAATAAGTCCGGAGTAATGGAAGCAATAGCGTCTTCAATTCTGTCTCAACTCTGGCAATCATTAGGTAACGGCGGAACGTATTCACAATCTTTTATAAAGCCCGAGAGGAAAAATCGCATTGTATTCTGTCAGGTAACGTGGAGGCCAGCAAAAAAGAGCTTTGTCGTGTCATCCATTATGACCACCACACTATCAAGAAAGTTATTTTCCCGCTTCAACACTTGAAATGCAAAGTTACATCATACACCGTTGTCAACTGGCTTTAAAGCATCTAGCAATTGTTCTTTAAACCTTCCAGGATTGTCTTTTGCAACTGAAGTTAAAGACTTGCTTTCTGAACAGATTCCTTAGGACTATGCAGTTAAGATGCTCTGACACAGTCAACATCCTGTATGGACACTTTTGGTTGTCCCGTTTATTTTTTTATTTACTAACACATCCGGTCATTTCGATGCACCATCAGCGGATTTTTTTTGCCACATAGGGGATTACAATTAAACTTTAAACTAAACACACATGAACTGAAATTACAGATTCACTCTAAGCAAATTGCATAACCCAAAACACTTTATGCTCAGGAGTCGCCATTTTGCGTAGGTGACGCTGCAAGCGAGAAATCAACAGAATAGTACTCGCGCATGCACTTATCCAAAACTGTTTGAGTTACTCTTTGTGACTTTAACCAACACACTACAATGCTACAGTTGATACTATTAAAATTTTTAATGGGACTTTTTTTATGGACATGCTGTATTAATAGTTACATATATTCTTGATTGTAAAATTACACTTTTGTACATTCGTATTTATTGTATTTTAAGATTATTAAAAATGTATTGGTTTAACAAACATGAAAGTAGTGTTTCTTAAAATTAAAAAAACTTCTACGCAATTATTTGATTCTTAAAGTATTGGTTCCCTTTCTTTGATAGCAAATCTTCAACCTATATCTGAACTATTTTTTTATTGTTATTTTATTTGAAGCTTTGTTGACTTTTGACCATTGAACACTTGAGGTGATTGTTGCAGACAATCTTGTAGAAGGGAAGCGAGTGCGCAAGTTACAAGCTCACTTGGAGCGCCCACAAACATCAGGCACATTGAGCAACTTAAAACCAAGAAGAGCACGTTCCGATGCCAGGTATGTCAATGGTCAATAATTGTTGTTAAATTAAATTGTTAATTTATGACGGTTCAAACTTCAATACAGATATCAATTGGTTTATCTGTGTTAGTTAATTACTACTTTATATTATTTACACATAATTTTATATATATGAATGCTTGCTTGTGATTGTTAATAAGCATTTTTAGTACTCCACCAACTATGTGAATTTTGACCGTTGCGTAATTTCACGTTATGTTAATACATGTTTGTGCATCATGATTTGGAAGTCACTCGTCGGACCTATTTTATGAGGGTTGGGGGGGGGGGGGGGTGGTTTGTGCAAGATTGGATTGTAGTGTGTGTCAAGTAGCAAGGAGATCCAATAATTCCAACATAAAGGTGGTTCTGCTATTATATGTTTAGTTATACAGCACCAAATAAGCATAATAATCATCAAATATGGTATGGAGAATATTGTGGTGTCTCTCTTCCACTTTATGTATGAACTTGTACATACCGGTACAGCTTAAATGAATAAACTTTTAGTAGAATATTGCTCTTTTATACATGTGTTGTGCCACATCAGCTTAATTTTAAAAAACTATCAATAAGATGACTGTATACTTTAGGGGTGTACAGGAAAGGAAATTGAGACCCAGAAAAAATACAGGACAGAAAATCATATTTCACTCGGGAAATCAGGAAAAATCAGGAAAATACTTTTAATCTATAGAGCATGAGAGCAAACTTATTATTTTTATAATATTTTTACCACAACAAAATTGTTTTAAAAAAAATACCACACTAATACATAATTCACATATTTCATGAACTAAATCTAAAGAAACTAAACAATATACATTACATTCTTTACACTTATGAGTTGATTATCTTTCAAGGAAATGTTTTGTAATCTCTTTAGAAGACAGGTTTTTAATATAATGTTTGGTTTTCGTGCAAGAAAACCTGTTCTTCTATTTGTTGGGTGGTTAAAGATTCTCGCTTTGAAGACACTATATTTCTAGCAGATGAGAAGACCCTTTCTCAGGCAGTTTCAGTTGCTGGTATTCCCAGATATGCCACTGCTAACTTGCATAAATTTGGTAGTATCATTTCATTTTGTTCCCGCCACTTCAGTGGATATCCAGTTCTCTCTAGAAGCTGCATATTTAAATATGTGGTCACCTTTGTGTTTTGATTATCACCTAAGAGAGACTTTGCAGGTAAATCATCAAATTAATGCCACAAGGAGTGGTTAGAGTCATTAGCTGATTAAGTTTTTTGGGTCCCTGCAAAATAAAGAAAAAAAAATCCTAAACCTTCAACATCTGATATACTAACTACAAATAAGAGTTAGTCTATTTATTTCAGAAAATAATAAAAGCCATACTGTAGGCCTATTAAAAGATATACTGCTAGGACTGTAGAATACCACCCAATAAATTTTACATCCAAAAGTATTAAATTTAGCAAATGCTGGCCACAATAAGAATTTACCCCCTTTAGGTTTCTGTGAGATGTACCAAGTTGTTTACAATTTATGATTAAGTTGATGCGTTAATATTAAACAAGCACTTTGAGTCAGTGTCACTTTTAGAAAACTGTCAAGTTTATGCTGTAAAGTGTTAGCAGCAAGTCGTTTTTCATTGGCAGACACAACAGCCACCTTGAAGTGTGGGTCTAATAACATTGCTGTAAAATATGGCTGTTGCCTTATATACAAAGGAAAGTGTGCCTTCAGTCAAAAATGTAATGCCCTACAAAATGTGACACCAGACCCAACTTCACTAAAATGAGTTTCAGTGTAGTTATTCAAAAATGTCTCGATTGAAAACAAAACTGGAAAAAATTTAAAGTTCTTCGGTAGCTTTGTGCATTGGTTTAAGAATTTTTACATAACATTCTACAAGTCGCCACTCACTCACACTAAGATGGTCAACATTTATCTGTGCCAGATGTCTCGTGAGAACAATTTTTTTGTAAGTAGCTTGTCAAGCATGAGGTAACTCCGAATTCCATCTAGTCACACAGTCTTTAATTAATTCTGAACCTTCTAGTCCCATTTCTTTTTGAATTTTGTGACGTGCAGAAGTTGCTGATGCGCTTCGCTTGTAATGACCCACAATGCTACGAGTCTTTTTTATCATACCTCCCATTCCTTCGTGAGATTTTTTAGCATCACTAAGAGCAAGCTGTAAGTTATGAGCAAAACACTGCAAGTGTGTCGGAGGTGCTTTGCAAATACTAGATCAGGTTTGCCGTTTTAACGGATTTTGTCCGTTTTGACGGTTATTTTGGAGTTACACAGATTTAACGGATAAGCACTTTGAATCACGGATATTTTAATTGACGAACGCACAAACATAAATATTTACTTACTGCTCCCGCTCCACTTCATAGATAACTAGTAGTCAAGAGACACTTCACTGTGCTACGTCTTTTCAGAGTTTCTATGATGATAACAATTCACACTCTACCTTTTATGTCTGGAAGTTTATTTTTATTTCACGGATGAAAGTATACTGTGCATCGTAATATCTATGACGTAGTTTTAGACACCATGTTCTGTTTCTCTCTTCTGCGCGATGGTGCGTTCGTGCGTATAATGGCACACGCCCAGTAATATTTGTGCGAAGTGATATCTGTGACGGTGTTTTTACATTGTATGTTGTTATACCGTGCAATCACGATTCTATGATGGATTGACGGAGTGTTTAAATTTTGTTGTTAATTATTTTAAAGTAATTGTTACGTACAAAAAAATTCTGCTTGCATCTTTGTGGAGATTCTAATTGAAAGAAATGGAAATAAAACGCAAGGCATCTGCAGATAGAACGCTATATAAACAACAATATAAACATGAGTTGGAAGTAGAATTAAAGTGGCTGAAACCCGGTAAAACGGACTTTACTGCAGTGTGTTCATTGTGTCGGTCGGACTTTAACATTCAAAAGGGTGGTCTGAAAGATCTTAGGCATCACGAAAGCACACAGATACACCAGAGAAATCAGAGGGCTGCTGAACAAAGTACTTCTCTCACATCTTTCATCAGCAAACCAGACAACAAAATTGTAATGCAGAGCTCATGTGGGCGAATTTTATTTGTGAAAACAATTCGCCAATGAAACTTAGCGACAGTTTCACAAAACTCGTCCCGCAGATGTTTCCTGACAGCGAAATTGCTAAGAATTTTCACTGCTCGCGTACAGAAACGAGCCAGATCATTGTTCAGGCATTGGGTTCCTGTGTTGAAGGAAACATAATTAGTGTTATGAAAACATCAGTTTTTACACTACTGATCGACGAGTCATTGGATGTTACTGTCACGAGGCAAGTTTTTGTTATGGCCAGGGTGTTTGTTTCAGATAAAGTTGAAACTCACCTGTATAAAGTCATTGAATTAAGTGGTAAGGCTAGTGGAGAAAATTTATTTAATTTGGTAAATTCTTCATTTGAACAAGACTGTATCCCTTGGGAAAACTGTCTCAGCATGTCCTCTGATGGTGCCAAAGCCATGGTAGGTGAATTTAATTCTATACTTTCACGTGTGAGGCAACATCAGGGAAATGTGTGGTTTCTGCACTGCACATGCCATCTTGCTCATTTAGCAGCTTCCCACGCCTGTAATCAGTTACCAGATGTATGTGAGCAGTTTGCCAAAGATGTGTATGTTAACTTCAAGTCATCTGGCAAAAGAAAAGATGATTTCAGCACCATTCAAGATTTAATGGAAGTAGAAAATCATTGTATTCTGCAGCCTTGTTTTACCAGGTGGTTGGCCCTTTTGAATTGTGTGGAGCGTCTCTTAGAACAATGGCCAGCTTTGGCAGAATACTTTGACAGACTGGATGGAAAAGAGGCCAATTCTGAAGCTGTGAAATGGATTAGAATTACCTTGCAGTCTGATGCAGCAAAACTTTATTTCTATTTCCTTCAGGCAGTACTCCCTCGTTTCACAAAATTTAATGTCAGGTTCCAAAAAGAACGGCCTTGTGTTCACAAGCTCTATGCACAAATATGTATTCTTCTACGGCAATTCATTGCAAGTTTTGTACAGTTTGAAGTCATAAAGAAATGTGAAATTATAGCTGTTGATTACAAGAGAGAAAACCAGCTCACAGATGCAGGCATGTTCATAGGCCATAAAACAAGAAATTTTCTAGAAACTGCTGATGCATCCCTAGAAGAAATAAAAAACTTAATTTCAAGTGTGAGGGACTTTAATGAGACAGGAACCTAAGAACTGTATCATCTCGTGCCCCTCAATGATGAAGTACTTAAACACATAGTTATTTTGGACTCTGCACATAAGTCATCAGGTGACTGGAAAAAACTGGAAGCACTAGTGGTTAGGTTCCCGAATATCATTCCAGATGACAAACGGGACGAGCTACAGGAAGAATTCATCTCATACTCACTGAAGGAACCTGAGGAAAATTCATCTGTGATGGATATTGACACCCACTGGCACACTGTATCCGAAGCAGCAGAAAATGGAAAACCAATGTTTCCGTTACTTTCAAGACTAGCTAAAGCGATGCTTAGTGTTCCTCACAGTATTGCTGCTGTAGAAAGAATTTTCAGTACGTAATTTGAAAATTGTGAAAACTACACACAGGTCACGTTTAGAAATGCCAATGTCGAATGCATTCTTGCACTGCCACAACAGGACCAAAAATTTGGGACTAGAATTCAAACCCACTGATGAGCTGAGAAAAAAAGCTAGGAACTGTGCCCCTTGTGTAGTTAAAGAAACTTTATCTATAGTTATGAAAATACTGGAAGTTGCATCAAGTGGGCGAAACAGTAACTACTGTATACTCAGAGGACACAAAGGAGTAACCAAAAATATTAGTTAGTTCTCACAATGGGAACTAGGAAGGAGGATCGTATTTGAAGTGAAAAACAAATATGTTTGCTTAAAGTTTACCCTTTTTATTGTTAATTAAAATCTGCATTATATTATTTTGATGTTCTTTTAAATTACAAAATTACCATTATTGGAATTAATAATTAATTATTTTAAAGGGGGCCGGGCCATTTGAAGTCATTAGTTACAATTTTATGATACATTTCATAAAAGAGACTATGAAAATAACCATAATAGTTTTAACATTAATAAATCTGATAGTTATAAAAAAAACATTAATTGTTCTGATTGGTGCTGGAGTACATATTCAAAATGTTGCACAGCGGACTGTTCACTGGTGGAGCATAATTAGGAGGTTCTGGGCTTCAATCTCTGAAGGAACGGCGTAAATTTGGTAGACTAGGTCTTGAAAGGAACTTCACCCGAGTCTTGAAACATTTCTTGAACCAATTCTTGAACCCCACTGGAACCAAAAGGGAATCCAGTGGTCAAGAATAGTAAACTAATTAAGTTAGGGCAAAAGGATAACGGGGAGACAACAATTGTCAAACAGGACGTTGACTTTTCCACTTACCGATCTGGGGTTGAAGTGAAGTTAAGTGAGGTCACTCCCCGAAGGTAGGCGGCGCGGGTAGTCGCGATGAACCGTCGCGAAACATTATGCGAAATTACTACTTGGCTAAACTAATGGCAAATAGCCAACCAGAAGAATAAAAAAAAATAATTAGGGAACACTCCCGAACTTGAGAGATCACATCTCTTAGCTAGGTTGCGGCGGCTGAATACGTAAAAGGCGCGGGCGATGCGAGTCCGGCGCGAGATGCTATCGTGGTGACCGCCGAAGGAATAATCTCTCGCTCTTCCAGGTGACATGAAGTTAAGTTCGAGCGAGAGGCCCGGAGTCTTAGGGAGTGGGAGAAGTGGCCTCTGATTGGCTAGAATAAGCCCGGCAGAGTACTTGCTCTGCCCTCCAAAAAAAAGAAGTGAAGAGGGCTCATTGACTAACTTAAAGGGGCCTCAGAGGTGCAAAGCAGAGCGCTCTGTTCGGGACAACAGGAACTGACTCTGTGTTGGTACGCAAGAGTCCCGCGGGGGGGAACTAGCGAAAACTTGTACCATATGGAGCCCTCTTGGTGCGAGCTCTGTCAGGGAGGAAAGTAACTTAGATTATGATAAGTCGCGGCCACCAGAGCGCTCGCTCCGACGCCTAAGAGAAGGTAATTTAGTTCGCCGTGCCGCCGGGAGATGGCGCAAGCTGTCCATTCGCCGGCCTGGGGTCTGTTATAGAGACCGGGAGGGAGTTTATCCAGATGGAAGGATCTGGAATGGATAGAGGGGAAAAGAGAAGGGGAGGGGGGTAGTGCTGCGTAGTGGGGAAGGCCGCCTACAGGACTCCCGAGACGTGTCGGGACGGACTGTAACCTGTGCCAGCAAACCTGACCAAAGTTGCTTCGGTCAACTGTAGCTTGAGCTACGGGTGTGCTTAGGAGGGCTGACGGAAGCAAAGGTAGCGTGTGGCAGGACGTGCGCAGAGCACTGAAGGGGTGCGAAATTTCACTCGCGTACATGCAGAGAAATGGGGAGACATGAGACGATGCTTAATCAGGACTTGAGTGGTGTGGGAGCCCGTGGATGAAATGGCCGGAGACAAAATTAAGTAGGAGAGTACAATACTGGGATCAAATTTTGATAGGTTGTAACAGGCTACAGAAAAAATACAAAACATATTTAGTTAAATTATGCTAAGCCTAACGATGAGCCAGAAGAATAAGACAATTTATGGCTCAGAACCTGAAGAAGTGAAGCAGTTGGAGTGTTCAGGAAAGAAATGCCTGCAAATACATCAGTCTGTGTGTATATTTTAAAAGGGATTTTTGTGAGAACCTCATACTGGTACTTAACTCTTTACATGACATCAGTTTTTTTTTATCTACATTCATTATTATTATTTTAAAGTAGGCATATGCAACTGGAATTAAGGAAAAGCTGATTTTTGAAGAAATATGTGTCTTAGCTGTAAAAATATTTTTGGCGCGAATGAAAACCCTGTTTACAGAAATTTTCTTCTTACAGGATTTTATAACAATTCTTGGTGACATATCTGGACTAGACCGCAAATGGATGTTTCTCGCATTGTCAGTAATAATAAACAGTGGACTACATGTATTGATGTTATTAATAATGTTCCACTCATTCAAAATTTCAGTAATTTTGTCGCCTATTGCTAATGCTGTGTGGCTCTGTAAAAAATTAGCACAGCTGAGACAGTACTTTATAAGAGCGAAGTTGTTGATGAAATGAGAATTTAATGCCAAGAAAGCATCTTCACTGCGTGATGTTTATAAGTCACAAGAAAATGACATCGACTGAACATTGGCAGTGGCTTAAGAAAGTTCCTCAGAGATTCTCGTTTTCACAGAAGCATATAAGTTTGTAATTTCGTTCCTGGAGAATGTGGTTCTGGATGGTACTGTGTACAACAGTTGAGCTGACTGCATGAGTTTCTGGAAATGTTTATTTTCTACTACACTGTATGGCAGGATAGAATCAGCCCACCATTCAGCAATGTTTCTTGTCATGAGTTTTGCCTTTGGATGATGATACCAGTGGTAGGTATCTTCAGTACGTTTTTGTTTTGATAGGCCTGGTGGTGAAGCATCAGTATTTACAAGCAGTGGCCGTAACAGTTCTTGCTGCATTTCATATTCTTTCTTCACAGTTGGGTGTTGCGTCAAATGCGTTGTAAGAGCTGATGTGCTACCTACCATACCTTTTTTAAGACTTTTAATGCACCACTTGCATTAGCACTTGGTTTATCAATGCTTCTTGCAAAGTAGTTCCAGTTACGTGTCTTTTCATTAGCCATGTTAAACATAAACAAAACAAATAAAACCATAACATGGAACGTGACCTACGACCGCACGTAAAATTTTACAGCATTATTATGAGTAATAATACCTACTCGTGTAAACCTTCCCTAATTTTGTTGACCTCAAATTACCCTCAGACACAGTAAAAATAAAATTCAATCGTATTTTTACGTATGTGAAAAAAAATATATAGTGCTGCCATTACTTGTCGCCCATAGTGTAACCCTGCCCCTTAGTGACGCACGGGCCAATGACAGCAGTCCCTGATGATTTTCATTAATTTTTTTTCTTGATTTTTCAATCAAACAAGATGTTAGATATTTCGATTTAATTCAAATAAACATAGTAATTAATACACATATAAAATTCAAATGTGTGTTACACACAGGAAATGATAAAGCTGTGTACTATTAAATTAATGTCTCATTCAGCACTGTTTTTGAAGCCATTTATTGCCGTTTATTTTTAATTTGGACAATAATCATAATAAACATCATCTTCTATGGATTATATTTATCAAAAGAAAAGGATTAAATAGTTTTATGTCCCCTCGCCCTAGGTCCCTAGGTCCCTAGGTCCCTGTCTTAGAATGTCCTGAAACTCGCCCCAATTGCCCGCGTAGCTCCAATCGGAGAGATGGTGGAGTTCAGGCCAACGTGGCCGGGACCGGAAAGCGTAGGACCGGGAGGAGTTCTTGTAGAGGTTAGAGGTTCTGGCTAAGGTAGTATGGAAAAGAACTTGTCCGTTTGCATGAGCAGATTTATTCTGCTGAAGCCCTATCGCAGCCTGGCCGACACGTTGCGAGACGAACATTCTCCCTCGCTGCGACCTGGACTCCCGAAAATACACATAAAATAATTAGCACGCGACTTGGTATGACTGCAGAGGCAGTCCTGTGACGAAACTTGCTAGTCGCGAGAACTCTGCCGTACTTAGCGCGTACCTCGAGCGGAGCGCAGCGCGAGCCAGTCTGCTCGGCTTGATAGCTAGGAAGCGACTGCCTCCCAGGCCGGTGTGGGAGAGACGCGAGCTCGCGGCGGGCCAGGTTGCGGTTCTACACGTTACATGAGCACTGCAATCAAAATTATGTACATAAATATATAAACACAAATTATCAAAGAATTAAAAAAACAATACAAATTATATACAAAGTACTTGGTCGTTCGTGGGTATTTACATAATAAAACACAATTATAAAAGAATTATAAAAACAATACAAATTATATACAAAGCAAGTGGTCGTTCGTGGACGGTCCAGGGCGCACGCGGGTGCATCCCTGATCGTATGACACTAACACTGCATTGAGTTGCACTATGGGGAAAACGTACCTCCCTTAGGCACACGTTGGCGGACAGGTACGGCCTCTACGTCTAGGAGGGCACGACGACTGTCATCATATTCCCCCCCCCCCCCCTCCCGAAGCCATCCTGGCCACCAACGTCGGCCTAGACCGGTAGCCGCGGCCGCGTCCGGTTACGCGTCTGGTCTCTGCTGTCGTTTCCGTCAGTCATTCTAGGTCGGGCGAACCGGGGCAGGAGCTGCATGACACTGCAGCGCAGACCACCGGCGTCCGTCCGTCGTACGTCCCGGTGCTTGTACTGACCCTCCACTTGTAGTCCCTGAGGTAGCTTGGGGCATTCGTGCACCTCCTGCCCGTCCCCCACGTGGGTGGTCGTCGTCGGCTCCTCGGAGGGCAAGTCCAGGACCACCTGCTGTGCCCGGTGAGGAGCCGTACTGTCACCCCGTCCGTGTTCCTCACCCGCCGTTCCCAGGGGTGGGCGTGTCTCTGTTTACGTCCCTTGTCAAGCTCCGGTAGAGTCACCACGGGGTCACTGAGGTTGACCAAATCACCCAGGATGGTGTTGTCATCGGTCACGTCCTCAATGAGTGGCCCGCCGTCGACGTTGTCGTCATCGTCATCCGGAAGTACCCGGTTCACAAAGCGCTCCAGCTCTACCATGCTTGCGCCTCGCGGGCCCCAGTCATCGGTGGGGAGCAGTTGCCCCCCTCCTGACTCTTTCTCGAGGGAGACTTAGCCGGTCCCCTCGCGGTGTCATGTCCGGGAACCGCGTCCCGTGGGTCGTCGTTCCCGTCGTCGCTCGTCCCGTCAGCCTATATGATATCGTCCCTGTGTACCTTTGTCGTTCATCCGTCAGCGCGACGGACGAGGTACGTCGTGGTCCCCAGTCTGCCAATCACCTCCTGCGGGCCTGCCCACTTACGGGCTAGGCTGGCGCAGAAGCCCCTGTCGCCAGACGACAGATGGTGACACATGACAAAAACCCGCTGGCCTGGTTCCAGCAGTCCCGGGGGCTGGTGTGTCTGAGGCGTCCGTCGGGCCAGGTATCGTTTCTGGCGTCGTCGAGCGTCTTCGCGTCGATTGTCGACAGTCGTTTCGTGCGAGTCAGCGAGTGCTCGCGCCTCCCCGGGCAGGGCGAGATTCCGGCCCTGCACTAGTTCGGCGGGGGAGTGGCCCGTGACAACGTTTGTCCGATGGCGCAGGCAATACAGCAGCGTCGGCAGGTGCAGGTCCCACTTGGTGTGGTCCTCATCCAACCGGATGCGCAGCTGAGTCTTAATGTCCTGATTCTGCCTTTTCGGTCGGATTCGGGCGTGGATGGTAGGTGGGCGTGGTGTGGTGCTCCACCTCCCAACCCTCGCAGGAAATTCGCCAGTTTCTCCCCGTGAACTGCACCCCGTTGTCCGTCAGGAGGACCGCGGGGTACCCGTATCGCGGGAAGAACTCACGCTCAAGCAGGGCAATCACGGTGCCGGCCTTCACGTTTGGCACTGCGAACGCCTCCGCCCAGCGGGTGAAGACGTCCGTGACCACCACGATGAAACGCCGGCCACGGGACGTGCGAGGATACGGCCCCATGATGTCCACCACCACAGTGTGGAAGGGATCTCGGGGCCGTCGCGGGACCTGTTGCTCCTTGCCGTCGGGTCTCCGGGACTTCCGCTCCTGGCAACGCAGGCAGGCCCGCACGTAGCATCTCACTTCTGCCGCGTCGCCAGGCCAGTGGAACGTCCGTCTGACCTCACACAGCGTCTGCTCCGCACCTGGGTGTCCCGGCAGGGGGTGGTCATGCAGGTAGCCCATGCCCCAGCGCTAAGCCTCGGGCGGCACTTGGGTCAGCCACCTGCTCGTCCTGTGAGCCCCCCTGGTCTGGAGCACCCCGTTCAGACTCCGGCAGCCCGGTACCACACCTCCCCCGCACTCTGTCAGTTGAGTCTGGGTGTTGGGATCCGGGAGCTGTGCATCGTGGACCCACCTGAGCAGTTCAGTCATAGTCTCTGGTCTCACGTCAGGCGCAGGGGCAGTGGAGCTGGACAGCGCGTACAACTCACATGGTCGCGGCACCAAGTCCTCGACCCCGCGTTCGCGCTCAGGGAGGAGCACTTCCTCCCAGCCCTGGTCATCGCGGAACTCATTCTCAGGATCCGGATTCCGGGACAACTCGTCGGCTAGCTGATTTTCACGTCCAGGAACGTGTTCAACAGAGAACGAGAATTCTTGAATCAGCATGGCCCACCGAGTGAACTTAGACTTCCGGCCCTGAGCGGAGTTTAGCCAGCGGAGGCATTGGCTGTAAGTTCTTAGCGTGAATGAGCGCCCCTCGACGTGGTGACGGTAGTGCTGCAGAGCCCAGACGACCGCGAGACACTCGTGCTCATTTACATGATACCTCCGTTCAGCCTGCCCAAACTTAGTGCTGGTGTACTCAATCACACGCCTCACTCCGTCGTCGTCCACTTGGTACAGCACCGCACCCATCCCCTCCTGACTCGCATCTGTCTGGATGAAAGTGTTGAAGTGTTATCTGATATAAAAGCAAAAAAAAAAGTCAAGGAAATTTCATAATTTTTGTTTTTGCATAACATTTTTTAGCTCGCAAATAACATTTATTAAATATCTGTTGCCAAAATTTGTGACCAGAAAACAAGCCCAAAAACAAAGTAATGCTTCAAAAATTAAATAACATGGCAGATGTGAGATGAAGCTAACCAGCATGTAAGACAAATGTTTGTTGTGTACTTTTTGACTTTCAATATGAAATCAATCACTTCTCACTAATGTTCCAGTGGAATCAACTTATCACTCGAAAAGTACCAATTTACTCTCTTGAAACATACAGAACTTCTTACCAAGGAGCTGTGATGGTTTCATCTCTCTCCCCACAATAAACATATATGGAACTTTTCAAGGCTTAAGCTATTCGAGAAAGTTTGTACAAACTGAAATGTTTGTATCTGAACATGTGGGTTCTACACCTTAAAGTTCTGGGAACTGGACAACCAGCAGCAGAACATCAGGTTTAACATGCCATGGAATCAGTAAATGAGGTTGCTCTACCTTTATTTGGATGTTGTTTTTCACTAAATGCTACTTTAATTTAAAACAGAAAGTGTGCAGTGCAGGAAACCTATGAACTTTGACAGGTTCCTAAATGTCAACTTCTGCCATCCACCAGCCTAATACAAAGCAGTAATTTTGAACTTGATTATTATGTGGAAAGGTTTACTTCCTCCCATCATGATTGTGAGAAGGAAACCAGCATTAATAAATGTAATCAGAAGATAATGAAGTTATAATGGCAATGGCACATAAAGTGTTGTTATATACCTAAATTTCAACTGGTATATTTGCTACCATATTTAAACAATGAGTTTTTTCTTTTCTTTCGGCCTAAAGGTTTTGTTTTAAAAGTCATTCATATTATTGTTGGAAGTTATTTGTATATGTATATAGTATATAGCACTGGAATTTAAGCCATGTGCTACTGTCATATTTGTTTTTTTTAAGTTTGCCTATCACCTATAACTAGAAGCAATAGTTTAGTTTCTTTGCTGATTTTTGTGGAAAATTGGCTCAATTATTGTGTGGCTTGTGATAGCAGACACACAGTAGGAGAAATTGATTTAGGAAATTAATTCATAATTTTTCCGTGGAATTTTATTTCCTATGCATAATGATTACTGAATCATTGCTTATTAATAGAGACTTGAAAAGTGGGAGGTTATTTCTTTTTAAAAAGTGGTGTAATTTTGTATGTAATTCACAACAAAAAGTGAGAAATATTATTTTATTTGTGCTTGTTTTATCTTACTGCATTTAATACTTAAGGTGCAGAAAAATCCTAGCTGTCAATGTTAAATTGAGCCATCAAAAGACAGCATAGTGAACATTTCAACACTGGTTTCATTCAGGTTTAGTGTATTTATTAGAGATTTTATTTATTTTATTTTATCGACTTCTTTTATGTGGCGAAGTTAAGGCGAGAAGCAGGAGTGATTTACATGCTTCTTTAAAGCAGGATGCAACAGATATGAAAAAAAAAATTGAGATTTGCCAATAAAATGAAATAGTTTTAAATTATGAAAAATTTAGTTGTGACCTTTTTCGTTTTAGTTAAATTTTGACAAGTTTTATTCTAAGCATTTTTTTTTCTCTCAATGCTCCGTTTTTTAATTATTTTTGCCGAAAACGTGGTTAAAACATAACATTCGTAAAATGAGAACCTATTTTGTTAATATTCACGTAAAAGATTAAAAAATTTATAATATTACATTTTAACTTCTAATCATCACAAATCACATTATTTTTCATGTTTATCAAAGTAGACTTTTTTATGTATCTACTTTTTTAGCATTTGTTCATGTTTTACATGATTGATGTGTGCTGCTTAATCGTGTTGCAGTTCGTTGAGTGATGCTGGAGACAAAGCATCCTCTGCGTCAGAATTTGTTGAAGGTGTGGATCCAGAGAGTTACCCGTCTGTGGAGCTGGTTGTGACCAAAGGAAAAAGGAAAAGTAAACCTAAGGTGTCTGAAGGTACTTCATTTTCATTTGTGTGCATGGTTTAATTTATGTTGATACGGGTGTGGCTCTCATTTGGTGTTCAAGCGGGCTGAGGTGCCTGACAGGTGTGCTAACCCATTCCATGATCCCAATGGGAATAGTAACTTTTCATTACTTCATCATTTATGTTGTGATCATCAGAGGAGCTAGTTTTAAATGTGGTTAGTGTGAAATGTGATTAATTATTACTGAACACTCGTGTTCTACCAAACTGCAAATCTGGCAGATGAATACCAGTTAACCCAAGGAATAAAAAAAATTAAATAAACATATGCGTCAATATTATGAAGACAAGAGAGGTAAACGTAGATTCAAATTTATGTTCTGTAAATTTCTTTTATTTACCTAGAGTTTATGAGCAAAGACACTATAAAGGTTTGTAACACGTGGCATAAGAGCCTCATACATCAAACTCATTTAGATCAGAACTTACTTATAATAATTACATTGAGAGCACGTTGCTCGTAAATATGAAACTCTTTTAACAAATTTGTTATAAATAAATGCAGTGGTTTATATAGTTAACAAGATATGTAAAAATTATAAATGATATTTATATTAAGCGAGTACATGTTTCATAATCAAGGTGAAGCATCCTGACAGGAACTCATGCCAATAAGGCGTAGAAAATGATCAAGAGATAGGAACAATAGTTGCATGAACATTGTCTACAATGCTTATAATGTTGACTGATACAATAATTCGTTCTTTGACGTAAATAGTGCAAATAGACGCAATAAATAAATATACATTCGTGCAAAGCGCTTAAAATAGAGACATAGAAACAGCCACACAGGTGAATCAAAAGCGCTAAATTTACAGCATGTTTACAAGATTCAAATAATTATGGGACACACGTAAAAAGTTCATAAAACGTAAAAATACAGACATGACGCGTCACATGTTAGCAAGGCGAGGCGGTCCAGCGTGATGTGAGGGGAGCGCACAGAGAAGCAGTAAGCAAAGTTAAGGCCTAGCAAAGTTACGAGGCAAACAGCTGTATTAAAGTAGACCAGGAG
The DNA here is from genome assembly GCF_032445375.1 of Bacillus rossius redtenbacheri. NCBI lineage: Eukaryota > Metazoa > Arthropoda > Insecta > Phasmatodea > Bacillidae > Bacillus > Bacillus rossius. Next base: position 192,808,675 of record NC_086330.1, on the reverse strand, counting down.
CAAAGATTAAAAGGCCGATACACTAGCACTACGATCAGGTGATCCATAAGTGTCATTAACCAAAACTAGGTCGAACAGCAAGGCGATATCAAATGAAGGCCTTTCCGAGGAGGCATCATGCTTCATGCAGTTAGGCTGCTTACGTTAATCCTGTGAAATAAACTATGGCAGGAAAGAGGCTGATAGCAGGTTACATTAGTGTTGCCAAATAGCGACATGAAGTTAAGGGCAACATCGCCGATACTGACCTAGTGTAATGTAGACAGGCACACCACAGCTGGACGACCAAGCATGACCACATGAATAGGTACCCCGCTAGTACCTGAAGAGTAGAGTAGAGTGACCACCGAGACCCGAGAAACAGGAGCTTAAATAGCCAACAGATGGCGCTGATGCAGTGGCGGAGAGGAGAAACTAAGGGGAAGGAAGGGAAAGTGGAGGTGGGGAACTACTACGACCAGACAGGAGGAGGGGAAGGAGGGGAAAGGGATTGCTGGCCCATGCCGACGGCGAAGTGAAGCACATGCTTCAATGAGATCAAACTATTCATCTTTCAGTGATACAAGCTGCTAACTTAGAAACTAATGATTGCCATTAACTTTAATTATTGACCATCTAACTACATGAGTTCAATTAAATGTGAAGGTAGGCAACGGCTGTTGCTTTGTTTATGTTTCATTCGTTTCTATGGCAACAACTAATTCACTGTTAGTGCAGTCCTCATCACCGTTGAAATTTTACGGGGACTTTAAATATCAAAAATTGCCCTTTTTTTAATTTTATATCCTACAGACTTGAACTTGACAGTAATGTTCCTCGTGTTATGCAGGATAACGTTTTCCGAAAATCAACTCCCAAGAGTGGTTAAGCCCGGGCAACAGTGGGACAGCGGGATTTTGCATTGTTTATGCCTTCTGCGTCTCCATGTCAACGAGCATTGTTTTGATTTTTTTTTCCATTCGAGGTGCGGCAGTGGCGTACCCACAAGGAGGGGCATGTATAATGAGCGGCGCAAGAGTGATCTGCCTGTAGACTGCCGTAAAGAAGTACGGGTACATCAGTTGTACGTTGCGTGCTCGAGAATCGGTAAACCATTGGTGCTACTCGTTTTCTCTCCGGTACATTACAAAACATTGTAATAAAATTTTGTCAAAATTAATTGCATTTTATTTAATTCATTATTACTGTAAATGGTAGAGCTGGGCCGATGCCGATCCCCGATCGTAATAATCGGCCGATTTTGTTTATTTTGCCAATCATAATGATCGGCAAAACGTAGCCGATTATTTGAGCCGATCATTGGTCTCCTACTGCAAACTTATAACATTGAATAATTACCTATACCTAACAACTTTCCATGTTTGTTTACGGTACTTTAAGGGAAGAAAATTTGATTATTCATCGAAAAATAATAGGATTTAATAATAACCACACACGAAAAAAATATACCAATAAAGTAAACAAATAGCGTATGTTTTATAAACATTGAACAGTTACATACCTAAGTATCAATTTCCACGTATATTTACGGTACTTTCGGTATAATAATTTTCCATTATACTATTTGCAAAGTCATTTATCACTTACGAACCGAAAACTATGTATTTGTTTACCATTTACGGTTAATATTACCGGAATGGCGAATGGCGACTTGTTTAGGTTGGTTATGTGACGCCAGAGATTAGAGTGACGCGCGTCGCGCGACGGAATTCGTACGGATTAATAGCGCTAGTAGTCTTGTGGTTAGTAAACTACTCTTCGGGAATTCATCTATTTAGTTTTTTCTCGCTAAATATGGCCTATTGAAAGTTTTGTTTAGCGAAATTAATATTCTTATCCTGTTTAGCGGGAAATAGAGCTAAACTTTCTTTTGTATAAAACCTGGTTGATGAAGAGTTTTGTTTCCCACAGTAGAACCTCGTTAATCCGTGACGCGCTAATACGGGAATCGGATAATCCGGGACGATTTAAAAGTGCAGAAAAAAAAGAGAAGCTAAAATTGTCAGAGCTTAAAATTAACGTCACGCGGGCCGGCGGCCGGCAAACAATGCAAGCCATCGCGTGGGCCGCCAAACTCTGCAACGCTGTTTGTACCGACCCTTTGTGTCCCCCCCCCCCCCCCCCCCCCCCCCTTTTTTTCAGCTGTCACATTTGTCACTCTTTAAACTTGAGGGGGATGTCCTGACTTCTGCTTCCCGTCTCCCGTTTGTTCGAATGTTGTTTCACGTGCTGCTGAGTTACTTTCCGCCCGCCAACGCACGGCAGGCGCCTGGCGAGTGACGTGTCTGTCTGGCATTCGGCTGGTCGAAGGGGTGGAGGGGAGTGGGGAGCTACCCAAAATTTATTGGTCGAAGGGGTGGAGGGGAGTGGGGAGCTACCCAAAATTTATGTGTACAAGGTCAGCACGATCTTATCTTTCTCTCTTCTGCTGTTGTAAATGACCGTGAACTAATGGCTAGGCAGTGCCGTATTTTTTTAAGCCGAGACAACAATTCGAAGGCGGCCCTTACCGTTAACGGATTATCCGTGTTTATTATTAGTATTATTTTTTTTACAGAATTTCAATTATCCGGGCATCGGCGGGTCCCAATGAACACGAATAATGGGGAGTTTACTATTTTTATCCATCTGCTGCCAAGGCGCAGTAAGCCTCGGGAGATGTTACGTCACATGACCTTGGTCTTAACCCAGCTGCACGCCGGTGTCTGAGAAGCTTGACAAGACCTTCCGGGCTTACCTTGTTACGTTGTATGTTTTTGCCCGGCTAACCACACATAGAAACGTAACAATACAAAACAAACAATGTTCCTGAGGTTCTGCTTTATTTGGAAATAAAAGAGTTTATTTTAAATTATCTTTGTTTATTTCTTTAAAAAAATGTTTTTTCTCATCGTTACATGGCTTCAATACACAATTTTACAAATGAATTTAATTAGAAAAACTTCGTTACTTGTACAGTTTTTGTCTTTTCTTATACGAATTTTAACGATATCTTTGAATTTTGATAGGATGAGGTCCAAATACATACCACAGCACCATACATATTGCCGTTGATGGTCGAGGAGTCTTGTCACTCGCCAAAGAAGAGAAAAAAAAAAAACTTAGTTAATGTCCCTTGGTTAATTACCTAACTCAAGGTACCGTTGATCGCGGACCGAAATCACACGAGTCGGGCCGATGCCGACGCCTAGGGCCTAAATTTCTAATACATAGTCCGAAAAAAAAATGAAATTAGGTTAAAAAACTACGGCGTGGCCCCAGCCCCTAGGCGTTAAATTGTCCCTTAATAATTTTTCATTTGTTTCGTGACTTGCCGACGACGCGACCGAGTTCGGCGACGATCGAGCAACAAGTGACTTGGTCGACGAGATTACCTTCCCTTGTATAGGTGAAAACAAGGGAGGCAACCCCGTGGGCCAACTGACCAATCACAGTACAGCATTCATCAACATGCCCAAATAAGGAATTTCGGCCGAGCGCATCACACCACGCCAGGACTCGCCCTGATTGGCTGGCTAGTGGTAGCCTCCAGAGACCCTTCCAGACGGTCGCTACAGCTGTGCGTACAACGTGACGCGTAAATCCCAAATTCGCATTTACAAAGTGAAAAATAGCTTTCTGGCGCCAGAGTGTCGCGCCTGTCCGCTCTTCCTTCTGTACCTTCCAGACTATTCTCAAAATATTACACTAGCAATATCCAATAGAATATAAAATTACCCAAAAAATTTAAATACAATGTTAAAAATTTAGTAAACAAAGTTGAAATTCATATAAAAACTTTTGTTTAAAAATGATGTCCTGTAAAATTATAATCTATACTGCTTTAATTACTGACAATTATCAAATGTTAACATTAATTATTATGAACTAGAGTTAACCCTCAAATTAATAATTAAGTATCTCAAGGAAATAAGTAGTTTAAGGCTTTCCATGAAATTTAACCAAAGTAATTAATAACAATTCTTAACATATCTGAACTGTTTTCTATATCAACAAAAAAAAATATCCTTCACCTCAAATTTATTCTAATATTCTTATGACCCTTTTTGCAATGCTACATAACCCCCCCCCCCTACTTTTTGATTGAATTTGCAAAATTAAATCAAAAAGTACAAAAGTGTAAATTGTTGAAACAAAAGAAATAACATACCATAACAAAAGTGTAAACAAATGTAACAAATTAACTTCAACATTAGAAATGCAAATTTTGACACAATAATAGCAAACCATGACTTTTCATATTATAAATCCTTAAAACAAATTTACCAAATTATAACCCAAACATTGAAAAATTAATATAAAACATTTGTTTATATATAAATTTAAAAAACTGTTTCTTAAATATTGCAATATTAATTCCTTGTCAAAAAGCCAAAAATTTGAAAACATCTCTCTTACTACAAAGTGTCAACAACTCTTCACCAACGGGTATCTCCCTCTCATCAGTGCAAAATACAAATAACTTTGAAACTGGTTTCTCTACAAGCTTCAAGCAGACACCCCCTGGTCAACGAAGAATCCTCAATAACAGCAAAAAACTCTGAATAACTTACTTAAACTCCAGGAATTACGTCTCCATGACTACCTCAACGACGAAGAATAAACACAAAAACTTCAACATCTTCAAAAACTTACACCTCGGCAGAAACCTCGACGACGACAACAAATCTTCAACTCCAGGAATTACGTCTCCATGACCACCTTAACGACGATAAAAACAAAAACTTCAACTTCGACGACGACAAATAACCTCAAAACAAATTATTTCCTTTAAAATCCCTTAAAAACCGCTGTTACTCTAATTCTCTGCTGCTTATGATAAACTCCTCAAATCCCATGAAATAACCACTTTAACTCACAAATTCACCAATATCTCCACTCCTCATATCTGCACCAACAAAACATTGACAACATTATCACTTCAAAACTGTTGACACAAAATTTTCCTATATTTCATCCCAAAGAAACAACTTCTAATGTTACCCTGTCCATTCCCTTTAATATTACTCAGCTTTTCCTCTACTAATCTTTCAAAAATATGCAAAATGTTCACTATAGTTCACTAGTCCAACATGATAAAATTCTTGATGACCTTAATTTGTTTACAAAATCAACATAAAAATACTTTAAACATTGCACAGCTGATTGTTCATAATAATGTTTCATTGAATTATTCTAAAAAAAATACATACCCAACTGGCAAATATATAATTTTTTTTTTTTTTTTTTAATGTTTTCCATTCATTCTTCTTATGTATTGTCCATTGCAATGTAACACCATCCAATTTAGTGATAAACAATCCTACCTGTTGCTCATCCGAACCACCAAAATAGTTAACTACTTTCTCACATTTGGTTACAAATTGTATCGGAGTGACCCCTCGGTCATCACCAAACAATTTAGGCACTGTTTTTTCGAAAGTGTTTACTTCGTCTACAGTTAAAACTGAACTTCTAATATTACCCTGTCCATCCCCTCGAATCTTACTCAACTTTTCCTCCATTTTTTGTAAACACTCTCTACCCACATCATCCCTGAAATTCTCTAACTGGTTATTTATTTTTGAATTTTCTGTAAATATTTGTTCAACATTAGCCTCAAAATTCTCCTTGACTTACTGAATTTTCTTTTCATTGTAATAGATATTTTGGGAATTCTCAGTTACTTTTAACTGCAAATTTGTGATATCCCCTTGATTTTTGGTTATTTTGTTTTGTATACTTTCATTATGTTGTACAAGTTCTGAAATTTTATTACTATGTTCCTGAACTGTGTTACCTGTTTGCGTCAAATTTTCCTGAACTTGGCCCACTATATTTTCACAAGTGTTTAACCTAGACTGTACCGCCTCTATCTGCACTTCACAATTATTTACTTTGCATATACAGGAAGAGATCTGTTCATTAAGATCATTCCTAAGTGCATCAAATCGGCTCTCAAATGTATTGGTTAATTTTTTTTCAGTGGCATCTAATTTTTGTTCAGTGGCATCTAATTTTTTTTCAGTGGCATCAAATTTTTGTTAGAGCTGGGCCGATGCCGATCCCCGATCGTAATAATCGGCCGATTTTGTTAATTTTGCCGATCATAATGATCGGCAAAACGTAGCCGATTATTTGAGCCGATCATTGGTCTCCTACTGCAAACTTATAACATAGAATAATTACCTATATCTAACAAATTTCCATGTTTGTTTACGGTACTTTTCGGGAAGAAAATTCAATTATTCATTGAAAAATAATAGGATTTAATAATTTAAAACTAACCGCACACGAAAAAAATATACCAATAAAGTAAACAGATAGCGTATGTTTTATAAACATTGAACAGTTACATACCTAAGTATCAATTTCCACGTATATTTACGGTACTTTCGGTAAAATAATTTTCCATTATACTATTTGCAAAGTTATTTATCATTTACGAACCGAAAACTATGTAATTGTTTACCATTTACGGTTAATATTACCGCAATGGCGAATGGCGACTGTTGTTTAGGTTGGTTATGTGACGCCAGAGATTAGAGTGACGCGCGTCGCGCGACGGAAATCGTACAGATAAATAGCGCTAGTAGTCTTGTGGTTAGTCTACCTCTTCGGGAATTCATCTATTTAGTTTTTTCTCGCTAAATATGGCCTATTGAAAGTTTTGTTTAGCGAAATTAATATTCTTACCCTGTTTAGCGGGAAATAGAGCTTATTTATCTTTTGTATAAAAACCTGGTTGATGAAGAGTTTTGTTCCCCATTTAGTGGTACAGTAGAACCTTGTTAATCCGTGACGCGCTAATTCGGGAATCGGATAATCCGGGACGATTTAAAAGTGCAGAAAAAAAAGAGAATCTAAAATTGTCAGAGCTTAAAATTTACGTCACGCGGGCCGGTTGCCGGCAAACACTGCAAGCCATCGCGTGGGCCGCCAAACTCTGCTACGCTGTTTGTACCGACCCTTTGTGTCGCCCCCCTTTCAGCTGTCACATTTGTCACTCTTTTAACTTGAGGGGATGTCCTGACTTCTGCTTCCCGTCTCCCGTTTGTTTGAATGTTGATGTTGTTTCACGTGCTGCTGAGTTACTTTCCGCCCGCCAACGCACAGCAGGCGCCTGGCGAGTGACGTGTCTGGCTGGCATTCGGCTGGTAGAATGAAGTGAGGGGGGTGGGGGGCTACCCAATATTTATGTGTGCAAGGTCAGCACGATCTTATCTTTCTCTCTTCGGCTGTTGTAAATGACCGTGAACTAATGGCTAGGCAGTGCCGTATTTTTTTAAGCCGAGACACTAATTCGAAGACGTCCCTTACCGTTAACGGATTATCCGTGTTTATTATTAGTATTATTTTTTTTACAGAATTTCAATTATCCGGGCATCGGCGGGTCCCAATTAACATGAATAATGGGGAGTTTACTGTTTTTATCCATCTGCTGCCAAGGCGCAGTAAGCCTCGGGAGATGTTACATCGCATGACCTTGGCCTTAACCCAGCTGCACGCTGGTGTCTAAGAAGCTTGACAAGACCTTCCGGGCTTATAATCGCTAGTCCGTGAAATTCGGTAATCCGTGATTATCTTGGTCCCGACCATTACGAATTAACGAGGTTCTACTGTATTTCGTATTCACAAATTAACTTACAATCGGGAATTATTGAAAGTTTGTTGGCGGCACTGGGGGGAATAAAATTATCATCGCTGACGTCTTCCGGCACACACGGATCACAGAATGACGTAGTTGTGATTAGGTTGAAGATTTGGTTTCACCTTATTACATATTTACGCAGTTAATTGTGTGTACGTGTGTGTGGTGATTTATAAGTAATCATGTCAATGAAAAGTAGTTTTTTCTGGGAATATTTCACCGTTTATAGTGATCCGTCAAAAGCAACGTGTAATCAGAGGTACTTGAAAGGCTCTAATCGGCTCAGAAGATCGGCAAGATCGGCAGCAGATGATCGGCATCGGCATGATCGGCAAAATAGGTGATCGGCCCAGCTCTAATTTTTGTTCCATTATATACCTGAATTCAGTCTGACCTTGTGACATGTTATCCATCATTATCATTAATTTTTCTAACATTTGATTAGACATACCTGACCCCCCCATAACCTCTACTGGACTACCATTTGCAGGCTGTTCCATGTTTTCCGACTGCTCCTGCACTAATTCAATATTCAAATTAGGATCGGACATTCCTGAAGTTTCAGGAAAACCCGCAAGGTCATCCTGACTGTCTGTACACATTTTTCTTTTGTTTTTACTATTATAAATTACCAGAAAACGTAAACAACTCTTTAAAAACACACTAAAAAAAAACTTTAAACAATGATAACCACAAATACAAAATTTAGACCATAAGAATGTAAGTTTCTGTCCAATTTAGACTTGCTGTTTCCGGCGATTCATCCCTCGTTGTCCCGCGAAGTACCGATTCATCCCTCGTTGTCCTGCGAAGTACCGAGATGATCTATGTTGCTGGAATCGTGTCCCACGATGTTCTGTGAAGCGCTGTTCTACGATGTTTTAAAATGTAGTTCTCGTCGCATTCCTTTCCCACGATGTCCCGCGATGTTCTTATACGGTGAATGCTGGCTTCTCACGCTCGTTTTCGTTTGTTGATGTTTACAAGTACGACGCGAAGATCACACGATCCACTCTCGAATCACTCGTTCACAAGTTATAATTTTGCCGATGTTCCAAAAGGTATTACCATAGTTAATTTAGACATGATTGGCTTTTACTTGATAAGTTTTTACTATTTTTTCCGAATGTTTACTTTTATCATCAGGCAGTGTCTAAATTCGTGCCCCGCGGCTGGGCAGCCATGTTGCTACGTTGTATGTTTTTGCCCGGCTAACCACACATAGAAACGTAACAATACAAAACAAACAATGTTCCTGAGGTTCTGCTTTATTTGGAAATAAAAGAGTTTATTTTAAATTATCTTTGTTTATTTCTTTAAAAAAATGTTTTTTCTCATCGTTACATGGCTTCAATACACAATTTTACAAATGAATTTAATTAGAAAAACTTCGTTACTTGTACAGTTTTTGTCTTTTCTTATACGAATTTTAACGATATCTTTGAATTTTGATAGGATGAGGTCCAAATACATACCACAGCACCATACATATTGCCGTTGATGGTCGAGGAGTCTTGTCACTCGCCAAAGAAGAGAAAAAAAAAAAAACTTTGTTAATGTCCCTTGGTTAGTTACCTAACTCAAGGTACCGTTGATCGCGGACCGAAATCACACGAGTCGGGCCGATGCCGACGCCTAGGGCCTAAATTTCTAATACATAGTCCGAAAAAAAAATGAAATTAGGTTAAAAAACTACGGCGTGGCCCCAGCCCCTAGGCGTTAAATTGTCCCTTAATAATTTTTCATTTGTTTCGTGACTTGCCGACGACGCGACCGAGTTCGGCGACGATCGAGCAACAAGTGACTTGGTCGACGAGATTACCTTCCCTTGTATAGGTGAAAACAAGGGAGGCAACCCCGTGGGCCAACTGACCAATCACAGTACAGCATTCATCAACATGCCCAAATAAGGAATTTCGGCCGAGCGCATCACACCACGCCAGGACTCGCCCTGATTGGCTGGCTAGTGGTAGCCTCCAGAGACCCTTCCAGACGGTCGCTACAGCTGTGCGTACAACGTGACGCGTAAATCCCAAACACGCATTTACAAAGTGAAAAATAGCTTTCTGGCGCCAGAGTGTCGCGCCTGTCCGCTCTTCCTTCTGTACCTTCCAGACTATTCTCAAAATATTACACTAGCAATATCCAATAGAATATAAAATTACCCAAAAAATTTAAATACAATGTTAAAAATTTAGTAAACAAAGTTGAAATTCATATAAAAACTTTTGTTTAAAAATGATGTCCTGTAAAATTATAATCTATACTGCTTTAATTACTGACAATTATCAAATGTTAACATTAATTATTATGAACTAGAGTTAACCCTCAAATTAATAATTAAGTATCTCAAGGAAATAAGTAGTTTAAGGCTTTCCATGAAATTTAACCAAAGTAATTAATAACAATTCTTAACATATCTGAACTGTTTTCTATATCAACAAAAAAAAATATCCTTCACCTCAAATTTATTCTAATATTCTTATGACCCTTTTTGCAATGCTACAACCTGTATAATCGCTAGTCCGTGAAATTTATAATGTCGTGATTTTTAAGTAATCATGTCAATGAAAAGTAGTTTTGTCTGGGAATATTTCACCGTTTATAGTGATCCGTCAAAAGCAATGTGTAATCAGAGGTACTTGAAAGGCTCTAATCGGCTCAGAAGATCGGCAAGATCGGCAGCAGATGATCGGCATCGGCATGATCGGCAAAATAGGTGATCGGCCCAGCTCTAGTAAATGGGATATTTAGTCTCATTTTTTCCCTATTAGTATAGCAGTGCGAAGCTGGGTCGGGCAGCTAGTATATTATATATATACATTAAATTATATTGTTCTATTACAATATTCGCTAAAAACACCTACACATTGAGTTGAGGCCATTAAGCTACTGACTCAAACACAACTTCACACCACTTTGCACTAAACGAGGTCCCTTTCATCTGAGGCGAGAAATATACATTTCAGCTTTTCAATGTTTGTAACAGTCGTTTAAAATTATGCACCTTCCTGAAGAAGAAAAAAACAGCCTTCAACAAATTTCGTCCGAAAATTATGCCTTCGCCTGGTTCTGCTTTGCACACAAATGTATCTAACAAGTTTTTTATCCCATCAATAACTGGTACAACTAGAGAAATTGTGGGGTAGTCTTGTCTACTAAATTCTTTAGTTGCATCATTTATTGGCTCTAAAATTCTGACTGCCCCTTCTGCGAGTTTCCATTCATTGGCAGTTAAATTGTCAACACCATCAGAAGAAGCTAATTCTGCAGCAATAGGCTCTTTTTGTTCAACAAGTCGTTTCAACATAGCAAACTCACTGTTCCATTAGGTGTCTACATCCTGGATCAATTCATGTTCTGGTTTTCCCATCTGCTTTTGTAATTCATGAAGACGCTGACGAGCTAGGGAGTTACGTTTGTAGTGCCCCACTATAGCAAGACTTTTTTTGCACAGCGCCTCAATCCCAGGAGTTTCCTTTTTGGCATCATTTATGGCTAGCTGCAAAGTGTGCCCTAAACAGCTAAATGAATGCCAACTGGTTTTAGCAGTTGCAGATTTTATGTTTCAAGCAGAATCTGAAACTGTAAGTAGGTATAGTGTTTGGAATTTCCCACTTTGCATGTAGTCTAAGCAGAGTATTGGCAATTGCTTCCCCACTATGTTCTCAGGTGAAAAGAACATTCCCCAGCATGTGATGAACAGGAACGAAATCTGTGTCCACATGACATGTTAATGATAAATAGCTGTCATTACTGCGTGACGTACACATATCTGTTGTAAATGCCACCGAATTGACGCCTTCTTTGAAGTCATTATTGATTTTTGTGTGCATTTTTTCCACCAGCCCATTGTACAGCTCTGGCACTACACGCCTAGAGAATGTTGTTCGGTCTGGTAGGGAGTACTTGGGTTCAACTAATGCCATCAAGTCTTTGAAGCCTTTATCTTGAACCATACTGTATGGCTGTAGATCCACAGCAATCATTTTGCCAATGGCATTGGTTATGGAAATAGCTTTGGGATGGTCTCTACCATACTTTTCTTAGCTATTAAACGAAGCTGACAAAGTGAGTTGTACTTTGTTACTTCATGTGGAAGGTGCATGAGTTAATTATTTCTGTAGTTGTAAGTACTCTGCATGTACACTCTTGTGTAATGTTAAGTGCTTCGCCATGCTAGAAGTGCTACCATGCACCTTTTTGAGTTTACTTCCACAAGTTTTACATTTGGAATGGCTTTCTGATATTTTGTCATAAAATTTCCAAAGATGACTGCGGCCCTTAAACTTGCCTCAATTTTCATCCATTACTTATTTAATCACTTCACCACTGTTTAAAGATGTCAAATGTTACCAACGGTAAAGTCAGCTGCCTCACTGGAGTCACCGAGATAGTGCGATGCATTCTGCGCACAGAAGTATAATTTATTAATTAACCTGCATTTGCACATATGACGTATGCAGCATAGTCTAGCCAGTAAGTTTATTTAAATTAAAACCAATAAGTAACATATATTTCTTAGTTTTTTTCAACAAGAACTGTTCCCCTAAAAACGAAAAAAATACGTAAATATGATTAATTTATTAACTTCATGAAGTTAAACCACACAACGATGATCAGCTTTAATTAAGTTTTTTAAAAGGCAAAAGCATAATCAGTAAACAGTACTTCGATACTGACAGAATGTTACGATTCAGTGATTCGATTCCTTTGTGTCGGCCTGCGCGATAAATGATAAATGATAAATGGTGGCATGTCAACTGGTCTACACGTCCGGCACCGCTAAAATATTTTCATGTCGTGAATGTTTTAATGTTGGTTATGGTTGAACAAGGAAATATTTTAACTGTTAACAGAATATTCAATATTGTGCATTGATGGTTATAAAATTCATTTTTAATACGTGTTATTTATTTTTCAAAACAAATAAACCAACAATATTTTTTTCCCGTGCAACGTGAGAAATGTTCATGAGTAATATGCCGTAAGTAGACAGAAATAAAAATGTTTCAGCAGATTGTTAAACTATTTCATAAACAACATTTTTCGTAAGGTATTTATCTTTGCAAGCCTAAACAGTTAGTGGTTCTGAACGTGCAAATTATATCATACACGATCTTTGAAAAAAATTTAATGTTCGGCCTAACCTATATTTTATAACGTTATGAAATTTGCTTGAGTGAAAGTGCGCAGCAATTTTACGAGTTACATTAATGATGATTGACGAATTAATTTATGTCTAGCAATCAGTTAAACGGTAGCTGTCAATTTCTTTCTTCAATTTTTTTACTTTTGAAAAATTTTCCCCAATTTTTCAATTTCAAATTTTAGTTTCGGTTCCGGGTTCAAATAGTTGAGGAATCAAATCGAAGTTGAAATTATTGGGTATCCGCACATCCCTACTTAGTAGTAATACAACTTGTCAAAATAAATCAGTGTATTCTACCTGCAAATTGAGTTTACTCACAAAATTATATAAGAACAATTTATTTTGTCCTTCACTTTTAATCATGTTTCGTATATTCATAGTTTGTGCCTGATTCCCAGGAGTGATATTTATGTGAAACAAGCAGTGTTGTTAAATAACGAATTACAAGTAATCGGATTACTTGTAACGATTACTTTTCAAGTAATTTATACTTGTAACGAATTACATTTAAAAATGTAATTCGTACTTGTAATCGGAATACATAACATTAATTGTAATCAATACATTAAGGTAATCGATACTTTATATTTACTTGCCGTTACTTTTATTCTCGGAACGTATAATGAATACAATTAAGAACAAGAAGATCATACACTTTTGTATTAGTAAAGTTTATAATTTTACGCTTGTAGTGCTACGATCGTATGCACAACATCTATGATAAAAAATGAGGAGCCATAGTGACTTGCAGTGTCTCCAACATTACCCTATCCTAAAATCTGCATTGTAAAAATTTAACACATCGCTGTCGTCGTTGAGCGTCTTTTTAGTGTTGGTAAAGATGTTTTTGCCATCAAGAGAGGGAATCTATCTGATGAGAACTTTAAAATACAATTGTTTTGTAATGTCAATTCCACTACTTGTATGAAGTCGTTTGGTGTTATTCAAGCAAGTTTGTCCTCAAATATTATTCATTTAATTAAATATAATAAATTTAATCATCACATGAAATCATATTTTTTAACAAAACAAATATGTATGTTTATTAATGTAACAAAGTGTAAAAAAAATTTAATCGTAGGTCAGTTTTAAAATGGTAGCGGAAAGTAATTGTAATTGTAATTTTACTGATTACTTCTATGTAAAGTAATTTTTACTTGTAATTAGTTACATTATCTCCAGAGTAATTGTAATTGAGCCCAATTACTTTTTCCGAGTACTTTTAACAACACTGGAAACAAGGTTTAAAAATCATCATGAGCGTGCCGAAATTCAACATAGAGAAATTCAAACGCATTGAATAGGATTTACTTTTCATCACAAACACAGTTAAGTTATTCTTGGTTATTTTACAGAAAAAAAATTTAAAAAAAAGACTGATTTTGTCCAACCAGTCAATCCATTTTAAGTACCTATAATGTAACTAACCTAACACAAACTGTTAATGCCGATTGACACTAGTAACCTAACCTATCCAATTGTTCAAACAGTTAACTAATTGATTAATCGCAATGCCTCCTTACAGAATCAAAAAATTTTTTTACGTAGAGCTATGCATTAGTTATTTCAGAAACTTTTGACAAGATTTGATTAATTTTTAGGTAGCGTACCGCTTTTTATATATATTTCTCACTATTTGCGTTATTTTTAAGAACGCTATGTTAAATTCTGTGTCAGAGTTTTGTATAAGTTTATTTGCAATGTGAGAACACTGGAATTTGCTAGTTTCTGAGATTAGACGAGGACACATCACTGGCAAGTACTGAAAGACTCGCCCACAATTTTTTTCTACAGTAGTGTTGCACATGAAATAAGGTATTAATATATTTAACTTAGCAGACCTGACCATATTAACCTAAACCTCAATGTGCGAATCATAGCCCAGAGTACCTAACCTAGCCTGAAATGGCCAAACCAATTACAACCACATTTGAATTTATGAATAATGTTGACGATTGCTAAACTAATGCTGTAATGTTCTATGGGTCCTTACCAACATTTCACACATATCTTGTCTTTTTTTTTTACCTGACCTTGAACCCAACATCCAACCTGACAAGTTGGGCGTTTTCCACACATTGTCGAACTTATGACAGGGTGTCCAGCGACCTGGAAAACCTGGAAAACCGGGAATTGTCAGGGAATTTCGTGTGTCAGGGAAAAGTCAGGGAAATGTCAGGGATTTTTTAAAAATCGTCTGGAAATTTTGGCCGTGTTTGTTCTTCACGCAGCAGCACGATACAATATGCATATCGATTGTTCAATTCGCCGCGTACACAATGATCGACGTATCGATTATAATCGGCACATGGCTGTACACATTGCGGCCTGTTAGGCTGGCCAAAATGGCGCGCATTTGTGTACTCTTGTTGATTTTGGTTATCGTTTTTGTTGATGGATAAGTGAATTATTATATCATCAGCCAAACAAAGGTAAGAAACAAAATGTATGTATACTCTACTATAGTTGCTCTATGGGCAAGTCGCAAACTGTTGCCTAATTTGTTTCGTTCGCTCGGCAACGGTTCGTGATGTTCTTGGTTTGTAAACTCCGCAAGCACGCATGTCTGAGTAAAGCAAAAAGTAGAACACTCACCTTTTTTCACGTTCCGGTTTATAAACTGTTTATAAACCGGAACATTAAGAAGGTGAGAGTTCAACTTTTTGATTCGGACATGCGTGCTTGCAGAGTTTATAAATCGGGTCAAACACAAGTCATGTTGTAACGTACTATATTATTTATTTTTTGAATTTTACGTTAGTTAGGCATTTTTCTTGCTTCGAAGTAGGCCAGGCCGGATAATGCAAATTTTTTAAAATACATGAACACACAGCAATTTTGTAGATAAAATGTGACTATTTCCTGAAACAAGCTATTGTTGCTGGAACATATCCTATATTTTTTCAGATTTATTTTCAGTTCATAAGTTTACATTAGGCCTAGGCCTATCTTATAAAAGATGCTTGAAGTTGAAGCTGACGGTTACTTTGTATAGAAAATATGTGCTGATAGGCCTATCAGTACTTGCATTGATTTTATCTGTGTTTGTGGTGCCTGAAACGTTTATTTGCTAATTAATGAAAAATAGGTTAATTTTCTCACAAGAATATTATTTTAAAGATTAGTGTGATAAAGGTAAAAAATTATTTAATTTTAACAGGTCACAACATGGCTTCAAAACTCAGAAAAACTACATTCAGGGATGAATGGAACCAGAACCCATCCCTCTCATGGGCTCAGGCTATTGATGGCAGCCCATTTGCAGCTTGGTGCAAACTTTGCAATCACAGGATTGAACTGAGTAATATGGGGAAGCAGGCTCTTACCAGTCATGCATCTGGAGTGAAACACAGCAGAAGAGTGCAAGGATTTCACATGAGTTCATCCATAGCAGTGTACTGTAAAACAACTAGGCCTACATCAGCAGCGTCACAAAATAATTCTGCTTCAGAGTCTTCTTCACCTTTGTCTGAATCTTCAAAATTGTTTAGTTCTGATGTACCCAGCTCACCTCAAGTATCTTCCCCTCCGTTGTTCCAAACAGATCCAGTCAGCAGTTCTAAATCTCTGCCTGATACTTCCTCGAATGCTGATAATTCTTATCTAAACCCATCCGCAACATGTTCTTGCACGTGCACATGTGGCAGTGCTAGAAAGGAATCAAAATCATTGACAAATTACTTATTAAATGATTCTGTAACACGTGCCGAAATACTTTGGTGTTTGTATTGTGGTATGGCTCATAATTCCTTAAGGAATGCAGAAAATAGTGTAGCAATGCATCGTAAGATGTATCACGACAGCAAAATTGCAGCTAAATTGCAGTTGGGAAAATCGAAAGTATCCTATACAATAGTTCACGGATTGGCTCCAGAATTTCAAAAGGAACTGCATGCTGATATATCAAAATCTTCTCATCTTGTAGTTGGCTTTGATGAAAGTTTAAATAAAATTGCCCAGAAACAGCAAATGGACATTTCTGTCCGTTACTGGAATGAAGATGATTCAATTACTTGCACTCGATATCTTACATCAGCATTTCTCGGCCATTCGACTGCAGCAGACCTGTTAAGTGCTTTTAAAAACTCTTTGCCTGTGAATACATTACACAAAATTATACAGGTGTCGATGGATGGCCTCAATGTAAATTTGCGGTTTTTAAAAGACTTGAAGCAAGATTTGAAGGAAGGTCGTACTGATGAGGGGGTAATATTGGATATCGGCACTTGTGGCTTACATTCATTACACTGTGCCTTCAAAGGCGCAATGAAGGAAACTGGTTGGGAAATTGTTAAATTCTTGCGTGCTATTTACAACCTGTTTCATAACATCCCCACTCGTCGTGCAGACTACATTAGAATATTTGGTTCCAGCTTGTTTCCTCTAAAATTTTGTCCAGTTCGTTGGTTAGACAACGTTCCTGTAGCAGACAGAGCATTGAAATTTTACCAAATCTTCGGAACTATGTTGCTGGTCTAAAGTCAAATACAGAACCTACGTGTGCTAGTTTTGTTATAGTGAAAAGTGCTATTAAAGATGTGTTACTTGGACCTAAACTTGCTTTTTTTTCATCTGTTGCTGCTGAAGTTGAACCACTTCTCAAAGAATATCAAACAAATGACCCCATGGCGCCGTACCTCTTTTCCGACTTTTCTTCAGTCATCAAGAATTTTATGACTAGATTTGTCAAAGCAGACGTAATGGCAAATACTACCCTGAGCAAAATAGATTTATCTGCAAATAATCTTGTGTCAAGTAAAAAAATTGACTTAGGTTTTGGGACACGAGCTGCATTACGTTCAGAAAATGCAAGTCAGAAGGATATGGAATTATTTAGAGCAGACTGTCTAAAATGCCTGCAGGAATGTGTGAAAAGGATTTTAAAGCGCTCACCTCTTACATTCAGCTTGACAAGAGGCATTTCATTTGCTGATCCTTCTGTAGCCCTTATTCCCAATTTGGCGATCAAGAGGCTGTCATGTGCCTTAGATATATTTGTTAGTCATAATTGGCTCTCTGGAATTCAAGGTGACAAAATATCGAAGGAATTCAAAAGATTGTGTTCATTGACTGCAGTGCAGGAACATTTGAAACTCCATGTCCGATCCAAAGTACGCCTGGATAAGTTTTGGTTTGACCTTTTAAATGTTTACTGTAGTGAAAATACAGGGCATTTAGCATCTTTTTTGAAAATGATATTTATTATGTCTCATGGCAACGCAGCAGTAGAAAGGGGATTTTCAATAAACAAACAGTGCTTGGTAGAAAATCAGCTGGACATTTCACTGATTGCACAGCGTACAATTCATGATGGTATTTTGTCAGCTGGAGGTCTGGATAATTTTGTCGTATCTAAAAGATTTATTCATGCTGCTCGTAATGCATATTTAAAATACAAGGAATACACGGAACAACAGAATAAGTTATTACAGGAAAAGGAAGAACAAAACACAAGAAAAAGAAAAGCAGCTGCTGAACTCTCTGCTTTGGAAGCTAAGAAAAAGAAAATCTTGGAAGATGCTGAAAAAGAAGCTGCTGTATTAAGCTTCCAGATAGAAGCTTTAAAAAAGTAGTGCTGCTAAGAAAAACCTTTGTTAAAATTTTAATTTGTGATTGGACTTAAAAGGTTTTTTTAAAGTTTTAAGTTTGGAACTATTGCATACTTAGCTAATTTGAATACTATATATATTATTTTTAAATATGAAGTGGAACTGACTTATGTTTTCAAAACCATCTAGTGAGTAACTCTTGAAGAAATTGAGGAACATGGTGATATGTGAGTACAATAAACATATTTCATATATTTTTTTCACATTTTGTATTTTAGTATTAGACCTATTTACACAGTTGCTGTTGCTTAAAATTTCGCAGTATATTTTTACATATATTATAGTGTAAAAAATATTGACAAAGTTTATAAGAATTTAAATGGGAACGAGCATAGTGTCAGGGAAAATCCTAATTTTGTCAGGGAAAACAGGGAAACGTCAGGGATTTTTGAAATCCATTTTCACTGGACACCCTGTTATGATCAAGCAAGCTGGGTGTACTGTGCCCGGCAGTTATCTTGGCGTCTCTCAGCGCGGGGGTGCGGGGTGGGCGGAACCCACTAATGTGTCAAACGGAAATTATTAATTATTTATTGTATATTTCTTAACATCTGTGGTGTCCTGCCAGAATGAATGAATTGAATAATGTAAATTAACCTTACTCGAATCCAAACTGAAAATACTTCTTAGTGTAACTATTTTATCTGTGGTAAATAAAAGTATGTGGTATCTGTGACAAATGGTAGTGTATTATCTAAGTGTTTCTTTATCGTTGACATAACATTCATATAACATATTTGATCCACAGAATTAATAAAATCACACTATAGTATAATTAAAATTATTTGCTAATCTCAGATGATTGGAATTCTTACAGGGGTTTTAGTTCCTCATCAATCCAAGTGCAAAGTCGTAATCCAGTTGCTAAAATTAATGTTTATGCAAAGATGTAAATCAGTTACTTCAGATGAAAGTAAATTAATATTATCTCTACTTTAAAGTTTAGTTCATGTTGAAAGTTACAACAAGCTAAAATAAATTATGTATGTATTATGAGTGTGTGCCGTTTAGTAATCAGTCGGTGAGCAAACCTCTGTGTTTCAGTGAAAACATACTACACCAGAGTAAACATCTTAATAGTTTCTAACTCCAAAATGAATTCCAATCATGTACTACGTCTAAAACTATGTAATACTGGGATCCCGGTAAAATATACGATAATTAAATTAGCCAAGTTAACATGTATGAAGAATAGTTGTTACAATTTTTGTTTAAACTTTCAATGCTTTAAGTCTCTTTGAATGAATAATTGTTTATTAACGTGGATAGAACTCTTGAACGTAACGACGAAAGTTTATACAGCGACGGGACGGGACTGGGACAAACCAACCTCGGTTTCAGCAAACCACACCAGGGAAAATAGGCAATCCTCGGTGACCACTGCACAGCGCGATCAACAGACAGCGACATCCATCACTCTAGGTACTGGTAGAAGCAGTCCTCCGGACACTCCTCTCGAACGGTCTCCTGGGGCTGGTAGTCGGACTGGCTCACGGATCGTCCTTCTCTGGATACTCCATCGTCGAGTTGAAACGTTCTTCCACCTTCCTTCAGTCAGTCGTGGTTGAGCAGGACAGAAGTACAGAAGTAGACTCGGGCATCAAATCTTCATTGAATTAGTCGATTATTCTTTAGCAGGTCAATTTCATATTATCCTCGAAATTATATATTCATGGTAAGTTCTTTTATACACGTCGATATCCGCAGCTAATGGTTCAGGTCTCGTTGATAATATCTGGTAATTCTTCGTAAATAATTTTATATAAATCCACTTAATTCCTTGCAAATATCTATAAATCTTCTCCAATTTTCAGCAATCCAGCTTGAATTATTTAATATTGTCATATTTCTTGTAGTATATATTTGTAGAATCTAACTTAAAACGTGCTTACTGCGGAACATTCTAAAAGAACCCTTTTTTTTCTGTCTTGTTAATAACACCGCGATTCTCTAAATTTTGACAAAACATGAACTGTTTATCCAGAAATTAAGTAATAAAAAAAACTCCTTTTCTTTAAAAATGCAGAGAAAATGAATTAAAAATAATTTTAAGTTTATGACCAAAGATAAAATCATAATCATAGACAAAGCAAAATACTATTCAAATCACACACAATTGCATAGAATAAGCGAACCATAATTAAACTGATGAAAATGTTAAGCGTGAATAAAATAAATAAACCGATTTCTATAAAGTGTAGAAATTACCTTTATAGGGGACAGCGGGACAGGAGAAAGAAGAGGGGGTGAGCAGGCGACACGTAGCCAAGAGCCGTGTAGTGGCTGTTAGGAAAATATCGCCCTTCAGTGTATACCCGAAAATGGAAGGCGAAGGTGGCAGCTCGCAGAGGCGCGGTAAAGTGATACATAGCGGAGAGCGGGAATTAATAAAAACCATGATGCAGTGTTGTGATGAAGAAGCGAAAAATAAATGTCTCACAAGTCGTTAAGGGTACCAACATTATGTGATACGTAATTTTGCGTTGTGTCTCATATCATTTCACTTCACTCTCTTATCTTCAGATATTTGTGATATTTATGAAGTTTTGTGATTTTTTGTTTTGTCGGTAATGCACTCTGGGTGATTTTGGGTACATTTCCCAGAATTTATTAAATTATGTAATTATTATACTAATATTCTATGGTATAAGTTGCTATTGCTCCAAAAAAGCACAAAAGTGGCTTAAATGGAAAGTTTTAATTGTAAGTTATAATATGTCCCGCAGTGTTTGTACACTTAACTTAATTTTGTTTTACGTCACCTAATACAATCAATTATCATGGAAAGAGAACTACACACTTACATTATTTAAACAAAGCATATAATACTAGCTGCAGTACCCGGCTTTGCCCGGGCTGAACACCGGGTGATATATTGTCCGCGAGTTACAGCAAAATGGATAGCGATATGTCCAGTGTGTTGGACATTAAGAAATGACACATAATTACTGTTTGTGTATCTGTGACCTATGAAGCAGGGCGATCGGTTGAAAGGTTTAGAAGTTGATGCGCTACAGCGCCATCTAGCGGCGAGTTACAAAAAAAATGGATAGCATAAAAACCTTCTTCATGATAAAAACACTTTGATGTGCCAACTTTCATGGCGATCGGTCAAACGGTGTAAGAGTTTATCGACGTCATACATACCAAAATCCAATTATATATATTCTTATATTTCAAAATTTTGGGGCGTTCACTTTTGCGGAAAGTGGATGTTCAGGACCTCGAATAGTTTGGAACACTCCATCTCAAAAGAAATGATATTTGAAATTCCTGAAATTGTCGAAATTTTGGGGCTTTGTCCCCAGAGGGGGAGGGGTGATTTTGAGGACCCTGAATGGCTGGGAAACAATAAAAATCGAAAGAATGATTTTTGAAATTTTTGAAATTTTGGGGTTTTGACCCCTGAGGGGGGGGGGGGTTTATGCTGAGGACCCCGAATGGCTCGTAAACACTCCAAATCGAAAAAGAATAGGTTTTTGGAAATTTTGGGAATTTTTTTAATTATTGGGTCTTTGACTCCTTGTGGGGGGAGGGTAGTTAGAGGACCCCGAATGGCTCGGAAACACTCCAAATAGTAAAAAAAGTATTCTTAAATTTAAGAAATTTTTCGAAATTTTTGGGTTTTTCATTCCCCCAATCCCCTTACCACAAATTTGTTGGAGAACACGTCTTTAGGTAAACGTTCCGCCATCCCCCGGACACTTTAGTTAGTAATGACTTAATTTTAATACAATTTCCTCCAATTTTTCGATATTTTGTGGCTTTCACTTTTGAGAAAAGGGGGGGTGGCGGTTCAGGACCTCGAATGGATCGGAACACTCCATCTCGAAAGAAATGATATTTGAAAATCCTGAAATTTTCGAGATTTTGGGGCTTTGTTCCCAGAGGGGGGGGGTTATTTTGAGGACCCTGAATGGCAGGGAAACACTAAAAATCGAAAGAGAATGATTTTTGAAATTTTCTAAATTTTGGGGCTTTGACTCAGGGAAGGGGGGGGGGGGGTGATGTTGAAGACCCCGAATGGCTCGTAAACACTTCAAACCGAAAGAGAATAGGTTTTCGAAAGTTTGGGAAATTGTTTAATTATTGGGTCTTTGACTCCTTGTGGGGGGAGGGTAGTTTGAGGACCCCGAATGGCTCGGAAACTCTCCAAATAGTAAAAAAGTATACTTAAATTTACAAAAATTTTGAAATTTTTCGTTAATTTGGAGTTTTGCCCCCCCCCCCCCCCCCCCCCCCCCCTCCCTCCTTCCACAAAATTGGGTGCGAAGTCGACTCTGGGTAAAAGATCCACCATGCCCCGGACACTTTAGTTCGTAATGACTTAATTTTAATACAATTTTCTCCAATTTTTCGAAATTTTGTGGCTTTCACTTTTAATAAAAAGGGAGGGGGGGGGGTGGATGTTCAGGACCTCGAATGTTTCGGAACACTCCATCTCGAAAGAATAGATATTTGAAATTCCTAAAATTATTGAAATTTTGGGGCTTTTTCCCAGAGGGGGAAAGGGGTTCTAGGACCCAGAATGGCTCGAAAACGCTTAAAATCGAAAGAGATATAAAGGAAAACTTATTACCTACCTATGAATAATTTTCTAAATAAATTAATAAATAACTCTATGTTTAAGAATTTACGTACATACATAATATTAAACTTCAAACTATACACACCAAAAAAAAACTAAGGATGTTTGTGAAACTATTTTTTATTTGTCCTAATGTTTAAAACATTTGTAGGATTTGTTGATATGTAAAACTGTGGTGGCAATATTCAGCTTATCCAAAGGAGTATAGAAATTAATAGAGATATCACTCCCTGTACACACCACAAATCTTTGAATTAAGTAAAAAAAAACATAGTCCAAAATGAAACAAAAAGTATAAATAACAACTAATTTGTCAAAAAAATTTATTCAACTGGAATGACAATGTTAACATCCGCCTGAAATTTAATAGAAGTAGGTAGGTAAGAATATATATAAGAAATTAAATGAAATTAAAACATGCATAAATAAAATTATGTTACACTCAACCAAACATAATGTTTGATATGAATTAAAGGAAGATGGCAATTACACGTAACTATTCTAATTAATAAAAAAAATCAACTTTCCTGAAATAGTAAAATTAAAATTTTTCAGCAATATATTACATAATTGATAAATATTTCTGGTCTTCGGTCTCGGCAGCCCTAAGACTCTTGACGCTCAGCAGATAAATTATAAACACTAAACCAAACTCCTTGCAAATAAGTAGGTACTGTAAAAAAATTAAAATATTGACAAATAGAAAATATTAGTAGGCCCTGCCAACCTATGAACAAATTTCGAAGAAATTTATAAGTTTAAGAATTTATATACCTACATAATATTAAACTTCAAACTATCCACACAATAAAAACCTAAGAATGTTAGTGTAACTAATTTTTTTTATTTGTCATAATACCTAAAATACGTATGTTTACAAAATGAAACAAAGTATAAATAATGACCAATTTGACAAAAAAAATTGTACAACTCGAATGACATTGAAAACATACACATGAAATTTAAAAGAATTATGAGTGCCCTAGCTAGAGAGAAAAAAATATATATAGAAGAAATTAAATAAAAAAAAATGGGTGCGTGTACTTAGGTACGTGCATGAGAAGTTATACTTCTTTGGCATCATTAAAAAATAGTTTTTAATTGCATGCAAAAATATTGCGTGGAGTCCCAACGCGTGGAAGAAGTGAAACTTCGTAATGTGGAAATGAAAATAGGAAGGGGTAGAAATTGATTTTTAGTGAAATCATATTGTATCAAATCAAACTAAAAAAAATAAAGGAAATAAATTTGTAACGATTCATAGATTGATCTTCAGAGAGAGAGAGAGAGAGACACCTATTGAATGTCTATAAAACTTACTTTTTTATGAGAGCAGATTTTCATGAAATAAATCATGAAATCATTCAACGATAAAAGCTGTTTATTTAATCAAGCGGACGGGTTCACCCGAAGGAGAAAATTGACGCGGCAAGACCTCGTGGACATAGAGCAAGACCTCGTGGACATAGAGAAATGACACACACTCACTATTTATGTGTTTATGAAACATGACTTTTTTCTGCAATTTAAATTGTAATATACAAAAACGGTATTGAAAATTGAAACAAATATGGCGACACTACAAACTGTCAAGATCTTAATTTTTTTCTCACTCTCTACTTAGTTCCTTACAAAAGAAAAACGTAACGTAATGGCTTGAAAGCTATTGCACGGCAGGCATAGAGGAATGACACTAACAGTTTGTATATCTATGACACACATTACATAAAATTAAGATATATTTTTTTTAACCCGTTTAAAGATTATTTTTTTAGACAAAAGATAGCCTATGTCCATTCCCAGGATATAATCTATCTCCTTGCCAAATTTCATTACAATCCGTTCAGCCGTTCAGCCGGGAAAAGGTAACAAACAGACAGACAGAGTTACTTTCGCATTTTTAATATTAGTATTGATATATGAGGTTTTGAAGCTTATAAAATGCATTTGAAAGTTGAAGTACAATGCAAATTGTGTTTACATTTATAATAAATAATCGATTAAAGGTGCCTTAAAATATAAAGCCACACATACACAAGCATTTTTTAAATTCCATTAACGTTGGTAGTCAGGTGTTTCCTAAACGACTGACATGAAGTTAAAGCAACAAATATAATTTAGATATAATTCATCTTCCGTTCGTAACACCAGCGCACCAATAAAAAAGAAAACAATAAAACACTACATAAATTTACATTTCACCGTGCCGACAACATTACTAGGCAAAACTAGGTAAACAATTTATTTTCTCCAGCCATATCCACAAAAACCACATTCTGTGGCAATAATATCACGGCGAAGTTAACGACCACAGATGACGGTAATCCAGGACCGTTTATATTTTGCATTTTAACATTACAAGCTTCAACATTTGTTTTTCGTGCCATGAAGTCATCAAAACAAAACGCGTTACTCAATAAACGTGTTACCAACGTAGCAGTACGAGAATGCGAGAAAGAACACGAACGTTTACGAACAATCGATTGTTGTTCAATCATACGATCAATCATGTTCGGTAGATAAAAACGATACCGCGTTCGAAACGCGTAAATTTTGATATCAACGAAAATTACAAGTGTGTTTTTTCTTCATAATTTACTTAACCATAAAATACTTCAGGCAATTTTAAACTGCAACAAACAAACTGATGGATGGATTTTTTTTTCTTCGGTTGTGTTAGGTTACTGCACATGCGTGCATTTATTATTGTTCGGTGGCTATCAGCGTTGCCAACCGTACGGTCCTGACCGTACATGTACGGTAATTTTACTGTGTGTACAGACGTACAGTCCTGCCCTTGGATTGTACGCCATTTGTCCGGTCCAATCAACACAAGTAGAACGTGATTTCTACCCAATAAAATATTTGACAATTGTTTCAATAATATCTAACTAGTTTTGAAAATCTCAACATTTCATACACTTCTACGTAGGCCTATTATGGCTACCGTGCGGGGAATAAGGCGCTTCGTAATTCTTTACCAAAGGGGAATTCCCGTACTATCTTGTTGGAGTTGGACGCTGATAAAAAAGAGCTAGTAGTAACAGAAGGCAGTGCGTGGCCGTTGCATTTCTTGATTGTCGGAGTCGGTAAAAGCGCCGCGATAAAAAAGTTTACGAGTGAATTGTGCGCGATGTAGCAAATCGGGTTTAATTATAAAACTCGAGAAGTACTGTATTTATTC
This sequence comes from Bacillus rossius redtenbacheri, assembly GCF_032445375.1. Lineage (NCBI taxonomy): Eukaryota > Metazoa > Arthropoda > Insecta > Phasmatodea > Bacillidae > Bacillus > Bacillus rossius. Next base: position 192,782,512 of record NC_086330.1, on the reverse strand, counting down.
CGTCAGATTATTTTCTTTTCCTTTTGCGAGTTACTGCATTTTATAATAATGAGATCTGAATGTTCTGATTCAGACGATGACGAATGTGGTCCTCCGACCCCAAAAAAAGTAAAAACTTCATCTTCAACAAAGCCAACAAGGAGGAAACAGAAGTTCAGAAAGGTTTGGGAAACATATCCCGAATTAAAAGGTTGGTTGTGCAGCGATCCCTGTAGTTCTGTAAAATGAAATGTAAAGTATGTAATATTTCTTACATTTCAGAACTTAGTTCCGTTAAAAAGCACTGCAAAAGTGATCATCATATTAATAAACTAAAAGGTGTTTCTGCAGCAAGCCAGAGCGCAATTAGTTTGTTTATAAAAAAACCTGACACTGCTATATCTGACATTCAGAAGCTAGCACACACAGCAGAAATTAAGCTGGCGGGTATGACCCGACGTTGTTTTATATTGCTCAATAGACGACTTGGCCAAGAGCGTTTGTGCACTGAATCATGGGTAGGAACAGCTGATTTTGCAAAAATAATGTCTGAAAACGTATGTAATAACATGGGCTGAACAGTTTTTATACATTATTTTATACATCTAATTCACTCTCATCAATAAACTTTAAAAGCTTGCATAAGTTTTGTTACTAGGCATTTCATCCATAATAAACGAGTCGACGAAAAGAACCCTTACTGCTGTTGACAATAAATGAGTACTTCTTGCTGATTTCTCAGCGTTTAAACATATGTTAATAATGGGCAGTAATTTCAAACTAGTATTTGGTGTTTATCTTATACTTTAGCTGGAGTCGCGTTAAAAGCACGTAGCATTGATCCTACGGCAGAATGCGGAAAAACGTGCGGTTGTTTGTGAAAAAAAAAACTGCTGTTTCTTCCCAGCGTGCAATCTGTGGTGACGTCACAAGTCGTTTATTCCATAACTATTTTGGGTAAGAACAAGATTTTACATCGTTTATTTTGTAATTCTATTTCATGGCAAAATTAAATCATGAAGTCATTATTGTGCAATATTTTTTTTTAATATAATCGTAAAAAAAATTAATGTACGGACCTGGATCGGGAAATACGGTCCAAATGACATTTTCGTACCGACTTTTTTTGCTGAAGGGTTGGCAAAGCTGGTGGCTATTCGTTGCGGTAACTGAACGAATATCGTGTTGACAGTTTTCTCGCTGCTTCGCGATGCCCAAGTATGATGTAAACGCACTAGATAGGGCCAAAGAATTTTCTTCTGATGGTCTCTATTCGACAGATAAGGCAGTTTTATTTTGTAAATTCTGTAATTGCAGGGTCAGTTGGGACCTTAGAGACTCAATTGTTAAGCACATAAGCAGTGAAAAGCACAAAAAGTCACGCATTTCTACCACTGCTACTGTAGCACTGCAGCATACTACTTCATAAATTTCAGGACCCCACTAATTTAAGCTGAATGAAGAAATACGTTGAAGGTTTGTATTTATGCCTACATCAGTATCTGTAATCATGGAGTGCCTTAAATTTAGAAGCTCTCAAAACCAAACCCAACTTAAGGTAGTTGGAAATGGGCATTTTAAAACTAACCTAAGTTAAACTTACCAATTATAAAATTAGACTTACCTAAACCAACTAAACCTAAAACTAAACAAACCTAACTTTTCTGTCCTAGCATACCACCTGAGTTAGGAATATATTTTATTTACAAACCTTCCCTCTAAACCCAAAAGTTTTGACATTCTGGAAGAGTACCTAATCTCCTTGTCTTTAAAACTTTTGAGTTAAGGGTTTTTCACTTCTAAATGTTAGTTTAAACATTTTTATCAATCTTAATTGAGTTCATTTAACTTTTTTTTTTAAAAAAAGTATGCTTGGATACATTTCGCCGCTTTTTTTCGTCACCGCTTTTGGCAATTTTCCTCACCGCTTTTGGCATTTTTGCTCACCGCTTTTCACTAATTTTATTCACTGAAAAGTTCCTGTCCCTAACCATTAGTATATTTGATGGGACAAAGTAAAACGTTGCAGGTTTAGATAATAGTTGGTTACTTTTCCTGACAAATGAGTACAAATATTCAAGAACAACCACTGCAATTTACACAATGTTACACTTAGGTAGTATAAGTACAATTCATAGGATTTCTCACTTTTGGTTTGGTAACCCAGCGCTCTTAAGGGGTATTGATCCCTAAATTAAAATTGCTCAGATAAAGATTTACTTTCGTGAAATTGTTCATTACATTACAAATATGAGTTCTTGTAAAAAAATAAAAAATAAAATAATTTATTAATGAATTTTTGAACATTTTAATTTAAAATTGTATGTATCATGTTTTGCAGCACCTTCAGCATGAAGCAAGTGCAACATTTTTTTCAAGTAACTTGTTTTTACAAAACAATAAAGTATAAAGACTGCCCTGATGCAAAAAGATTCTTAAAACGGTGCTTCAAAAGTTTAAAATATTGAGTTTTAAATTCAGATGAAAATACATTTTTTCAAGTAGCGCTCTAGCAACTTTCAACACTAAATTAAAATGAATTTGTATCAAAAAGGTAGAAACATTTTACCACAGGTTCATTTTTAAATATTTAAATGATGTATATCTTCAACGATGTCGAAGTTTAATTGCGTAGCTTTCTTGCTGGAGCAGCTATGACAAAGGCTTGCATTTTTCAAACAGATGTAATATTCAAAGGCCGTACAGTTTAGCGCTCTCGCGGCAAATAGGCAAACTGCTTGGACTCGCCATGTATTTTCCCCCTACCCCTCTCTAAGGTTGAGTGAATGGAGCCGAGGTGTTGTTTGACATGCTATCGGCGGTGGATCACGCGGTCTTCTTTCTGCACGTGGGGGAGGGAGGGTAGGAAGGGCCCAGAACAGAATGCCCGAAGTCCTTCTGGCAGGAATGCTCAGCCACGCACAGTGGAAGGCTAGACTGCTCAAGCGAGTGGCAGTTCCGAGCGATATTGGGCACAGAGTGTTGTGTGGCTAAAATAATTTTTATAAATCTTGAGGGAGGTCGTATTGAGTGACGAGAAGAGGCAGCAATACACTAATTAAGAAGTCAACGATGTATGGTATCCTGAAAACTTACACATTACACCAACAAATTTAATAAATGAACATCAAGCAAATTTTTTGTATCAGTCATTGCATTCGTTATCGATTTATGTTTATCAACAAAAAAAAAGATACAAAAAAATTTTTATTTTAGTTAAACAATTTTATGGACGCTTTTACTTGCTTACAGGCTTTTTAAGATTTATTATTGTAATATTTTCTAAAAATACACATATAGAGGCTCATGTTCATTTAAACATATTGCGATATGTATTAGTTTTTGCCATTCGGATATTAATTACACCTGTTTGTAATGGGCCGTCTGGAGGGGAGGATCGAAAGGGGCAAACGCCCAGGCGTCCAGTTATATGAGCGGTCCAGCCAAGATATGGAGATAAATAAATGGATTTATTAGTTACTTCGGTAATATAATAACATCCAAAATGATATGAATTAGTTATACTACAATTGTAAGGCATTCAATACACGGTATACTAAGCAGTTTAATTATAGTGACGCACTGTGAAAGGACCTTTTTCTTTTGTAGATTTGCAACTGACTCGAGTCATTCTATGCACCATTTTCAAAGTGAGATACAATCTTAAATATCTTAATGCAAAAAATATTTGCAGTAAATTTTATCTTTGGCAATGCATGAAATAAGTTTGTTCTTTATTGAATACATTGCGCTTAAGGTTTGTGACGTTAGCTTCGCTCGTCACATATTAATTTTCTTTGTGACCGCGCTGGTTATGTGAATGCTTACGCATTCTGGTGAGGTGGTTTTGAACTAGCCTTGCCTCGTAGTTCTCCGATTTGTCGTAGGTGGTCTCTGTATGCGGCGCGCTGATAGCGCCACGATGGAGAAATTTTTGTTTGCCGTAGCCAGCTGTTGGTAGGGCTAGGGAAGTATTTTTTTTGTGAGGTTTGTGTCGGTATGGCGAGTTGTAATTGAAAATGTTGCGGGTTTTTTTTTGGGGCGGTCTGTCGAGGATGTAACTTCAACCAGTGCAGTTGAGCCACTGTATACTATGGCAGTATTAAGCAATACGATTTACGAGTGGTGTTTGCGACGAGTGCATGCTAATAGATATTGCTGAGAATACTATGGCAATATTAAGCATGACAGTTTACGAATAGTGTTTGTGACGAGTTCGTGCTGCTAGCTATTGCAGTGAAACGGGTTGGTGCCTGGTTGTACTTCATTTACGATTACAGCAAACGTGACGAGTTTAATGTAATTCATCGTGGTGGACGGTTACCGCATTTAACCAGGAAGTTCCACTTGGTCTGGCACTGCTGCGTTTACGGCCAGGTTGCCCTTTTTTGAAGCATGTTTTGGAGACCTGCCTTATGTAAGCGTTTTCGTTTACTGTCGAGGATTTGAGCTGTTTTCCTTTGCTCATGATGAGCGATGTTGGGCAGCAAAGTAAGTTTTTGGCACTTAGTTTTAGCACCTCCCCGATTTTGGAGTACAATATGTGAGTGAACTTACTAAGACTACCCACAAGTTAAATGAAAAGTGTCACAGTCAGCCATTTATATTTTTAGTACAATTTATTATCATTTTCAAGTTTGGCTGTTAGTGAGCTTTGACTATATGGTGCAAGATACAGATATATATTTTAATTTGAGAGTGCTACTAGAGAGAAAGTTAATTTTTTTATTGAGGAAAAGTAAATAATCAGAGTGAAATATTGTTGATGGGTTTTTCGATGGTGCATATGGTAGGCATTTGGATGTGTTCCAATTTTTTTTTTTTTTGGTAGAGAAAAAGAAGTTATATCATGAGGCAGGTATGCGTGTATTTTAAAGTGCCTTACCTTGTATTATTAACATTTAACCGTTCGTTATAACATGTACCTTAAGCAATTTTTTTTTAAAGTTAATTAATATTCTATTATGTATACATGCTAAAGATTTGCTTATCTGAAGGAAGTAATGTTAAAATTAGTTCTGTTAAGATACATGCTGGTACATGATCTTATTTGTGGTAATAGTGATTTTTATTTGATGTTTTACTAATATTGTGAAGTATTTATTATTGCAAGTATTTTATACAGCCTGTACTGTTTATGTATGCACCTTATTATATTTGTATTCTTGGGGGGAGTGCAAAGTTATGCTGGCATAACCTGTACTTTATTTGGAGTCTGGTTATTAATAACTGAGAGTTGGCATTGACTCAGTCTGAGGCATGTGGTGTGGTCTGCCACTACCATCTCCAACCCCTCCATACTTTCACTTAATATTTTTGTGCGTTATTATTTTTGGTAAAAGTAATGGAAGTATTAAAGTTAATAATTGATTACTATTATAAATGTTCCAACTAATATTTAGTGATCAGTGTAAATTTGCTGTGGAAGCGGTCAATGTAATTGTTGATGAGTACAGTATTAATTTTGTGGATCAGTACAGGTAATAAATTCACTTTACTTCGACCTAGGATTCTTTCTTTCCATCAGACTGCCCTACTACCTCCCTTTCCGCTTAACGCTGTGGTTAGTGGAGATAACGGTGGTCACAGGTTTGTTTATGAAAAACGTTTAATACGGTGATAGGAGAGGGAGGAATTGGGGACGTAAAGGAAGTCAATGTAACGTATTTGTGTAAAAAGAAAATTATTAATGACTTTCATTCGAACGAATATTAAAATATGTAGTACTAAATTAATAGGACAAAGATATAAGAAAGTTCGTGGCTTATGCCATTAACGTATTACGTCACACGACCGAAACATTGTCGCTAATTTTTAGAGGAATATTACCAACTGGGTTAGCGGAAAAAAATATAACTAAAAAACGCTTCGGCATAGGGTTTGGTGCAAGGTGTGTTAAAACGTATGACAAGTTGTATGTAGTAATATACTAATGATAATAATGAAAACAAGTCAAAAATTGTTTCCGTTAACGATTTGAACTTAGCTAACATTAATGTAAAATTTTAAAAATGCCTTTGTTTGAAAATAAGTTTGAAAATACACCAATCCCTCACTTAGCACGACTAATTCGTTCCTAAAAATGTTCGTGTTAATCGAAATCGCGTATTCTGAAGCATTAGTCCCCATAAATATAAGGCTAAATTATTTAATGTGTTCCAAGATGTGTAGGGAAGTAATCTTTACATAATATAAATGCGTAGAATAATACTTGAAAATGTATATGTCATATCATTTATCTTTTTAAGCCTACCACCGAATACGTTAGATAAAGAAAACATGGCACAGTGTAACGGGAGATAAGTGGTAACATATTTACCGTCAGTCAGCAGGTTGGCTTGCCCGCCCAGGCGTGACCTTCAACACGCGCGGGAGTCTGTCTGCCTGCTGTTGCAAGCAGCTGGATCCTTTGTTATTACGTTTAAAACTTAACAAAATTAAAACACTTTTATGAAATTAAGAACCGGTTTTATATACCGTATATACTCGTGTATAGCGCGCCATTTTTTCCCCTCAAGTAAAGGGAAAAAATAAGGATGCGCGCTATACACGGAAAAAAAAAGTTTGGGGGGGGAGGCGGGGAGGAGTGGAAGTCGTTAACTGCCGGGTGACGGGTGACGTTTCTGGCCAGCCCCCACACATACGCACAAGCAACAAGGCCTCTGTTTCACACACACACACACACACACACACACACGCACACGCACACGCACACGCGCGTGCAAGCTCGCGCATCATGGTCTCTTGTTTATTTTTAGACCTCCCCCCTTTACAGAAAGCCAGCTCAGAAGCTAGTAAAAAGAGAGAGAAAGAGAGAATGTTGTCACCAGTTCCCTCCCACCCCCCCAGCCACCTTCTTCGCTTCCTCCATTCCTCGTCCCAGCAGCGACCGGTGAGTCATCTAGTTCTCCGCGCCAGCTTAGCAACGTAGCGCGGCACGCCTCCCTCCCTTCCTTCCTTCCACGTACCAGTTGTGACGATATATGGCTTCATTATCTTCTGTTTACACAGCAGAGTTTATGTATTTTCCTGACGTATCACCACACATAAATTTAAATAATCAGGTACCACAAAATGTTAGTAAAATTTATTTATGGGAAAAAAAAAATTTCAATTTTTTTTTTCTTTTGAATTAGTTGCAAAAATCGTCGTGCGCGCTATACACGAGGGCGCGCTATACACGAGTAAATACGGTAACTTTAAAACACACAGCCATATGTAAACATTTAATTTGTTATGCACACCTCTTATAAAAGCGGCTATGTAAACAAATCAGTTAACAGATAAACAGATTTAGATTTTCCCTAGAGCACAAACATAACATTAAAATATGTACAATATGTACATATACAAAACATAAAAGTTAGTTAAATATTTTCTGGGGTGAAATTAACACTATCATCTTGCTTTTTTTTAAAAAAACGTGTCCAATTTCATCTGCTTTGGTTTCTGTACGGTACGGCCTGGTCTGCAGCCGGGCATCAACGGTACGGCCTGGTCTGCGGCCGGGCATCAACAGTACGGCCCGGTATTTGTTTATCTGCGTGCGCATCTCTTTCCCCTCGCATTCCAAACCACTCTTCCCCCCTCGAATTCCATACCTGACGTCGCGTCGTTTCCGAGATTTTTTTTAGCCTGTGGCGATTTCGTGCTAACTGAAATTTACAGACGTGCTATTCGAGACTAGGGCAGTAAAATTTACATCGTGCTAACTGAATTCGCATTAATTGAAGACGTGCTATGCGAGGGATTGGTGTAATGCCATGAAAATAAGTTTTGAACGTTGGTTAAAAATTATGCAGCAAAGCAATAGTGAAAAAATGAAATAACCTAGCATAAAATTTCGTATTCTCCACGGAAAAGTTATTTATTGGAGGTATGACCCAAGCAACACACAGGCTAATTATTACAAGGGAATTTCACAATTTAGTTTGAAATTAGTACACGCTAGTTTGGATAAAACATTAATAATTTAGCAGTATGATTGCACTTCAATGCATATAAACGATTCATCATAATTGTTATACTACCAGAAATAATATATGTATTGAAGTGGCACAAACAAAATTTCAAAACACTAAACTCGAAGAGCAACACTTTTTTATATAATTTCTTAATACTGTAACAAAAACTACAGTATTATACAAACATAACTTCTAGAACATTAAAGACAAAATTCATTAGCCCTACATTTATCTTATTACTTATTTTGTTACACTGTAACACAATACCACTCACTGGTTGTGGTGTCTAGTGCACTGCACTATGCACATTAGTTGCAAAAAGATAAAATATCAATTAGTGAAAAAAATTAATATTTGTCATGATATACATAACCCATGAATAGCTGACATTTACTTTTGGCAGAATCATAAATAGGAATACAAAATAATAAAACTATTTTAAAACTAATATATTAAATAAACACAATTAAATAAATACCATGTATTCCTAAATTCAGTATTTACGTTTAACCGAAATAACATTCAGGTTTTTCCTATCTATCGTGGCGAGATACAATGATCCATAGGCGTACCAAGGGGGGGGGGGGGGGGTGTTTTGCTGTTCAACCCCCCCCCCCCCCCCCCAAAATAAGGCAAGAAAATTATGAACACTCATGTCATACGAGCTCAATTTCTAAACACAGAGCAACGAGAGAATTAACGTCACCAAGCAGCCCAATTGGTAAGTAAACGTAAACAAATTTGAATTGCAGTGGTTGGTTCATGATAGGTCAGTCTACAGTCTAAATTCTCAAATCGCAGTGATTGGTCTATGGAATAATCAGTTCAACTCTACTTTGATTATGTTTTCGATTTGCTTAGTAGAATTGGGCATTGAGTAACAGTAGTGATTGCGACCTAATTTCATACAAAACTCTATACAACTATTAAAACGTTGGATTGGGGGGGGGGGGGGGGGGGGGGATGGGACTTTTTTGGTCGTTGGTTTTGTCAAGTCAGGTACTTTCATTTAAATACTGTACATCTGTACGTATAACACGAAGAAAAAAGTTTGATTATCGCAAGGTGTGTAATTTTAAACGACTGTTACAAACATTGAAAAGCTGAAATGTAAATTTCTCGCCTCAGATGAAAGGGACCTCGTTGAGTGCAACGTGGTGTGAAATGTGTTTGAGTCAGTAACTTAATGGCCTCAACTTAATGTGTAGGTGTTTTTAGTGAATATTGTAAAAGAACAATATAATTTAATATATATTATACTAGCTGCCCAACCCAGCTTCGCACGGCTATACTAATGGGGGGAAAATGAGACTAAATATCCCATTTACAGTAATAATAAATGAAATAAAATGCAATTAATTTCGACAAAAATTTATTATAATGCTTTGTAATGTACTGGAGAGAAAACGAGTAGCACCAATGGTTTCCCGATTCTCGAGCATGCAACGTACAACTGATGTACCCATACTTCGCTACGGCAGTCTACAGGCAGATCACTCTTGCGCCGCTCATTATACATGCCCCTCCTTGTGGGTACGCCACTGTCGCACCTCGAATGAAAAAAAAAAATCAAAGCAATGCTCGTTGCCATGGAGACGCAGAAGGCATAAACAATGCAAAATCCCGCTGTCCCACTGTTGCCCGGGCTTAACCACCCTTGGGAGTTGATTTTCGGAAAACGTCATTCTGCATAAAATGAGGAACATTACTGTCAAGTTCAAGTCTGTAGGATATAAAATTGAAAAAAAGGGCAATTTTTGATATTTAAAGTCCCCGTAAAATTTCAACGGTGATGAGGACTGCACTAACAGTGAATCAGTTGTTGCCATAAAGAAGAATGAAACATCAACAAAGCAACAGCCATTGCCATGGTGATTTTCTACCAAAAACTGGAATGTTGATATTTTACACCCCCAAAATTCCCAAAACTCCCTTCGGAAAATCATTTCTTAGTGAGCGTCTACATACATCACAAAATGAGTAACTATGCTAAGTTTTAATCGGTTGAAAGATTTCAAGTCAATCGTAATGAGTCAGTCAGTGATATTTCGCACAAATATATTTTTAAATTTAAATAATTTTACATAGAATAATAATTAAATCTATACAGAAATATGCCTCAAATTGAAACAAAAAAAGTCGATCTAAGCGATGCCCGTTGCCATGAAGACGCAGAAGGCCTAAACAATGCAAAATCCCGTTGTCATGGAGATGGAGTACCCACTGTTGCCAGTGCTTAACCACCCTTGGGAGCTGATTTTCGGAAAACGCTGTCATTAATCGAAATAAAATGTAGCCTATATAATATAAAGTTGGACAATGTTACAAATATTTGTGCGAAATTTCATTAAAATAAATGCAGTAGTTTCGGAAATTAGCCCGAACAACAATCGTGACACGAAATTTTTATATATAAAGATGTAATTCTGTTCTGCTACACTTGAATTGTAAAGCCTGAATTACAACAGCCCGTCGCATCCGAGCGTCAGCCGCCAAGCGATATACAACTTCACTTCAATTCACTGCTTGGATTTTGGCCTTGAGCTGTCTCCGTTAAGCCAAAAATATCAATATCATTATTCTTTTTCATCATCTTTTATCGCAAGTGTAAATTTTGAATAAGTCTCAATTTTACTCCCATGCCTTACCCGGGACTCGAACCCAGAACCTCTCCCACCATAAGCCGGTGTGCATCCGACTATGCTACGGAGGTCGGCTGGCGATTTACAACACTTCGCTCGTCCGTCATAATATTTCTCCATGTCAATGCTGACAACTGTTGAGAAAACTTAACAATTTGTGGGGAAAAAAATTATCATATGTAATTATATTACTTAAACAATTATGTAAAGTAAGTACTTGAAACTCATTAAACTCATAGTGTTTTTTTTTGGTATGTATTTTCATATTTCCAGAGTTACCATACATAATTATAATACTTCCGTGACTTAGACCATTTTTGTTTCAATAAAGAGCTTTCGAAATGTGTCGACGGACGAGTGGATGACATTTTTCAGTCCATCTTATTGGGTGCAGGTCACGTAATTGACATGACGGATGGACGGGCTATTGTAATTCCGGCCTTAGTTACTAACACCCTTACAATCAAATTATACAGCACTTATTCTATTGTAATGCCGTCAACTTATTAGGAATAAGTTTGTAAAGTGCGTACCTAAATTCGTTAACTAATATATATATATACATATACATGTACTTGTACATATATATACATACATCTTTTTGGGGTTTTTTGTAGGTGTTTTAATATTGTAATGTGAACTTACTAAAGTTAATAGAAAGAAAAATTACGTACAAATTACATATCAACAATAGCCCAGGTTAAAAAATGAAATTTGAGACTATTCTATTTATTTACTCAAGAAATAATTAATTTTTGGTGTTTCTGCAGTTTTTCTTAAAAATCTGGAAGAACACCCCCCGAAAAAAATTCCTGGGTACGCCTATGCGATGAGCACACTGTTACAAATGTACAAATAAATTTACATTTTGAATGTTTGCTAGCTCATAAATTTAATCAATTGTCCGGTAGAACTTGAGATCTATTATAGTCTTAATATCTGTAAGTCAGTTGTGTATTTGAATGTTCGTATGATTATGCCATTTAACACTGCAAAGAGGCTAATGAAATTATTCAATATAATATTTGAGAGTGGCGGGTTAAAGTTTATTAACGTAATGTCAATGCAATCAAAATATCGCTCGCAAATGTTAATATTTTGCGTGGCGTCGGACGTCGGTATAGGCTGGCGTTAGTGACAAAGCATTAACAAAATAGCCATACCTGGACGGACGATTTATTCTTACGTTAATAACGTAAAAATTTTGAATGCGGATTCGCAACTTATTATATCATCAGCCTTATGATGATATCAGGTATCTTTTTTAAATATAAAAATAGCAATCAATAATTACATTTTAATAGTGCAGAAATACTAAATTTAACTTCATCACTTCCTTATTAATAAGAGCATGCATTTTCTGCGAAAAGATTTCGAGACTAGCTGAGAGTTAAAACACTAGTATTGTCTATGTTTCGTGACTTGATGTAAGTTTTTGGACATACGCCATTGCTATTCTTAGCAATGGCGTATGTCCAAAAACTTACATCAAGTCATGCACTCCCATTGCACAAATCTTTTAAAGATAACCTCTATGTTTCGTGACTGGTTTAGTTTCGTTCAAGCACATGCTTACTATTAGTAAATGAATCACAGCCATCCAGTGCGGGAGAAAACGCGTTCTGAACGGCACGGTGAAATAGGGCTGTCTTCTCTTGCAGTCGGCCACCATTCACAAGGAGGAAACCATTGGCGTGGGCATACCTTTTTGCGGTCTAATGGGCATTCAAAATTTTTCGCGAACTTCATGGCCCAACTTATTAGTCGAGAATAAATTAATTTTTAGATATGTGATTGTTCTACGGAAATGTGTCTCTTTCGTTAGGCATTTCAGAAACATTTAATTACAATGTTCCTGAGACCTTTACCCATTTGTCTAACTGTTTTTAATAATAGGTGTTGCTTTAACTCGCCCGTGTTTCTCCACTCTTGATGTCTGTACCAAATTTGCCAACGATTTCTTACTTTTAACACCATTATTCATTTTCTTGATAAAAAAAAAGTTCGTTGTCTGTAAAGTCGGTTTACGGACTATAGTTTAACATGACAACGTCATAACAAAACATTGATGAAATGATTGCATTCTGTTATGAATAAAATTGAATCATTCTTATTGAATGATCACTATTTTATATGGATACAAAGAAGGAGTGAAATTAAATCTACTATTTAATTGATAAATTTACTTTTATTTGCACTCATTAATTCAAATATGTTTATTACTTTACCGAAGAGATTATTTTACTATAACTTTTATACATGTTTGCTATTTAACTTCTTCCAATCTGTGTTATTCTATTAAGGATAGGACGATGATAGGAAAAGTAGGAAACGAATGGGAGTGTTTTAAGTTTAATGTGCCTCGAAAAAGTCAAATCGATGGTTGTTCTAATCCAGTGGAAGAGAGATATATGCGGCGCAAGCGCACAATGAGCGTAACGGGACACAGCGTAATGGGACAATGTGCATTACGGGACACTTTTTTGTGCGTGCAGCCGGCATTCATCGATTTATTAGACGTCACGTCAATAAAGAGGGTTTTGAACGTTTTCGCTCTTTCGTAACACCTTTGCGCCACTTTGGCATTTTGACAGAACCGAAAATGCCGTAGACTGCACTCCAACTCTATCACTCCGTCTGCAGTTTGGCAACAACGGAGAGGGCGACAACCAGGGAGGAGGCGAGCCCAGCGTCACTTTCTGATAATCGGCTGTGAATACGAGAGAATGGTGTCAAAGAGAAAGATAAGAAACGGGAGGGGTGGGAGATGGGGAGAAGGAAAGGGTAGACGGATGCAGCGCTATCCTACAGGCAACAGTTGAACTTTTTTCTCATTCTTGCCCTATGTTTCTGGAAACGACCAACAGATGTGTTAGCATTGGAAATTTATCCTTTTAGCCGATGGCCTAATAAGCCTTAAGCCAAAAGGCCTTAACGCCCTGGGGCCCCCACGGGCGTGGATACAGACTTACGTAGTGTAGGAAGTCACGCGCCGAATGTTTTCTGTTCTGCTAGTACAAACATGGCCGCTGACCTTGACAATAGAGTATCGCTTTCTCTTCGCCCTCCCCTTTTCCACAGACAGGACTAGGGAGATCAGACGCCAAGTTATCTGCCGGGCAAAGTATTGTCAGTTGCACAATGGATTTTGAGACAAGTGTAGCCACCGAATCTCTAGTATTCGAAAGATTCAAAATTCAAGGGAAAAGATTCGGGATTCGAGGAAAAATATTGATGTAAATGTAGTACTTTAAAAACTTAAATGCTTACAATTTACTTGGCCTGTCTACGTTTTCCTTGGAATACATCCTATTGAGGTACAGTAGAACCTCGTTAATACGTGATGGTCGGGACCAAGATAATCACGGATTACCGAATTTCACGGACTAGCGATTAAAAGCCCGGAAGGTCTTGTCAAGCTTCTCAGACACCGGCGTGCAGCTGGGTTAAGGCCAAGGTCATGTGACGTAACATCTCCCGAGGCTTACTGCGCCTTGGCAGCAGATGGATAAAAAATAGTAAACTCCCCATTATTCTTGTTAATTAGGACTCGCAGATGCCCGAATAATTGAAATCCTGTTAAAAAAAAAATATAATAAACCCGAATAATCCGTTCACGGTAAGGGCCGGCCGTCTTCGAATTAGTGTCTCGGCTTAAAAAAATACAGCACTACCTAGCCATTAGTTCACGGTCATTTACAACAGCGGAAGAGAGAAAGATAACATCGTGCTGACCTTGCACACATAAATTTTGGGTATCCCCCCCTCCCCCCTCCTTTCCTTTGTACAGCCGAATGCCAGCCAGACACGTCACTCGCCAGGCGCCTGCGGTGTGTTGGCCGGTGGAAACAAACAAAGGGAGGCGGGAAGCAGAAGTCAGGACATCCCCCTCAAGTTTAAAGAGTGACAAATGTGACAGCTGTAAGGGGGGCGACACAAAGGGTTGGTACAAACAGCGTTGCAGAGTTTGGCGGCTGCAATTGCTTGCAGTGTTTTCCAGCCGCCGGCCAGCATGATGTTAATTTTAAGCGCTGACTTTTTTTTTTTTTTTTATCGTTCTGGATTATCCGATTCCCGAATTAGTGCATCACGGATTAACGAGGTTCTACTGTATTGTACTTTTAATTTGTTATTATATTAAAAAATTATGAAGCATGTACTGATTTGGGAAACTTACTTTATATTCATGAACAAGGATGCATTGTCGCTACATTTGCATTAAATAAGGCATAAATCACAGATGTATTCCAGAATATGCTAAAAAATAAAATAAAGCACATTTAGGATCTAGACTAGTAATATGAATCTTTTTTTACCGAGAAAATGTTACTTATTAATACAACAATAATGCCGACTTTCATCACAAGTTACGGTCGCACATGTAGTAATAACAATGAAATAATAAATGACAAATATCAATACATTATACAATTATTATTTTTAACGCGCTTCAATTTGAAATATTCTGATTCACGTTCTATGTATGAATTTTTTTTAGGACCAAGTTTGTTTTGTGTAAACTACCAACATTAAAATATGTATTATCTGAGAATTCCATGATGGCCAACCAATGAATTTGTTAGCCAATCATTTTGAGCAACACAAAAAATAACTAATATTAATATAAAGAATTTTAATGGGTAAACTAGAGAAAACACCCCTTCACTTTTAACTACGGGCATATTAATCACTATGCTTTAGTGAGGCTTAATTTTAAAAGACGCACGACAATATTTCTTACGGCCTAAAATCATTGAAGCCAAGATGGCGCCTTTCAGTTTCCATTAAATTTTTCAGGAAAGCGTTTATCTTCATTTGGGACTTTAAACAAATGTCAAGTTGGTAACTACAAAATATTGTGCCGTCGGATGTTGAATTTCGTTTTCCGATTTCCGTGGATACATGAATCATTGTACTCACATATAATGCCTGAATGCCTTAAATCCACCAAGTCGGATTCTACAGCATTTGATGAAGTGACCAGATTCTTACGTGATCCTACAGTTAACCCAGAAATAAACATCCTCGAATAATGGAAAACTCAGTCTGCGTGTTCACCCAGGCTACATAAACTGTCCAAAAAATATTTATGGTCACCACCTGCGACAGTGTTCTCTGAACGTTTGTTCAGCACTGCAGGAAACATATGTGACCAAAAATGGAATCGTCTTGATCCAGACCGTGTCAAAGTCCTTGTTTTTTTAAATAAAAATTTAAAGGGTTAAATAATTCTGCATAATGTTTAATTTTTTCTCTTAACTTATAAATTATTTTATAACTAACCCTTGAGATCTGGATTTGGATTCGAGGGGTGGATTCGAGGTACTGTTTGGGATTCGAATTCAAGATTCGGATTCAGGAAAAATGGGATTCGACCCATTACTAATATATATATATATGTAAACAAAAGAAAAAAATATTGACTCTTGTGGTCTAAAGATTGGGTAACCTTCTTTTTGCTATTGTTACAATAATTTTTCTTTCAACGTCCCATAAAGCCATTTGTTCCTTATAGAGTTCGATGAACTCTCGTTAAAAATTGTTTGTTATCATTAAACTTCATCACAACACTAGCCTTAATCACAGTACTGCTAAACTAACACTGCTGATTTGCACTGCCACTACAAAAGGAAAACTGTAGGCTAGTCAGGTGAGCCGCTCAACAGATCTCCATACATGTTGCAATCCATGTCAGGTGCTCAGTTTGAGTTGGACAGTGCTGTTGAGTCTAGCATCCAACCCGGCAAAAAATCCATCGAGCATGTTGGTTTGAAGCCCACACACTGTCAAATATGTTCGAGCTGCCTGATCCCAACATGTTCGATAGTTTTGGGGGGCTTAAGACAATAGGAAAAAAAACTGAAAACACTACAAACTCATGTGTACTGCTGCCAACTGTGGGGTTGTAGAGTTTTTTGAACAGCCACCTGCATGCAAGTATGGTGGTCAATGCACAGACCAGGAGAAAGACTGCATTAGAGTTAGTTTATTTTGTGAACTTTCTGTATATTACAGTAGAGGGTAAAATATGTTACTGGAAATTTATCCTACATAGAGAACACCTGCGTTACTTTAGAGGATAGCCATACAAAGTAAAAAAAATATCAATGTAAGCCACAAACTATTGCAGGGAGAAGTGATAACGTTTTTAGTTCACCAGATTGCTGTCTGACTTTTCTGCTACATGCATCTATGATGGTGGTTTCTGCCTGTTCTGATACAAAAAATATTTATATTTATATTCTGTTGGCCAATAAAAAATTGAAAGACAGCCCACATTGTACCAATATCTTTTTTTCTTCATTGAATAGTATATTGCATTAAATTTCTATTAAGGCAAAATTAGAGCACTGATTTATAGTTTTCTAAATTATTTCTATCCTTTATTGTACAAGTTCTTGAGGAGGTGAATACAATTTAGATACCCCCACCATCCCTTCTTTTTTAACAGGCCCACCCTATTTGTTTAACAGTTTGAACTATTTATTATGTGATCTGATCATATCAGTAACATTGTTCAAGTTAAACTTGAGAGCACAATTAAATAAATTTACTTGAAAAACATAAAGTACATTTTGACATCTTAATCTATGCTTAAATTTCAATGATTTCTTTAAATGACAAGGCGTAATTACATTAGGAAAGTGCAATGACAGAATAAACAGGTGGGCGGAAACTGATGTACCCAGAAAACCAATCGGATCATGGCAACATTTGCCACATACCAACTAGCAAAAAATTCTTGTTTGAACATTCCAGGAATTGAACCTGGATCACCATGGTCTCTATTTTTAATAGAGGATGCGATGATCAAAGTGTCGCTGTATGCAGCTTCATATCAGAATGTTATATCAAATCTTTTAAGAAAGGTGGAACAGCTAATAAAACACTGTTACACAGCAATTAATAATGATAAAAAAATTCACACATTTGTAAGTTACTGTACTATGTGCCATTAATAACTATGCTTTTAAGTGATACATTTCCAATGCTACAGTACATACAGCAAATTTACGAGTCCAGTTATCTAATAAAGGTCATAAGTTGAACTTAAAGATTTTTTTTAGTAAGTTAAGTCAGTATACCCATCTTAAAAATAATTTTGGAGAATAGTGTTCGGATACAGGCTGGCCTGTTGTGAAAAACTATACAGTAAATAAATTGGTAATAAATATAGTTTAAAAAACTAAAGAAACATGCTTTTAAAGATTATCAAACTAAAAAGTTAAAAATAATTTTAAAATTTAATTTATGACAATAGTATATAAGCAATACTAGTATAAATGAAAAAAAAGCTTGAGGCGCTTTGTACCATATTTTTTGTATATTAAGCGCCTCATGCTTTTTTTTCATTTATACTAGTATTGCTTATATACTATTGTCATAAATTAAATTTTAAAATTATTTTTAACTTTTTAGTTTGATAATCTTTAAAAGCATGTTTCTTTAGTTTTTGAACTATATTTATTTTTAACTTTTTAGTTTGATATTCTTTAAAAGCATGTTTTTTTAGTTTTTAAAACTATATTTATGTATAATTATCATAGGGAAATGAGTTACCGACACTACCTATTACCATCTGAGATAACTATTTGGAGTTGCAACGTCTCCGAATCATTTACAGTTAGATGTATGGATATAATCTTAGAATTTACCGGGGGAAAAAAAAAAAAAAACATTTTTTTTTTTTTGGTGTGGCCGGGAGTAGAACCCATGATCGCTGAATCCGAAAGCTGACGTCACAGAAGTCGCGCGCCTTAGACCGCTCGGCTAACGAACGTAATGAAATTGATGGAACATTTTACAGTGATGAGCCACTCACTCTTAGTCGAAAGAGTTATAGACGGACAGACAGACAAACAAACATACAGGTGAAGCTAATATAAAGCATGTAAAAATACTTTCCTGGATCTATTTTATTGAACTGTGAACACTGTTCAAAATTTCATAAGCCACTGAATATTTTTATCTATACTTAATATTATAAAGCTGAAGAGTTTGTTTGAACGCGCTAATCTCAGGAACAACTGGTCCGATTTGAAAAATTCTTTCAGTGTTGGATAGTACATTTATCGAGGAAGGCTATAGGCTATATTATATTATCAACAACATTAGGGATCCTTACTAAAAGTCCAATTTAGAATCAAATGCGTTGGAGGGGGTTAGATACAACATGCAGTACACATACGAAGTGTGTGTTGACAATGCCGCAAGCGCTAGAAGTTTATTATTGCCTATTAACATTGTTGCCATGGACTAGATGCCTTATCATTAGAGACATGAACTTTTCGCAATCGCAAATTTTCGACGCAGAAATGTGAATTTCATCGTTTTGATGGGTTTTCGCGAAATGTTAACAATTTTGGAATCTATTCACGAAATTTGAAGTTTGAAAACCATTTCTGTTGAGGTTATTTTTTTTATAACAACTGCTGCATGGAAATTATGTTTATTTAATAATCACTGAATACAAAAGCACGTCGACCAATCAAAATTAATGAGGCATTTCACAAAAACATACTTCATATTAAAAGAATAATTGAAAATGAAAACCTTCACCCAAGTGTGAAACGTAACTTACAAACGTAAACATACCGTGCCCTATCGGCGTTGTAGTAAATACTAACTTCAAAAGAGTGCATTTGGGGCTTTCAAATGTAGTTTACTTGGTTGTAGACAGAGAGCGAGCTATGCATGCAAAGAGAACTATCAATATCACGCTACGTTCACGATCTCTATACAGGCATCAATGTAACTAAACATTTATGATGTTTATGCCAGAAGAGCCTGCAGCCTGGCTGGATTTTCATTCTCATACGGCGACAAAACAGATAATTTTATGAAGATTTAAATTGTGTTTGAAATAGAATTAACACATAGCAATTTTTTTTCTGTTAAATAATTAAACTGTAATACTTTAACTTACACTGCAATGGATTTCAACTTTGTATCATTCGGAAAATAAAGTTTTTGGACGTAGTCATAAAATGGGAGAGGAAAAAAGTTGATCTAATGGAAAAATGAGATTCAAGGTAAAATTTTTTTAAATATTATTTTAAAACGTGCTGCCTTTGGAATGTTTCGCTGCAAAGTGCAAACGTGAATAACCTTTTCTGTTACATAATCAGCGGTAATTACCGTTTACTGATCCCTAAGGATGCTGTATTTTTAAGGCTGTGTGCAATGTTTACAAACATGTTTTTGCGTTATTTTTTTTAAATTCCCTTAACGTTTGTGTGAAACGTTGGTGTTACTAGGCTCGTCACATATAATTACTTGTTTTGTTACAAGTTGTGATTGCGATTTCGTGTATGGTAGAAATTGGCAGAAATGCCGAAAGTTGTAGAGTCTGCCTTGACTCGAGCAAATGAGTTCTCTGCTGAAGGCTTACATTCCAGTGACAGAAAGATTTTGTTTTGTAAATTCTGTAACTTATGTGTGAGTTGGGAAAGAAGAGACACTATATTAAAACATATAAATAGTGAAAAGCATATCAATAATAAAAGAATTTCAAGTTCAAAAAAGGCCATCCTTCAGCAAACGATTGGTAGTAGTTTCCAGGTTGTTAACAAAAGAAAATATGCAGCGGATAATTTTGCACTCAAGACAACAACAGCATTTATGAAGGCAAATATTCCTCTTGAGAAACTACAGGAACCTAGCATCAGAGACTGGTTGCATGAATTTGTTGAAGGTTAGTTTGTAAAATGCTTTTTGTCGTAAATTCTTCTATAGCCTCTACAGATCAGGCCGTATGTATTTACTAATTATTGCAAATTGGGTTTGACATTTACAAATTGTTACAAGCCAACAAATACTAGCATAATTTTTTATCTCTTTCAGTAACAGTAGTATTAAAATAGCTACATTTATTGGGGATTATTTTTCAGGGGCTGGAGATTTGCCAACAGTCAGAACATTGAGAGAAAAGTACATACCAATAGCAGCTGAGGAAAGATTTGCCACCATTAAAGCTGAAATTGCTGGAAATGAAATTGCTGGAAAATATCTAGCGGTTTTGGCTGATGAGACCACAGACAAGAGAGGGAAGTGCGTCTTTGTTGTACTTTTCCGCCTCATGGACCAAATGCGTCTCAGAAAGTTTTTCTTGCTGGTGTTCATTTCCTAGAAGCTGCCAATCCTACCCATTGTTCCAGAGCTGTGCTAGATTCTTTGAAAAAGTATGATGTTAGCTACGATTCAGTAGTTGCTTTCGTCAGTGATGGGGCTCGTTACATGGCCAAGTGTAGTGACTGTCTCAAAGTCATTCTGGGTGACGAAGTATTGCATGTGCAGTGCTGGGCTCATAAGCTCTGCATTGTAGGCAATATCTGGCCAAAAGTTTGTACTGAAATCAACAATGCAGTTGTTAAGTACAAGGCAGCGTTTCAGAATACAGTCAAACCTCTCTGAAACGACCCCTCACGGTTCCCAGGAATAGGGTCGTAATAGAGGGGGGGTGGTAATAGATGTTTTCCGAAATTTTCAGTTGATTTCAAACCCCCCCTCCCCCTTTACCCAAACCGCTACTCGCTAAGAAACCAGCCGTACAATGGCAGGATGCTGTCACTCACAATGCTAGACGGCTTTGCTTTAAACCCACTTCAACCTTCATGACAAGTCCGTCGCCCTACAGGCCACTTCTACAGAAAATATGTCAATAGACAGTTTATTTTTACTGGTTAGTTTACATGTACGTTTTCTGCTTGCCGTAGTTAAATACACTAGAACCTTGATGTCATGAACCCTGGATTTAACGAAGCAGTGATTTTACGAATACATTCTCGGGAACCGTCAAAAAATTGGACATTTTGACCAAAATGTGAAAATCAGAAGAAAAAAAAATTTAAAACAAAACGAAATGAAAGATCATTAAAATCTGTTCATTTTAACACACGGCGTATTTTTGTGTCGGCTTTAATACTTCCAATAATGTTCATGTAAGAATAACAAAAAAATAATGGGACATGTCCTTTAAAAATACGGCAGCAGTAGCCTGTGCAACGTAAGTGGGAGCGCGGGAATATCATCTAGACAGGCTGGCGGCAGCACAGGCGGCGGATGCATGACGTAATACGGCTTACCTCTCCTTCCCTTGACCAGACTTCAAGGTTCATCCCTCCCAGGCATACAAACCATCGTGTCTCTCTCCCCCTCCTCCCTCATCGTCCTTCGGCATGTGAAACTGTCAACATCCTTCCTCCCCTTCGTCAAACTGTGTGCAACGAAAGCAATGTTTGTATAGTCCATTTCTGGTAAAATGAAAAATTTTTAAGGGGCCCCGCGACAGCCATTTACCGTTCATTGTTTTGATACAATTTGTTTGTTAGTTACACAACATTATTTCTGCTGGAAAATCACTGACACTTCAAAGTTTCTTTAATGGAAAAATTTAGCAGGGCCGTGAAAGTATTCATTTTTGCCGCAAATGAACTATACTCGCCCTTCCTGCCGCACAACATTCTCGGCGCGTGACGCATGGAAACTACAGTCGTGTGCCGCGCACAGCCACGATAAACCTACGCGATTTCCAAACTACACTAGATATCCGACTGGAGTCTGTAAGAGACTTGTATTGTGTAATTTCGGTGTTATTTAGCTGTTTTTCTTCAAAATCCCTTTTTTCGCATTTTCCATATAAATTCGCGGAAGATTTCGCGATTCCGCGATTCGCCATATAATCGTGGCCCTAGTTATTGCTCGCGCAAGAGGCGAGACGTGGAATGTAAGAAGAAAGATAAATGCGGGGTAGACAGACGGCGGCCAGTGTGTTTCCTGCACGGGGAATAAGTGGCGTAGCCTTTTTTTTTATGCTGGATGAAGCGATCTTTTTCTATCAACCCACGGGAAAAGATAATTGCTTGAGCTGTCAAAATAAACATTGCTGCGGCAGTTAAAACAAGTCGAGGCGGGCGTGCATCCAGTCGGTCGCTGTGTATTGTCAATCGATAGTAATCAAAATAAAGAGAAATCCAGCAGGTAGCTTTGCCTTAACTGCGTACCACACTAGACACTCGCAAAAAGCTAAACGTAAACACGTTGCCACAAAAACCTTTATCTGCACCCTGCCGGCAAAGGGACGTGGAAGGGGGGTTGTTAAGCGCTGACAGCGGTCGACAGGAAGCACTCGGCAAGAGAAACGCAGTAACACGATACTCACCACAAGAAACTTATTTTCTGTCCGATTTTCTTCGGATTTTCTGCAATTTTTTCACGGTTCCTCGAAATTGGGTTGTAATAGAGAGGTGGTCGCAATAAATGGGGTCGCAACAAAAAGGTTTTACTGTACTAGGAAACGCAAACATCTTTACACACAGTTTCTGACAGAAATATTCAGGCACTGACAAGAAAATTTGTCAGTTTCCTGTTCCAGTCCTCACTCGCTGGAACAGCTGGTTCAAGTCAGTGTTGTATGTTTCTGAGTACCTGACTGACATAGTTGAGTTTTTCGGTTCGAACGAAATGCAAAACTCACCAAATGCTGGAGTAGAGTTTTTCAATGCTATTCCAAAGTCACATATTCAGAAAGTACACATCCAAGCCGTGTTTGTTCGAGAACATGCTGCACAGTTGATGGGACTGTCTGGAGGGGTCTTCATATCCAACCAGCCATATTCTTTGTGGTAAACTTTCGAAACTGAAAGATGGTTTTTCTGTAGCAGCAAATGGAATTTTTGAATCTGAAACTGCCACTTTACTAGAAGATTTAGGAGGCAAAGTTCTACAGGCCGAAGTAAAGCAGACACTCCAGTGTACTGCATCACTTTCCATGGATAAGCTACAAGAGCAAATGTCAAGAGATCCTTGCAGGAAGACATTTGAAGTGGTGGGAAAGCGGTTCAACCCTTCTAGTGTTGTCCTCAATGACGTGAACAGCAGCTTGGTCACATCATTTCAAACCCTTCCTGGCATGAAACTTACTGTCTTGACACCATCCGACATTGCTTGTGGTTACACACGATTTAATGAAATCGTTAAAGTAGAGGCAGAAAAGAAGCAGCCTGATGTTGTATAAGTGCTTCTTTCCATGAAGCATGACTTTCCTGCTTTTGTTTGTGCTGCACTGAGAGCTGTTTGGCTGCCATGTTCGAACGTTGACAGCGAGAGGTGTTTTTCTTCCTATGGTACAGTTGTGACAGATAGGCACCACAACTTACTGGAGGAAAACACAGAGATAATGTCTATGTTTTCTTTTGACCAGTCTTAGTGACATTTCTAAACTTTTTTCTGGCAAAAATAAAAACAGTTTCAACAAAAAAATTTATTGTAGCTCATCATTGATTAAGATTCATTCCAGTTTTATGTGTACATGCATGTTGTGTTGTGTCAGTTTGTTAAGGGTGTAAAATAATATTACTGTGTTTAAGTGACTTATTAGTGGCAAAATAATGTGTACAGAATTCAAACACTGCTTAAATATGGATCTGTGCTGAAAGATAAGTGTTTTATTGTAAATAGTTGGCTTTTAGGGATGTGAGAGCATAATATTGTTTCACCGCTTTTCATGATTTTTTTTAACACTTTCTAGTTTTTGTTTTACCACTTTTGATTAATTTTATTTACCGAAAAGTTCATGTCCCTACTTATTCTTAATTTTCCCATAGAAGTAAAAAACACCCGTGTGATATTAACAACGAAGCAATCAGTACCCTCATATAGAATACATAGAGATAGTGTGAGGTATATATGTAGATATAAAGAGATAAATACAGATAGAGAGATACATAGATATATAGGACTATAGATGTAGATAGAGATAATTATATATTTAGAGACATGGATAGATTATTTGTATATGTGTAACTACTTCAAACATATTACAAAACAAAACTGAATGAGGCATTGCAATGCATGCCGAACATTAGCTAGATAATGGAATCTTTTCAATATTAGTAATCCCTTATTTTTCAGTTTTTTTTTATATTGCTTTATAGAGTCTAGATTACATACAGACCAGGTAAATAACTATAAACTTGCAGAACGTCTGTCAGGATCTGAAAGTGATATAAATTATTTTGCACACTTGACATTCAAATTAAGAAGACAATTACTAACTACATCTGATCTCTAAACAGTTCCCCTTCACCCTGTGTTCAGCCCGGGCAACGCTGGGTACTGCAGCTAGTTTTGAAATAAACTTAAAGAAAGTAATTTTTTGGTCATTATGACATGCCTACTGGTGAACCAGTTTCTTTTTACTGTATATTAATGGAGCCATTGTACACATTTCCATTTATTATTTCCTAAAGGAACTTACTAGCAATCAGAATTTAGGTAAAGACAATTATTGCTTTATACAAGAATCAGTGCAATTTTAAGGTTCCTATACACCCCAGTAAACATAATAATGGGTGCTTCAGCATTCAGCATTCAGTTTCAAATGTTTTTACTACTTAGTTCAAAATAGCTCTTAAGCTCTACCTCTTTGAGTCTACAAGTTAGCACATGGTTACTTGTATAATGTTCTGTTTATTTTTTACGTCTCCATGGCAATACATTATCATTGAATGCAGATTCACAGGTTAACTAACACACATAAGCAAAAAATACTCAAGTCTCCAAAAAGCAAAAAAAAAAAAAAATAAATTTAATGTTAAATAAAATGATTGGTCAAAGTAGGAAGGCTGCAAAACTACTAAGAACAGCATTTTCACGAAGACGGGCACGGTACAACGACAGCTTGTCAAAATCATCCTCATGAAAATGCTGCGAACAAATGCTAGTTTTTTGAGTAGGTTTCCAGTTCTTCCTCCTCGTTGCAGCTATCCAAGTTTTTCTTCTTTCTTCATTTTTAGGGAATAGAAAATATTCAGGCTGTCAGTGCAAAGTGAATCAACAAGGGACAAATATGATAAACTGTATCACTAGAACTACAAAATTAATTTTAAAAAATACTCATCCGCTCTTAATTCAATGATTGAATAATAAGAACTAATTATGAACAACAGGTATAAATACTTCACACAGAAGTTCAATAAAATGAGAACCTAACATCAGTAGATACATATTCTGTAAATCTACTCTCTTACTTGTGACAATGACCAACTGCTTTAATGACAATACAGTATTTTAAAGTAGCTAACCTAACTAACTGTTCAATGATTTTACAACATGTAAAATGAGAAATGAATTTTTACCTGTGACCATTTGAATTTTTGAATGATCAGGTAAGCACTATTAAAATTAGGTATTGTAAAATCAGTTGTATGGTAGGATAGGTTAGTTACATTAATAATACTATTAAATTGGGTGAGTAGGTTGTTAGGTTAGTTACATTTAAAAAATTCTGCAAAATTGTATGAACAGTTCCTGGTAAGGTTATATTGATAAACAAAACTGTAAAATGGTGTGAGTAGTTGGATTGGCATTTTTTAATTCAACAAAATTCTTTTTTATGCTATAATCCAGCTTAATTATGAACACGTACCTTCCTATCCTAAAATAATCATAAATGTTTCATATAGTTACTATTTTAGAACTTAACGTTATTCCATACATACGCATTAATAATACTTAACTAACCAATTGTTTCTCGTATATATTAATTTGACTAGAATACTAGTAACTAAATTAAGCAATTCTAATGACAAATTTTAAATAAGATTAGAATTCAAAACTAAGCTATTTGTCATCCCGATGTACAGAGATAAATTAAAAACTTTATTTAAAGAGACGTTATCAATTACTTTGTGCGTATCACCCGGATATTAACGTTATAAAATGTAAATTACATGGCATGCAATCCCTTTATAGACATATTTTACAAAATTATTTTTTTAAAAGCAAACAAACAATTTCCACGCGCATGCATGCCCGCGTGCAGGAGTCAACTTCTGATTATAGCAAGTAAAACAAATATTGTATCAAGTATTTGTTCAGATTTTACAATGACAAAAATATTAAAATTGTACTCACTGATGAAATGTCACCCCAGTAATCTTTCTATCTGTCCTATTTGTACACCCAAACGCAGCGCACGTAACCATGATAAGCGGTGAACACGCAATGTTTTGGGCGGGTACAATATGGCGATGGTGACGTAGCATGTGGCTTTAACTACGTCACAGCATGCCATCTCCTGACAATTCCTAACTCAATGGAATGAAGAATGGCCATCCGTGCCTCGCGATTGTAAACAAAGCAAAGAACAACTAGCTGGAAGATTGTCCATCATCTTGCAGAGTACAAGTTTTTAGGCCACCATATTGCGACATCTCTGCTTCGCTGCGCTAACAATTGTAAGTCCCATTTCCTGGCTGTGTTTCACGTGAAAGCCGCGTTCTTGTGTAGTCTGTGGAAGGTGGTGTGTTTACAAATACGTGCATACTCGTGAATATGTTGTATACTGTTATTTCTCGTGGTAAAAATGGGACGAAACGTAATTTCCATTCGCGATTGCATAAATGAATACAAAAGTGAACAGTTCTACGAAAGTGATACAAATATTTTAATGTGCAATTTATGTAATTGCCGTCTGGAGTGGAAAAAAAAAAAGATGTACTTGAAAAGCACATTAAATCTGAGGGACATCAGGCTGCAAAAAAAAGATTCACCGAGAAATCAGATGAAGGAAAATAAGTCGGTAAAACGGCAAGCAACAGTTTCTGGCATGATCGAAAACCAAAAGAAGGCGAAAATTTAAAAAACAAAAAAAAATTGAAAAAAACTAATTTCAATAACATTATTTGTGCACTCTACATCAACTATGGCCATGAACATGGCTAAAAAATATTTATTGTAATTTTAAGTATTCAATTTATTGCACTCATAAGTGCTAAAAAGTTGTTTGGAAACCTGCCAAGATAGGCTATCTTTGTAGTTTTGCTAGATCTTTATTTCTGTGGTTGTTAATAATAATTATGTGTATTATGTAATGCTTTTTAAAAATATACTTTTCTTCAGTAATGTAAAATGAGAGAATTGGCTTAATCTTGTTTTTAAAAATGCTACATTTCAAATTCAAAATGCTAAATGTTATTATTTTTAATGCTATAAATCACCATCTCTAGCAATAATGTTTCACTATTTGTTGTTTTAAAATACATATGTGAATTTGTGTATTATTTTCACGTATTTAGTGTTTGAAAACATAACCTCAAAATTTGTATGTTTCGTTGTTTTTCATTTGTGATTCGATTCAATATTTCGAAGCGAATTTTTTAATATTCGATTCGTATTCGTAATTTCCGAAGCTTCTCAGATGCCTACTTGGGACAACAGCCTACACCATTCCACGCAACTTTGGCAAATTCTGTCACGGTTTTTATTTTTTTACATCAAAATGTGCAATGATGCTGATAGAATTAAGGACTTTCGTACAGGTATCTACTAGCATTAAAAAATAAAATTCAAATCAACCATAATACAGGTAGCATCATGCTCTGAGAGCATCCAATGTATGGTTTTCAAGGTATCTGTCACAAACATTAATTTTTCCTCACCCACTTTGGTCATTGATAATGATAGAGCAAATATATAAAAGCCTTGCTACGGGTGTCTACTACCAATCTATATATATAAAAATTTAGCTTCCGTATGTATTTCGCCGCAAAACTCGGAAAGTATACGATGGTTTGGATTGAAATTTTTACAGAACATTGCATCTTAACAGAAGAGTGTTTATATGAAATAAAAGTTTGGGAAAATCCACCGGAAAAGTCGGAAAAAAAAGTTTCTATAACTAAATATCATGGTCACCCAACTTAGTTGTGACCACGCTCAACGATGCTGTACCATATTGTCGAAGTTCAAGCACATCAGGCTACTCGACCATTGTGCCTTGACGACTATAATTTACACAAATATGTATATATATATATATATATATTTCAAGAAAGAATAAAAAACTTTATTTAATTTGAAAGTATATTCTTTCGACTCTATTGATAAAAATACGTTTAAATTAAAAAATATTCAAATTTTTGGAGCACAGTAAAAAAAAAATGCATTTAACCACGAATATGCGAGTTAAACTTCAGAACGATCCAACAGCAGTCATATTTTCAAGACAATTAATTGAAGTTGGTAACGGCACTGTACCTACAAATCCAGAAACAGGAAAAATCAGCTTATCATCTGATTTATGCAACATCGTAGATTCAAAAGAGGAATTAGTAGACAAGGTATTCCAAAACATCGAAACAAAATTCAAAAATCATGCATGGTTGAGCGAAAGAGCCATTCTAGCGGCTAAAAATGTTGACGTACACGATATGAACAATAGTATTATAAACAGAATCGAAGGTGAAACAATGACATACAAATCTATTGATTCAGTAGTGCACCAAAATGAAGCAGTGAACTTTCCAACGGAATTTCTCAATTCACTCGATGTTCCAGGATTACCACCACATATTTTGAATTTGAAAATTGGTGTGCCAATTATATTGCTTCGAAATATCTGTCAGCCTAAATTATGTAATGGTACACGATTAGTAGTTAAAAAATTAATGGATAATCTTATTGAAGCAACAATTTTGATTGGACTTCATAAAGGTGAAGACGTATTACTTCCACGAATGCCACTTATTCCGACAGATATGGCGTTCGAGTTCAAACGACTTCAATTTCCAATACGCCTTGCGTTCGCTATGACCATCAATAAAGCACAAGGACAATCTTTGCAAGTGTGCGGTTTGAATTTAGAAAATGAATGCTTCTCTCATGGACAGTTATATGTCGGGTGCTCCAGAGTCGGTAAACCATCTGATCTATATGTTTATGCAAAAAATGGGAAAACAAGGAATGTAGTCCTTCCATTAGCTTTACAATAAAAATATTTAAGCTAAACACATTTTTATTTCTTCTATTACATTCCACAGCCATGCACAGTAAAATATTAAATTAAACAATGAATTAATATTAAACTGTGCCACAGCAAAGCGTGGCCGGGTTTAGCTAGTAAAAAATAAAATTAGAGAGACAAACACTGTACAGGTTGCGCCAGTGCCTTGAGGGTCTCCAATGTGAGGTTTTAATTTATTTATTTAATTGGTAACATGCCATACCAACAGCACAAGGCTCCAACGGTGGACACAAAATTTATGACAAGTATAAAACAAATACAGTAACATTATTAATACTATAACAGGACAAATACTAGAACAAAACAAACAGTAGGACAAAAACACAAGACAACACAACACAACACAACACAACATAACACAAAATAACATACAAATATCCATATGAATACTTAAATTCGAATAATTACTTAAACTTACAAAGAGTTTCATGAGAGTAACATGGTTAAATTAATATATATAGAAAATTGTTGGATTAATTTAAAGTACAATTATATAAGATATATAAAATATTAGTAATAACGAGAATTTTACTTTGTGTTGTGTCTATTATAGTTTGTAATGAGTCTATAAATAAGATCATTCTTGTTATAAATAGTATATAAACTAGAAAAGAGGCAAGAATTGAATTGAGGGATTCTGAATCTGGTGTTATCTAGAATATAGCTACATTTAATTTTATAGTTATAAATATTATGAACAAAAAGATAGTCCAAATAGGCTCTACGGTCTTCTAGAGGAATAAGATTGGGATGCGGAAAACCTCTTTGAATTATTAGTTGAGACAATTTGTTTTGTAAATTTTCTAGTTTCTCAATATCAGTTGACCCAATGTCATTCCATATAGTTGAACAGTATTCTAATTTAGATCAAATTAATGCCAAGTAAAGAGAGAGAATTGAATCGGAATTGGTAGCATAATGAGTGATATATTTTATAATAGAAAATGTTCTTGAAATGGAATTTAAGTAGTCGATTTGTTAATGAAAAAACAATTTTGAATCTAGAAAGACACCAAGGTCTTTTATAATGAAAGTTTTTGAGATTGGGTTATTATTCAGAATGTAATTATAAACTATAGGGTTAAATTTCCTAGTAAATGATATTACCTTAGTTTTATTATTGTTTAGGTTGACCAAGTTTAGAAGACACCAATTATTGATTTCATTAATGTCCCTTTGTAGTAGAGCGCAATCATTGACTGTAGATATTATTTCAGAGATTTTCAGATCGTCGGCAAAGAGTACACCAGTTGAGTAATTAACCATGGTAATGTCATTTATAAATATATTGAAGAGGAGAGGTGATAGAGTGGCACCTTGTGGTACTCCAGAACTAGCATGGTGTAAAAAGGAATTATGCTTATTGACAGATACAAAAAAATATATATTATTGAGATAGCTAGAAAACCAGTTCAAGTAGTTAGTACAAAAACCAAAGTCTGATAGTTTTTTTAAAAGTAGCCAATGGTTTACTGTATCAAATGCTTTGGCTAGATCAAAATAACAGGCATCTTCCTGACCTCTGTTTGTAACTATATTATGGATTGGGTTAAGAAAAGTAATTAGGTTAGTAGTGGTGGACATTCCAGATCTGAATCCGTGCTGACTGGCTGATAATTTATTTTGAAGTTGAAAATTTACAACTTTGTGTATAATTTTTTCAAATATTTTTGCGAAGCCATTAAGTAAAGATATTGGCCTATAGTTTGATACAATCAATTTAGAGCTATTTTTGTGTATCGGAATGACCTTTGCTATTTTCCATTTATCAGGGAAAACTTGAGAATGCAAACTGGTGTTAAAGATATGGAAAAGAAGAGGAACTAATAAGTATGAACAGCCTTTTAAGATAAAATTAGGGATGCCATCTGGGCCAGTGGATTTGGAAGATTTGAGATCCTTGATGCCCTATAGAATAAGGGATTTAGAAATGTAGGACATAGGAATAGCATCCGAGGACATGTTTGAAGACATCACATTATTGTTTGAAATCTTGTAGACACTTGAAAAATATTGTGCAAAAACATTAGATGAAACAGTTGGATCATCACAAATATCATCATTGATTTTTAAAGAATATTGTTCATAGTAACCATCTTTCATTAATTTAAAGGTAATTCAATATTTTAAATAATGACTTAATTCAATAATAAACATTTAAAAGTAATGCGAGGATTTTAACCAACTTCAAATATTTTTGGTAATGGAATCCCCACAAATGCCCCAATTTAAAAAAGATAGCTGAACAAACCGCACATCACCTAAGTATGTCATTTCAATAAAAAAAAAAATTGTAGCAACTGATCCATGCTATTTCCCCTTTAAGAAGTTTTCCCTGTTAATAAGTTTTTATCATCCAGTCCCTTGAAAAAGTCTTAACAGGGTTTTACTGTAGTTTATTATTTATATTCAATTTGCCTTTGAATTTATACTAACACATCAAAACATTGAATATTCTATTGGTTATGAGTATTTGACGTAGTGTACCTGGTGAGTTTGTCATTCATTACCTTTGACTGTTGAGTTTAATTTATTTGTGCAATATAAATATCCATGTTTTAATGGGACCGCACATTTAAAAACATGAGCTATTCTCAGCCTTTTAAACACACAATTATTCAATGTTATTTAACTACCATCTCGTAAAACAGCAGCAGAAAAAATTGTGTGAGCGATTGAAAATTTTTTACTGTTTTTGACATTTTAAAGTTCAAAACAAACTGCTACTGTATTTCTTGTATTTTTTTTGACACACATATTCAGTAGTATGAAAAATAAATGTCTACGATCACAGACACAAAAGAAAAAACAAGCACTCATTTGCGATGTCCCTTAAAAGAAGTGAATACAAAAGTTTCAATGATGTGTAAATCGATAGTCACTATCTATACCATTCAACACAGAAAACTTACTTTCTGTTTTTATCAATGGCAAAAAAGACGGAACTTGAATTAAAAATAAAGAAACATAAATAATGGTTCTGAATTTCGGAGAAAAATGGCAGAAAATATGTTATAATTTCACCTGGCTGCCATTAACAACCAAAACTGGTAAGTAACTACGGTTTAATATGTAAATACGACCTTATTTAATCACTATTTCACAAGTAAAAATGTTTTTTTAGTAAAAATTATGGGATTTTACGGATCATGAAGATTTTCTGCATTAATGTGTAGAGTATCCATTTCTGGGAAATAAGGTAAATAATAACAAGTGTGAGGTTTTTTTTTTCCTGTGATCTGCTTAAAAACACTTTTTTTTCCAAGAACTAAGATATTTATTTTAACAAAGATTTTATGTATTATTTTTGTAGCTGACTTAACCTAACCACTCTTTAATTCAGTTATTTACCTACTGACCAGTTCCTTTTCCTGCATATTTAGGTGCTAAAAAACTCTTTATGGCATTCACATGCTTACTATTCAAATATATTATTCGTATTGGAATTGTATTCAAAGTATTCAAACTAAAAATAACTGATATTCACTAAGGCCTAAAGATTACTTATTCTTTTGTCATGCAACATTAAACACACACATACATACACCAGTTAAAATGCATGTAAATTAGTTAGTGAACAATATTTTTCTATCAAAAAGCTACAGAAAATACATGCATGCATGGTTGACTTGAGAATTTTTTGACGTGAACATTTTCCAAGTTTTCATCATCTAACGAAGTTCATCAATAAAGACAAAACAACCATACTTTCACTTTTATATATTAATACGTCATAATATACCTGCGTGCCTTTTCTGATAAGGTAAAATCAGAGGAATAGTTTTTAAAAAAATAGACAGAAGTTATACTGCTTTAATCATGAAATGTTATGATTTGGTATACAGTGAAATTCTGTTACAACGTACTTCAGAACAACGTATCTTTCAGTTCAACATATTATTTTTAATTCCCGCTCAAAACACCTATGTAAACAATGTAAAAATATTTCACTTTAACATAAAAAACGTATCCTACCTTTCATTACAACGACCATTCTTTTCCAGTTATCAGAAAAAATTTTACATAATTGTTACTGTGTTTGGGCAGGGGTTCTTTATTATAAATGTACATTATGATTAATTTTTATCACTTTCAAGATTCGTTAACAAGTATAAAACGTAAACAAACACTGTCTTAACGATTCATAGAATTATAGTACAGTATAACGTGCTATTCTTCCTCCTCCATGGATCACACATTTTAGTGCATGAGATGATCTAAACAATTGATTGCAGTCTCGCCTCTCTTCAAGACAATTGTTTTTAGCTGCGCCATCTTTTGGTTATTTGTAGAGCACGTTTTAAAAGTTTTAATTAATGCAGATATGTATATTTGTAGATACAAAATTTAAATAAAAATTCTATTTTAACTTATATACGAAATAGAAGATCCAATAATGTTAATTTATGCAGGGGTTAAGTTTTGAACTGTTTGGTGTCACAACATGGCAGACAAGCGTTAATTGTGTTGCCTTGAAGGTCAGAATGTTGCCTGACATAGTGATGCGTGTGACGCCCGCTGCTAGTGCGGCGTTATGGTTATCTATGGATGCGAGGTTTGTTTATGTTTGACGTGGCACAAGACAAACAATATTGTTGATTGAATATTTTAATCAGGATGGATGACCAAAAAGATAAAATGAAACGCAAGCAGTTTGTACGCTAGTAGTTAATTCCCACTCTTTTAAATTTTAGTTAACACTTTAACAGGAAGTAAAAATTATGTTCCAAGAAACTGCAGTGAAGGCAAGATATTGCATATTACAGGAAATTTTAAAAGGAAGAAAGTTTGAAGTAAGGTATAATATTATAAATAATATGTATTCGTCTTTATTTTATTAACTAGCCTGTTTTGCTTATTTTTGCTTTCAGACTCTTTTTACTGTATCGCTGTAACATGTATTAAAATGTAAGAGTCCAATTGAAAGCATGTTGGGTCATTGGGTGAAGGAAATTGTTTAGAGGAAATAGTTTCTTTCATATCAATTTTCCTTAAACAATTTTAATTTATCTTATCCGGTCTTTGAAAACATTTTGGAGGGATGAACTTTATATTTACATAAGCAATGTCAAATAAAAAATATAAATAAATAAGTAAATTAATACATACAGGACTTAATATTTATTTTGATTGAATTGAAGGTTGTCCCTCTTTTCTGGAGCTCTCCTCAGGAAAGGGATAATGAGAGGTGGCCACCTAGCCGAAAGGCAGCCGGGTCGCAGGAAACGCGAACGAGGCGTGGGATGCCCGGCCGAACGGCAGAAGTTGAAGGACGGGCGACCGAGTTGCAAAAGGCACATTCAGGAGTAACGAGGCAGGGGTTCCTTGCCAGAGCCTGCTCAAGGTCGCTAGTCAGTAAATGACATTGAGACAATTTCTAGTGCAAGGCCTTTTATTGTCCCCAACGAACACATGTAACAGAATATTGATTCCCTTGACACACTTGACAGCTATCACAGCTGCCTCACCTGCTTTCATCGCATATCTGGCTGGGAGGAGGGGTAACTAGCATGGCGCTTGTTGAGTAGACGGTGTAGGGCTGTCCCCTCGCGCAGGAGGTGAGATTCAGCTGTCTGAGATCACGCAGCTGCATTGAGTTGGGCACATCTTGGGCTGGTGACCATGTAGCTAAATGCACACAGGCTTTTAATAGAGGCAGAGGGCTGGCACCGCGACCATGGATAGAGACGAGGGAATTACCTTGTCTGCAGTTGCCTGCATGACATGTCAACATAATAAATCATTGTGTTATGAAATGGTTTTGGTTTTGAAAATTATAAAGATATTGAAAGCTGTGTTTCTGTATCTATTATAAATTATGTGTTGTGTGTCACAGATCCTGATATTGTATCTCTATTGGGCCCTATCCCGCCAGAGGGCAGCAACATCTTTGCTGCAGGATGCTTCCTGCTGACTTGCTCAGACATTGACTACCATGTTCACACCGCAGCCAAGAGAAGAACTCCAACTGGCAAGAAAGGCAAGAAAATGAGCAGCGATGAATATTCAGAGTTGTCTTCATCTTCTGGTAATAAGTAAAAACTGTTTTTTTTTTAAGAATGTGTGCCTTCTATTTGAAATAACATGCTTATTAGTGCAAGAATAATATTTTTCTAATAAAAATTGCTAGCCTTCAATAAAATTGTTTTCCTCTTTAAGGGAAAGTGTACATTTACTGTTCCACTTACTTTGAATGCTTAACTTTTACTGCAATAATACAATTATAGAAAATTAATTCGATGTGCATATTAGGACTGGACGAGATCCTGATTATTCGGGAAAATTAAAATATATCTTTCCCAAAAGTCAGGCAGGAAATTACTTTTTTCTGTTGCATTATATGATTGCATTAGAATACAGACCCATGTTACAATATTGTTGTTAAGAAACAATCATCAGCGAAAGCAATTCCTAAGTTTATACAGGCATGCAAACAAAGATGCTCAATTTTCAGTAGTTTAAATTTAAAACTGTAAAAGGTGGCATAAAAGCATTCACCATCTTTATTGTATACATGTTATTTATTAAGCATTTTTAACATATAACATGTAATCAGAATTTTTCACCACTGTCGCGAAACAACAGTAGAATGAATTACAGTCATGATAGAAAATAAGAACTTCAGTTTTCCGTACTCCAGCTATCTGGATCGCCAATTATCTGAATCGCTTTGAGGAAAAAAAAAAACTTCATTTTATTAAACCAACAAGTTATTTAGTTTCATTTGACAGTTATTAGTTGTTACTGCTTTGTTGGACTCTTCTTACAGTTAGTGTACTGCAGTGGCTACTGCACATGCAGAAGATGAGTCATCAATCAAGCGAGCACTGTTTGTTTTGTGAGTGCTAGTTGCCAGTCAATTAGTCTCAGACTGGTTTGTCGCCATTCGTTCTGTCTTCTGTGTACGTTTTTGTTTTTTGCAGGTGTTTAAATTTTCTATGCATTACGTCATCTAAAATAAAACATGTGTTATTGTTATCAGACAAAATAAAAATCTTTGAACAAGTGGATAAAGGAAAGACTGGCAAGCACTTAGCTGAGGTGTTTGGCATTGGAACCTCAACAATTTTGGTCATTAAAAAAAAGTCCCAAAATTTTAAACTTTGTGTCTGTCCTTGAGAAATAATTTGGTAGTTCGTCTAGATAAGTGATAAGAACAGCAGAAAACAAAGTTCTTGAAGAGGCTGTATTCAAGTGGTTTTTGCATCAGCGAGCATTGCCAGGGCCAATTATTAGTGAAAAAGCAAAACTGTTAGCCGGAAAAATTGACACCTTATGTTTATTTAAATGGGTGGCTACGGACAGGGTGGCCACTCACCGGGAAAACCGGGAAATATCAGGGATTTCACTATCACCTGGAAATATCAGGGAAATCTCAGGGATTTTTCCCTTAAAACCGGGAGGTTGTTTTTGCCGATCTGATTATATTTATTTTTAAATTGCAGGGTGCCTACATACATGGAACAACAGGATTTGTATAGAAAATATAATACCCATAAATAAAAATTAATGGATATTTGGTCCTGTGCCTCACAAACCTTAGCTTTCTTACTTTCATGTTTCGTGTTTACCAGCGTGCACTTGTAGCGCCGGGATTTTGCGGCATGGTATGTATGCGCCTTTCGAGGCCTCTCGACTGCGCAGTCGCGAGTAGAATGGAATGTTGTTTAGTGTTTACAGTTTTTTTTTTGTTTGTTTGTTTTTTGGAATGGCGGGTGTGTATGTAAAGCTTGGTTGTTTCGATGAATTACACGGGCCGTACCATTGTTAGCAACTACTTAATATGTCGTTTTTCTGTTGCAGCTGTTTTGTGCCACCCACGCGGACAAATATATTTTCTTAACTAGCGGGTTGGAGTGGCCTTAATAATTAACTATGTTTAACAAACAGTGTTCACATTTTATCGGCTACAGTATGTTTGTGGCTTATTGAAATGGTTGGCTTCTATTTGTATTTTGCAGTGTTGCAGTGTGTTTGTGTAGAATAGAAGGTACATTTTTTCATGTGACTTGTAAAATGAATACCAATTATAAGTGCAAGTTTTCACAAGACTGGCTTGTTGATCAGCGGTTTAAGGAATGGCTTCGCCCGGTAAAAGAAAATCCATTCTCTGCGGCATGCATTTTGTGCAACATAACCTTTTCATTAAGTAATATGGGAAAGACTGCAGTGAGGAGTCATGTAAATGGCAAGAAACATAAATCGATAACAAAGCTTTCGGGTTCGGGATGCACATTGGACGTATTTTTTAACTGTGCTGATAAATCACCTCGTGGATCTGAGATTACACCTGACTTATTTTCACAGCAGTCTTCTACACCAGCAGCTACTGCTGTTACAAATATATAAGAAAACACTACATCTGTAAGTGAGGTTAAATCTAGGCAAGAGTCATGTGGTATGAATAGGTTTATTATGAATGAAAATGTGACTCGTGCGGAGATCATTTGGTGTGTTTTAACAGTTATGTCACATATGTCAGTTCGCAGTGCGGACCTAAATGCATCGTTATTTAAAGGTTATGTTTCCTGATTCAATGATTGCCCAAAAAATTCAGCTATACCGGACAAAAATTTCTTATCTGGTCGTGTATTGTTTGGCACCATATTTCCATAGAGAACTTGTTAAAATGTGTTCAGTTGCTTCACACATTGTGATTGGTTTCAATGAATCTCTCAACAAGGTGGCACAAAGATGTCAGATGGATGTTATGGTTAGATTCTGGAATGAGGTGACCAATTATGTAGTTACAAGGTATTTTTTTTCTGCATTTGTTGGGCATGCAACATCACAAGACCTGTTAAAAGCCCTGACTTCAGCCTTAAGTGAGATTGATTTGTATAAAATTGTACAGGTTTCAATGTATGGGCCAAACGTTAATGTTAAGCTTATGAAAGATTTACGTGACTTTTTAAGAAAGATCCAAGTGTTGCATCAATTTTGGATATTGGCACATGTGGGCTGCATTCTCTTCATGGGGCTTTTAAGGCATCAATCAAGGCCACTGGGTGGAAGGTAATGGAGTTTCTGAGAGCTCTGTATTTCTTATTTAAAAATGTGCCTTATCGTAGAAGTGATTATATTCAGTATTCTGGCTCTTCTACTTTCCCATTGAAATTTTGTCCTATACGATGGTTGGAAAACACCAATGTAGCAGAAAGAGCAATGATAATTGTGCCTTTTCTAGAAAAGTATGTAGTATGTAGAAGTAACCAAAAAAAAATTTCCACAGTGTAACAGTTTCTCAGTCATGTCAGAACGACTGAAAGATAAGTTTTTACTTTCCAAGCTAACTTTTTTCCATTCATTGGCTTCGACTGTAGAGCCTTTCCTGACCGACTTTGTTTGATGCACCAATGGCACCTCTGTTGTTCGAGGCACTAAACTCACTGGTGAAAAATATCATGACAAAATTTGTCAAATCTGAGAAGCTGGACTCTTCTAGTAAGGTCATGGGTATTGATCTTTCTGATAAAAATAGTTTACTGGGAGCAAAGCATGTTGATATTGGTTATGCAACTCGTGATTCTCTGCGTAAAATCAAAAGTTCATCTGAACTGGAAATTCTGCAGTTTAAATGATTGTAGAAATTGCTTGAAAAAGTTTTGTGAGAAAATGCTGGAATGCTTGCCTCTTAAATACTCTCTGACTGAGGGGATCTCCTGTCTCGATCCAGATGTTGTAGTGCGACCAACTCTGCGAAACAAACGTCTAAAGCAGACTCTAAAAATCTTGGTGGAAAACAACTGGATTTCAGGAACCAAAGCTGACAGAGTTGAGAGTCAGTTCAGAGTTTTGTGTGATGCAGAAGATGTGAAGGACACCATGAAGACATTTGTAAGAAAAGAGAATAAATTGGATAGTTTATGGATGAAACTTGTAGCCTCTCAAACAAATTGTGATGAGCTTGTATCCTTTCTTAAATTGGTCCTCATCTGGTCGCATGGAAATGCAAATCTAGAGAGAGGTTTCTCAATTAATCACGAGTGCTTAGTGGAAAACCTCAGAGAAGAATCACTTGTAGCCCAGAGACATGTTTATGATGGGGTAACAGCAGCAGGTGGAGTCGATGCCTTTATATCCAATATTTCTAAGGAAGTCATACATGCTGCCCGAAACTCTCATGCTCGTTATAAGGAAGCAACATCTAAAATGAAGGCTCAAAAAGAGGCCAATAATGATGCCGAAATTAAAAAAAAAAAGAACCGCAATGGCTGTTAAAGATCTTGCTGTTAAAAAACAAAAACTCTTAGAAGAAGCAAAAAAGGAAGCTTCACTGATTGATGCAGAAATTGAGTCTCTTAAAAAAACATAGTTAGGTTTTAACAATTATTTTAATCAAAAGTTTTGTTTTATCTTTGTGTACTGAAGTGAATTAGGATTGTGTTATTATGACTAATAAGTTTTCTGTTTGGAAATTTATACAAAATGAGAAATTGGTTTTGAAGATCTATTTACATTAGAGGATGATTTGATGTTAGTAACTGACACTAGCTTTCACAGACACAAGCTTATTTATTTTGCACTTGTTGATAAAGTCCATCAAATTCTCAACGATTTTGGAATGCAGGTACGCAACAGATGCCTTAATTATGTACATAATGTTACGAATGTTAGCAAGGCCGCGTCACGCGCAGGTGCACGCCGTAACATGAGATGTGCCGTGCGCACCTGGGTCGCCGCTTTATCTCCCTCCAGCCCTCCGCTCCACCCCGCGCGGCGCCCTGCCTTTGACACATAACTTACACCGGACAGCTGGGAGTTGCGCGAGCCGCCGACACGTGTTTCGAGAGATTTCTGCCGTCGGGACGGCTCGTGATGACGCGACAGGCCCCGGCCGCTCTCGTGAGTTCTGGAATTTCGCGGGGCCTATATATAGGCCTGAGTATGTCAGAATAGAGTCAGAGAGTTGAGTTCGGATTGTTCAGTCGGGAGTCCTCACGAGTTTCCGGGCGATAGTGCTGCGGGTGCGGCAGAGTGGCGAAGTCCTTGGACGAAGGTTCCAGGGCAGGGAGTGAGTGAGTGGAGTCGGGAGTTTTCCCGCGGCGGAGTCCCAAGCGAAGTTGCGAGCGAGGAGTCGAGCGGATCCTCGGCGAAGGCAAGTGTCGGCGGCGGCGGAGTGTGGCGACGGAGTCCCGCGGCGGAGACCCACGAGGGGTGCTGCGGCGAGAGTGGCTCCAGAGGTGCGACCCAGCGAGGTGTGCGGAACGAGTGACTGGGGAATAGACCTTTCTTTAAGTGTAATTAATTATTTGCCAATTTAGAAGATTATTTGTAAGTAACATAAGTAGTGGTAATAAATAAAACTGTGTGTGTGATAAAAATCTTTAATTGGGCTATCCTTTATAAACCCGCAGTAAATCGTAACAATACCATATACTGTAGCTTGCCAGGAAATGTATTTTGAAAGTTTAAATGAGTGTTATAAATATCAGGGAAATCTCAGTTTTCACATGGAAAAATCAGGGAATTTTATTTTGTGGATTGGGTGGCCACCCTGTACGGAACTTCAAGGCAAGACACTGTATTCAAGAGTCAGATTTAAGAGGCGAGAAACTTTCGGCAGACCCTAAAGCAGCAGGAAAATTCATTGAAAGATTCAAAAGTGAAGCAGGATTGTATGACCCAGAGTTTGTGTATAATGCAGAAGAGACTGGTCTTATTTGGAAGGCTTTGCCTAAATCCACTCTAACTTCTAAAAGGGAAAGTAGTGCGCCTGGCCATTATGTTAGTAAAGAACATGTTACTGTGCTGAATTGTACCAACTCTACTGGAAATAACAAAATTCCTCTCCTGTTAATATGTAAATCAAAAGGCCCCCGAACTTTAAAAAATGTAAAATTACTTCCTGTATTTTACAAAAATTAACCAAATGCCTGGATGTCCCCTGATTTGTTTACCCAATGGTATGATTTAATTTCCATACCTGAAGTAAAAAAAATATCAGAAGGCAGTAAGGTTTTGTTGATTCTGGATAATGCAACCACCCACCCACCCCACAGAAAACCTTCTTGTCAGAGAAAACGGACGTTTTAAAACCCTTTTCCTGCCGCCAAATGTTACCAGTTTGCTGCAGCCAACGGACCAGTCAGTTTTGTAAACTACAGTGAAACCTCTCTGAAACGACCCCTCACGGTTCCCAGGAATAGGGTCTTAATAGAGGGGGGGTCGTAATAGATGTTTTCCGAAATTTTCAATTGATTATACCCCCTCCCCCCTCCCCCCCCCAACTCTTTCCAAACCGCTACCTGCTAAGAAACCAGCCGTACAATGGCAGGATGCTGTCACTCACAATGCTAGACGGCTTGCTTTAACTCACTTCAACCTTCATGACAAGTCCGTCGCCCTACAGGCCACCTCTAAAGAAAATATGTCAAGACAGTTTATTTTTACTGGTTAGTTTACATGTACGTTTTCAGCTTGCCGTAGTTAAATACACTAGAACCCCGATGTCATGAACCCCGGATTTAACGAAGCAGTGATTTTACGAATAAATTTTCGGGAACCGTAAAAAATTGGACATTTTGACCCAAATGTGAAAATCAGAAAGAATTAAAAACAAAACGAAATGACACCTCAACTTCGCTCCCCTTTGAAAAACCTTCAGTGAGAAAATGCTCATTTCACCCTCCCTTCTCCCGTAAAATTGGGCTATTATGAATGGGGTACCAAAGCGGTGAGGGAGGGGTAAGATCGTTGTAAATATTTTCGGACCCCTCCCTCCTCACCAAACACGCCCAAAAAAAAGTATGGCAAGGAATTTAGAAGCTTTCAAACTTAAATATAAATGTATTTTAATAGCAAGGGTCCTATGAAAAGAAATATACCGAATAAATACAAGCTGCTGTCACCAAAGCAAGCATAAAACGGCCCAATGCGTGGTCGCTTCGTTATTGCTCACGCGAGAGGCGAAAGTGGAATGTTAGAAGAAAGATAAATGCGGGGGAGACGGAAGGCAGCCAGTGTGTTTCCTGCATGGGGAATAAGTGGAGTAGCTTTTTTTTATGCCGGGTGAAGCGACCTTTTTCTGTCAACCCACGGGAAAAGATAATTGCTTGAGCTGTCAAAATAAAAATCGCTGCGGCAGTTTAAACATGTCGAGGCGGGCGTGCATCCAGTGGGTCGCTGTGTATATATACTCG
The DNA here is from genome assembly GCF_032445375.1 of Bacillus rossius redtenbacheri. Taxonomy (NCBI): domain Eukaryota; kingdom Metazoa; phylum Arthropoda; class Insecta; order Phasmatodea; family Bacillidae; genus Bacillus; species Bacillus rossius. Next base: position 192,739,980 of record NC_086330.1, on the reverse strand, counting down.
AAAAAAATAACATCTCAATTCATAACAAGATTTCTTATAACCAACACGTATTGCCGGATGTTTTCAGCCTGATCCATGCAAGTTCTTTAGCCACGTTTTGAATGAAAGCAACTGGCGGGCCAGTGTTGTGCCCTGTTTTGCGGACACATAAAGCTTTTATCAATTTGCTGACAGTTTTAATATATTTTTACTCTCCTCGTTAAAATGAAGCAGATAACGTGATTGTTAACAAGTACAAGCAGCATCCGAGATCGGCCGCAGCGCACGGTACGGGGAGAGGGTGAGCAAGGGCGAGCGTGCGGCCGACTGCCATGTTTACACGCTGCGGCCGGAGGGTCTTTCCTGCTTTGAAGGGACGTGGAATGGGGGTTGTCAAGCTCTGACAGCGGTCGACAGGAAGTGGTATCTATTTTTAGATATGCGCTGCCTACGGCAGTACAGTACTGGGAAAGAGAAACCCAGTAACACGCTACTCACCACAAGAAACTTATTTTCTGTCCGATTTTCTTCAGATTTTAGGCAATTTTCACGGTTCCTCGAAATCGGGTTGTAATAGAGAGGTGGTCGCAACAAAAAGGTTTTACTGTATAAAGCAACACTCCAAAAGACTACTGTTAAAGAAGTTTGATATATGATGAAATTGAAGAAGCTTTTAATAAATGATGAAAATGAAGATGGCATTGTGACTCATTACAAAGAATTAATTTGAAGGATTGCTCTTATATGGTGGCGGAAGCATGATGAAATTTTGTGAAAACATGCACATTAAAAAGAGCTTGGAACAAACTAAAAGGCATGTCAACTGAGGAGGAAGTGCAGAAAGAGAGCGAAGAAAAAAACAAATGTGAAATTGGAGATAAAGTAAAAGAGGATGAGAACAATGTTTTGCTTGAGAACATGAGTCAAGTCTCTTAAAAACTCCTCTTTGCTCCGAATGCAGTGCAGAAGACATAGGCGATTGGCTTGCTTGTGCTTATTCGGACCCTTGGTATCAAATTCTAAACGATGATGAGTTAACTCAAAGAGTAACTCGGATAGAAGAAACTGGTGACCAGGAGTATGACGTGGCTTCTGAACCAGACGTGGGCCCATCAGCTAATGCGATGTTTGCATGTCTAGAGACATGAATGGAGCAGCACTCTGAATGTGACCACATCCAGCTGCTAACTTTCAAGCGGATACGGCCGCACAGAAACCATTTAAGACTTTTTTTTTTAAATTGCTACTATTAATCCCGATAGTAGGAGGTAGACTGAATTTTTGACATATTAAAATTGTAAGACGTAATTATTTGTTGGTTTTGTATCAGGTATCAGATTGGAAAAAAATTTATGAACAAAATTAATTTACGACCATGGACTACATCAATACAACACACAGGAATACTTATGCTACGGACAAAATGTGAACACTGTGACATCGTCCCGGGCTGCGCCCTTCTGAGCCCGATGTGCCACCACCTCCCCCCTTACACGCTGCAAGCCCTCCTTCCACCACCACCCTCTACGACCGCCCGCCGAAGTGTGTGTGCGTGCGTGTCGGCCCGCACCCGCCGATGTTGCATCAGTGCTCTGCTCCCGAGAGTTGCCGAGCGAGGACGAACGGTCAGTGAGTCGCGAGTGCTGCGAGAAGAAGGAGCTTCATGTACCTGTCGTCGTTCTCGAAGGTTTTAAGTGAGACATGGGGGAAACGGGCCACGCCACACACGGGCTGCGTCACAGACCTGAGAACAGAGTAGCCGGGTCCACATGCCCATTATACATGTGGTGGCACCCTAGGATTCGACGAACACCTCAACCCCCATTGCGGTAGCAACTTTAGTAGCCTTCTTGCTGCATTAACAAAGTCTATCCAGGAACTAACTTATGTTTTGTGACGTGGCAAGGGGAAATGCTACTGCCGCCATCTTCGTGTTTCGACATTTTCTCAATTAGTGCGCATCCAGTTGCGGTAGCGTGAGGTTTGTATTTCTTCTGATAAGGAATTGTGTATTTTTAAAATGTGTATTGCAATAGAAAATTTTACCAGCTGTGTAGTGTGATGGGTGATCAGGGTTTTGTTAGCAGAAAACAGCAAGCAAATTGAAATTCATCGGAAACTTTGTAAAGTGTACAGAAACAACGTAATGAGTGAAGGTGGATTGAGGCAGAGGTGTATTATGTTTGAAAATGGCTGCACTAATGTTCGCAATGAAGAGCGAAGTGTCCAACCAAGCATTTGGTCAGATGAACTGTCTATGTATTAAGGACATACAAGTTCCCCCAGAAAACCAAGGAAGGGTTTGCAGACATTGTTATCAAGGAAAATCGTAGCATTCATTTTTTGGGACAGGAAAAGTGTGCTGGTTTACTGTTTCCTATTATGTGATTAAAGAATAAACTCTGAAAGGTATTGTGAAACATTAAAAAATTGAGAAGAGCAATCCAAAACAAGTGTCAGGAATGCTGAGCTATAAGGTTATGTTTTTGCACGACAGTGCATGCTTTCACACGGATAATCAAACTTGATAGCTATTGGATGGTTTTAGTTGGGAAGTTTTCAACCATCCTCCATATAGTCCCAAGGTGGCGCCAAGCAACTACCATTTGTTTCCACACGTGAAAATCTGGCGGCGACCCGGCATTTAAACAATAACGTGCAACTGCAAGAAGGCATCAACGGGTGGTTGAAGTCTCAGGCAGAATTCTATGATGATGGCATCAACAAACTGGTGCACTGCTACAATAAGTGCCTCAATTTGAAAGGGGATTACATTAAAAAGTATAGTAAAACTCTGTTAAGACGTTTCTCAAGGGACTGGATGATAAAAACTTCTTAGAAGGGAAATAGTACAGATTATTTGCTACATAAAAAAATCATTAAAATGACATTTTTAGGTTATGCGCTGTTTGTTCAGTGTTCTCTTTTAAAATTCAGCCATTGGTGGGGATTCCATTACCACAAATATTTAATGTTTATTATTGAATTAATTAATTATTCAAAATATTGAATTAACTTTTAAGTTACCATGAAAACCATACATTGGAGCCCCTCAGAGTCCCTGGTGCAACCTGTACAGTGTTTGCCTCTCTAATTTTATTTTTTATTGGTAGTAGACACCTGTGGGAAGCCCTTATGTATTAGCTTTATCTTTACCAATGACCAATGTTTGTGACATACCTTGAAAACCACACATTGGAGGCTCTCAGCGAGACTGATGCTAATTGTACAATGGTTGACTCTTAAATTTTATTTTTTAATGGTAGTAGACTCCTGTAGGAAAGTCCTTAATTATATTGGCATCATTGCACATTTTGATGTAAAAAAATAAAATCTCCAACAGTATTTGCCTTAGTTGCGTGGAATCGCATAGGCTGTTGTCCCAAACTCTCTGTACAATAATGTGCCGGGCGGTAAATAGATTCAGCACAGTTAGCATTCTTGGTACTGGTGTTAACTTCTGCGCTTATGTTTTTGCAGCAGTGTTTAATTTTGCTTCAAGGGTATTTCAAAATTTATAAATATTTTCAGTACAATTCTTTGTCTTAAATACATGTATCTAGATAGACCAGGTAATAAATATTTTATGTATGGATTAACTTTGAATAATAATATGTTTACAGTGACGGACCAGAAAAAAATTCATTGTAATGGCTAACAATCACAGCTGTTTTGTTTACATCAGTGAAGCGCTATAAACATCTGTCACAGACAACCAAAATCAATGCTGTGTTAGAAAGGTTCAGTGTTGTTAAAAGTACTCTGAAAAAGTAATTGGGCTCAATTACAATTACTGTGGTGATAATGTAACTAAATACAAGTAAAAATTACTTTATATAGAAGTAATCAGTAAAATTACAATTACAATTACTTTCCGCTACCATTTTAAAACTGACCTACGATTCAATTTTTTTACACTTTGTTACATTAATAAACATACATACATATGTATATGTTTTGTTAAAAAAATGATTTCATGTAATGATTAAATTTATTATATTTAATTAAATGAATAATATTTGAGGACAAACTTACTTGAATAACAACAAAAGACTTCATACAAGTAGCTACTTGTAATAAAAGTAACACTCTTTAAATTTTGGAATTGACCTTACAAAACAATTGCATTTTAAAGTTCTCATTAGATAGATTCCCTCTCTTGATGGCAAAAACATCTTTACCAACACTAAAAAGACGCTCAACGGGAGCACTTGACGGTAGCGATGTGTTAAATTTTAAAAATGCAGATTTTAGGATAGGGCAATGTTGGAGACACTGCAAGTCACTATGAATCTTTATTTTTGATCATAGATGTTATGCATACGATCGTAGCACTAGAAGCGTAAAATTATAAACTTTACTAAAACAAAAGTGAATGATCTTCTTGTTCTTAATTGTATTAATTATACGTTCCAAAAATAAAAGTAACGGCAAGTAAATATAAAGTATCGATTACCTTAATGTATCGATTACAATTAATGTTATGTATTCCGATTACAAGTACGAATTACATTTTTTAAATGTAATTCGTTACAAGTATAAATTACTTGAAAAGTAATCGTTACAAGTAATCCGATTACTTGTAATTCGTTACTTAACAACACTGGAAAGGTTATATATATAATATATTGAAAATTGCTGAGGAAGCACACGCTACAAATTCTCACATTTTAAATAAACATTTTATTGCAAAAACACCATCACTCAAAACCAATTTTTTTTCCCCTGCAATCATGTTTGCGATTTTCCGCGATGTTTTTTTCTACCCAAGGCTCAAGTTTCAATATCCTGAGCTTTTTTAAATCATTTTAGGTTTTTTTCCAGCAGGTTTAGATGATCGCTACCAAAAACCTTCGGTAATCATTGCAACATCTTCTTACAGAAAAACAATATCACAAAGCACAATCAATATGCAAAATGTCCATCATTCTTTTAAGTGGTAGCAGGTCAACCAACCTTGAAGCTTGAAGAAACGTGCATAATGCAGCGTTGCCATGCGACATTAAGTTTTGAATAAGCCTCGTAACATGATTTTTAACAAACGTTGTGCAGTATAAGTCCAGCCAAAAATGGAAATCATATGAAAATGAGTAAACTAAAATGTTCATCATTACGTCTACCATATAAAATTTTTACCACAGTGTTCAACAAACAATGAAACTGAATTAGCTCCACATATTGATGTACAATTTGCGTCACATATCACGCAATCAAGTTAACAATGGCTAGTGGTTAATTTTTGTTGTTAATTCATCAGATGTTATGCCTCGAAGAAGGGAAATGGTGTACAGTTGAAACAGCCTCAATGCTGCAGTTGGCAAGGGTTTTGACGGTCATGTTTGTAATCTTTTAAAACAATTGTCGAAAATTTTAACTATAAATGAAATTTAAGAGTGTAAAGATAAACTTTATTACATTATTTTATTCCTGAAATGATGAACGTTACATGCAGGAAGCATCAATAAATGCAAATGTTTTCAATGGGAAAAATTAACATAGGGATATATGGAAGTGATCAAGGGAATGATTATTTAAACTTTATAAACAGGAAAATGTATTATGCTGGAACATCTGAAGCAAGTTTTACTGTAGCTTAAGAGTTAGGCTATCAGATTTGAATAATATAATGTTTACTGTCACTTTCTTTTGGTTTTATTCCAAATTGTATATTACTTTTTGGATAGACCTCGTATCTATAGCACTAAAAACTTTGCGACTCAAAAGGAAGCAAACAAACTTAAACTGGATAAAAGTGCCAGATTCGAATGTAAATTTGTGTCAATGTGTTTGTAAAATGGACCAATGGGTACATTGTTAGTAACGTAAATGAGTGTAACTAAGAGTTAAAGGTATAAATATGAGCTAGTTTCTTCACTAGTTAGTAAATTATGCTATTTTTTTTTTAAGTTTATGAATTTTTTTTAATTTGTAATTTCAAATAGTACCCATCCCAATTCCATCCCATTTCTTGTGATATTTTTTCCACCCTGCCCAATATTTTCTCTAAACAAAATTCACTATGCTATCCATCTCTATTAAATTACGTTCATATATTTACTAAAAATATACGTAAATAAAATAACTACTGGTGTTGTGTAGTTCTTGGGAGCTATAAGCTACATTTTTTATCAATCAAATACTGTCTAATGAAAATATCATACCCCTATAAAATTTTTGTTACTCCACTCGATTGTGTAGTTATGACTTCATATGTGTATGCATTTTAAATATTAATCTTGTCACTTAAAATCATAAAAGTTGTATGTGTAACGTAATTGTTAGTAAATAACAAAGAACACTGGCCAAAATTAGTTTTTTGATTTATTACAGATACCAATGTGAGTGCAACACCGTTTGACAAAAATCGTCTCACCAAACAGTTGACAGCTGGTGGGGGTGTAGTTTATGAGAATTTCAGTGATGTTCCCGAGAATAAGTATACTAGCTGCAAGCTTATTGCCAATAAAACTCAGCAGACGGCCAAATACTTGCTCTGCTTGGCGCACAACATCCCAATTGTTCAGCACAAATGGGTCATCGAATCTGTCAAACAGGTAAGCAAGGATAATTTAGATGTCTGTTTCGCACCATCAGAACAAGACTATTGTAAATTAAAATTACAAAGTAAACAAAAAAATTACTATCCAGTACATGATATTAAATTGTAATGAATGTGTTACCTAAAAAAAAAATCATAGAGCCCAAAATTCTTTAATTATGGCAATCCTATAATTTAAAAAAAAAGTGCTCAAATTAGGCCTGTGCGAATATTCAAATTTTTGAATATGAGTGTTTTATCATTCATAATTGAAATGGCATACCTCATCAGTTTGTCATATACCAACATAGACTTTTATGGTTAAGTCATTTATGTGATATAAATACCCATTTCATACTTGCCAATTTGTACAATTTACCCTAAAATATACAGAAACTCATGTTATTGTATGATTGTGCTGCCCTATCTGTTATTCTACTGATTTTCCGAACATTTTTACATTATGAAAATAAATTTGAAAGAGTTTGGTATTTATTGTATCACCGACAGGATATGAAGGTCAAACAAGAATATTTATAGTATGTCATCTGTTTCTCCATTGGCTGCTACAAGCTAATCACAGCGTAGTATCATTTTTTTGTTAATGTTTAGGGCCTGGTGGTTGGGCATCTATATTTTTCTGAAGTCTTTGAGTGAATTAGTGTAAAAAAGGCAGTATTATGGTTCAGATAAAAAAAATTTAAGTTATATATTTTATTGTTTTATTTCGCTTGCATAAAACTTAGTTTAGTGCTACGTGAATAATTACTTAGAGATGCATGTATTGTAATTACAGTACGATTATATTAATTTTTTCTATATGAACGGGAAGACCAAGCAGTACTTTCAGGCATTCAAAGTCGTATACGTGCAAGATGTTGACGTCAGTTGGGACTTTGCCTCGTAAGCCTGATCCAACTCCACTGTCCAGTTCCCCTCTTTCCCCTCCTTCGCCGATGTATGTAGACATGCGTGTGTTCAAATTGCCCACCACGAACGGGAAGCCTAAGATGTACATAAAGTTGTGACATTCCCGATTACACCCGAACAATTCACCTTCTGCCAACTTCGGGTTTATATATATATATATATATATATATATATATATAATATATATATATATATTTCTCCTTTTATTGTAGCTATACTAACCTAACTAACTGTCCATAGTGTTTTAAAGTGTTTTAATGTAGCTAACCTAACCGACCACTTTTAATATTTGAATTCATTTTTCCTGCACAAAAATAAAACAAATCCCGAAGTTGGCCGAAGGTGAATTGTTCGGGTATAATCCGGGATGGCAGAACTTAATGTGCATCTTAGGTCTCCCACCACAAACTACTGCAAGAGGGCGCTTAGCGGCAGAGTGACGTCTCCCATAAACCAATAACTACAATTATTGTAAACCTTTTTAATGAGCCCGGATGAGGGATTGTATAAATTATAAGAGTGTTTTGTGTCTTCCTTAAACTAACCCTTGGCGTGGGATCACAGCATCGAATAACAGTTTTGTTCCGACGGGAAGCTGCCTTCTGTCCGCGTGCAGAGCGCTGCTCGCTCCAGTTCCTCTTCGTCATTGGCCGAGACCAGACGTATGCGGAGTAGTCAGATACATGTGGCCACGTGTCGCCAACCCCATGGTATCCATGTATGCTGATCAGTGTGGCGTGCCCGACACCTAGAGCGGGCCAGGTCTTATGTAAATAAGCTCAATTAATTATAGGACTAATATCTCGCCTCACACGAGCCACGTAACGCCCTGACCGAGAGTCTTAGCCGGGTCCATGTGCCCACTCACGTGGTGGCGCCCACTACAAAAAGGCCTTGGGTAAGCAGCTAGGTCCTCAACGTACATTATCAAGTATGATAAAGGTAACACGTACAGTTTGTTCAGTTTGTCGTTGTGATGTAAACATTGTATACGGCAGAAAAAAAATGACTTAAAAAACCATAGCAAAACCACAAAACACAACAGTAATACAATAAAAAAAACAAGGAAATTCTGAATTATTTTGTGATAACTGAAAACGTGGATAATGTGAAGTGAGTGGTTGTTCACACATTTCATTGACAAAAATATAATCTGTTAAGAAAGCAACTGCAGCATCACTCAAGCATTTCCCTTAACAAAACATAGCTTGTAAAAATGTGTTGCATATAAACTTATATATTTTATTACACACTCAGATATGAAGAGATTTTGTGCATATGATATTGGTGCAATATTGTGTAAAGTATTAATACTGGATGAACTAAAAGATTGAAAAGGCAGATTTTTGAGGGGTGTGGGGGGGGGGGGGTGTTTGTTTGTGTGTTTTTGTGTGTGTGTTTTTGTGTTGTGTGTTTAGTCTCCATCCGTGTTTTATTTATGCTAAAATTAACCATTAAAATTTTTATACTGGATTGACATTTTAGGCATGCAACAAGTATTATTTTTTTTTTTCACTACAGTCTTGCTAAACACTAACAGAAAAATTGTATGAAGAATATTCAAAACATGGCATATTTGTCATTTCAAACTAAAAAACCAAAATATTATTAGTATTCACTTCATCATATGTACCAGAGTTGGGGGGAAAATAAACAAACAACACCACAAAACATGGATACTCCATTGCGATAGCCATTAAAACATGTAAATGCCATAGTTTCAACGGCATTTAAATCGATAGTCACAATCAATCTTAACACCATGCAACACAGTAGCAGCTTTCTTACTGTATGTATATATGATAAAATGGTCATTGCAATTAAAAAGTGCAGAGAAAAAAATAATGGTATTGGATTCCAGATAAAATTAGCAGAAATTGTGTTTATGATGTTGCTGAACTAAAATACTCTTACGACCGGGTTTGTAAATGTATTGCCCAATTAAAGATTTTACTACACAGTTTTATTTATTGCCAATACTTATTTCACTAACAAATAATCTTCTAAAAATGCCTAAAATTCAATCACACCTAAAGAAATGTCTTTTCTCTGGTCACTCGTTTTCACACACGGCACACCTCGCTGGGCCGCACCTCTGGCGCAACTCTCGCCGCAGCACTCCTCGTGGAACTCCGTCGCCGCACTCCGCCGCCGTCGTCACACTTCTCTTCCCCGAGGATCCGCTCGACGCTTCGCTCAGAACTTCGCTCGGGACTCTCGCGCAGACTCTCTCGCCTCGGAACTCCGCCGCGCCCACGACACTATCGCCCGGAAACTCCGTCGCGGGAAAACTCCCAGCTCCCAGCTGAGCTGACTCAGAGGCCAGCGTCCCGGGCTTATATATCACAGGCGCCACTTATAGAATTCACGAGCGCGGTTGGGCCAGTCGCATCATTCCGCGCCGACCCGACGCGAGAAATCTTTAGAGACGCTTTGGCAGCTGCCAGGTGGCGTGCAGAACTCCTCGTCAGGTGTCAGATGTCAGCGCCACGCGGGGAGCGGAGGGAAGGAGGTGGGGAAAGCGGCGACCCTTGTAATCTACCAGACGTGCGCGGCACGTTTCACGTTGTGGCGGCCATGTGATGTCAGCCAGCACTGCACCTGCGCGCCGCGGCCCTGCTTACGTTCGTAACAATACAATATACCTGACTGCTGTTAACAATGAAAACAGGTGAATATCTAAGGTTGAATATGTAAGTACGAGTTCATTTAATCACTGATTTCAAAATATTGAATTTTAAAAATGTTTTCAACAAAATGGATTGATTTGGATTTCATGGTATTTGTTGTTTGCAAAAAATTTCTGGGTCTTTATGTAGAATTTTATGTTCTGGAAAATAAAGCGAAGGAACTGAAATTAAAGTTTGGTTAGGTTAGCTGCATTGTTAAAACACAATTTTTTATTTCATGATTCAAATATTGAAACAAACCTTTTACATAAAATTATCGTAGCTGACTTCATCTAACCAACCTTTCACTTTAGTATAATTTGTCTAATTTCCCAGAAGCCACTACTGTAACATTTATTAAGAGTTCATAATTGTTTGAAGATCATGTTTCAATATATTATTCATAGGCATTTCAGATATTTGATGGTTTTAGAAAATCTTAATATTTCTCCATTTCTTTAAAAAAAATTATTTTATTTTACAGTAAGTTGAGTTAATTTTTTCTCATTATTTTGATATTGCTATTTGTTTGGTCACTTAAATTAACATTAATATTAAGTACGTTTTTACAATTTTCAAAAGCTGCTTACTGATATGTTTCCAAATTCAAAAAGATGGAAAGAGAAAGAAAGACTGGCGCCATTGTCGGAAGTGTGTTGTTGGAAAAAACCCTACACATACACACACATGCACAGCAATGGAGTATAATGTTCGGTTGAGCGCTGTCTCGCCAGCCAATCAGTACGAACCATGCTGTGGTGAGATATTACTTTCCAAGTTTTAAGAGAATTTATTGCACCTGACGTACCAACGGGTGTGTGAAGCTAAAAAAAATTGATTATATTTCTTTAACAAATTTTCACAACCGTCGAGTTCCGTAAGTTTAAAAAAAAAAAAAATTAGATGTTCTTGGTTCAAACAGCTAAAATTATCAAGGTAAATCAATGTAACTAGTTTATGTGTCGTAAATAAAAGTAAATTGCGTCTGTAACGAAAGTAGGTGTATTTTAGACCTAATGTGAGTGCGGCAGAGCCGTTGCAGGGTACAATTATTATTATACATACATTGATCACATTTTTATCCTACTAGACTATTAACTTATTCTAGAATGCTTGGAATTCTTTGTGTATGTATGTAACAAGTTTATCCAGTTCAAAACAAAACAAAAAAAAAACTCATTCAAAGTTAGTGTAGTGTAAATATATCAACAATTTGTTTTATATCATGTAAACGATTCAATAATTCTATATGTTTCTGTTGAAAGTTAAGTTGTGGTAAGTTCAAATTAAGTAAAAATTATGTATTAAGCCAGGATTGAAAGCACTCGGTGAGCGTGGACCACTGAGTGTTGGTGAAACATTACTACATCAGAGACTAACGTTTATATCCAATTTAATGCCCTGAAAGAATTCCAAACAGATATTTACTATTCAATAGTCTTGGGATCCCGAGAGTTAATTTAAATTAATTAGTTTAGTTATTCTAATAATTATAGAACAAGAGATTCAGATTTGGATTTAAATTATGCCGCTGGTAAGTCTTTCAGGCGGAAATCAATGTTTTATAAAAAAAATAATGTTCGTGAAATTCAACAAACGGGAAACGTTCCAAATCGACGACTGTACGGGGACTGGAAAAAAACAACCGACCTCAGTGACAGTTATAGCCTCTACAGACGTATTGACTTCCTCGATGACCAGGACTCTGCGACGATCCGCGTGTAGCTGGCTCTCCTGCTCTGGATAGCTGGTAGGTCGTTGACTCAGTCCTCCTCTCGTACCGGACTGCTGGGCTGTTCTACTGCTCGGCTCATGAGCCGCCTCCTTCTTAGTTTGCGCCGTCGAGTCGGTCCTTCTCGCGGACCGGACTGCTGGGTTGTCCTCCTGCTAGGCTCCCGAGACGTCTTCTTATTAGCTCGTGTCGTCAAAACTGCAGCGCCTTTCCTATTTTAACGTGGTTCAGTCGTCGTCGATTGAATAATTGAATTGTCTCTCTTTCAAATCCTCAAGATATTTTAACCGTTCTTCTTTGCGTCGATTAAGGTAACATAATTAGGCAGATCTTCGTTCTAGTATAAAAGTTTCGTTGCATGTTCTTCCGTGAATTTTAGTGTTGAAATCTTCGACGATAATTAACAATTCTTATCAAAACACAATATTTTCAATAAATTTACTTAATTCTTGGTATATATCGATAAATAAATCTTACCGTTACTAAAACAGCTCTTCGATATCTCTTTTAAGTATTAATTCAAATCATACGAAGTTTCCAGTTTGCTGCTAAAATTACGGACGCATATTATCAATGACCGAAAAATGGAACAAACCGAATATTCTAAAAGAATATTTTTTACTTGTCCTTGTTTGTAACACGCGATTCTACAATTTTTCTTTAAACAAAAAAAAAATCAATGCTTTAACGCAAGCAAAATATAATCAAAAAGAATCTCCTATTCTTTACAAATATAGTAATAAACAACAAAATTATTACCTTTTTAAAAAAAACCAAAGATTAGCATACTTCCAGAGACAAAATAACGTTTTAGCTTATTTAAAATTTGTAAAGATTTGCATATCATAAATCAAACAATTTTTTGTTTCGACTTCTGCAACCACCAAAATTGATCAATATAAATATTTCTATAAAGTACAAACGTTGACTTTATAGATTGCCCCTTCTTAGAAATGTCTATTATGTGCAGTTTAAACATACATAGAACAAACAGAATGACATTTCTAATACACATAGATAACAGAATCTACATCTTCATTATTATTTATCGTCCACCAAACGAGGTTGTCATATTCCTACATTTACTAAGACTAATGACTAAACTCATAATATCCTAACAAGAATATATTACATACATGTTGCAATAAATAAAAAAAAACATACAAAGAATGCTAGGTCAACGTAAGGATATTTTAAACATATGTATAAATCATTCAATATTTTCGGTCACAACAGGTTTGTGATATTCTTTCAGTTGGGTAATGTTGTAATGTCCTATAATCTGCCTGGTGTTAAGGTCTGAGAGTTCATAACAATTATTCCGAATGACTTTAGTTATGAGGTATGGTCCGTCGAATAGTAGAAATAACTTCCGGGTAATGTATTGCCAGAACTGGCTGGTTGGATTGGTTCTTTTTAGTACCAGGTCTCCGCAATCAAAAGTAGTTTTTCCGGATAATTTCTGATGCTTCTTTCTCATGTCAGCAGCGGAGGTTAGTTTCGCCCTAACTAACTCCTCGGTTTCCCGTCGTATTTCGTTCAGTTCGTCTTGCTCTTCCTCAGCGACATCATGTTGTAATTTTGGTACCATTGTTTCTGGAATGATATTGGACGGTTTTCCGGTAAGCACTTCGTATGGCGTGGTGTTGGTAGAACTATGGATGGTATGATTAATAACACATTCAATAAATGGTAATTTAGTCATCCAACTTTGTTGTGCATCATAACAAAACGTGCGTAGCATGTTGCCTAGCGTGCGCATTAGTCGTTCTACCGGGTTACTTTGGGGATGTCTAACCGAAGACATGGTGGGTGTAATATGCATCTCCTTTAATCCTTCTTGCCATATCGAACTGGTAAATTGTGTACCGTGATCTGAAATAACCGCTTCGGGGTGACCCACTTCAGCCTCGAATCTCTTCATTTTCTGAAGGACGACCTTGCCGGAAGCATGTACTATTGGGTAGAGCTTGGCGTACTTAGAGAAAACATCTAAGACTACAAATACATATTTTACTCCTGCAGTTGAGCGAGGTAATGGTCCCAGTAAATCTACCGACAACAATTGCAAAGGTCCTCTAGGAATTATCGGTTGTGTTTCTCCAACTAAGTTGCGTTGTGAATGTTTTGCTTTTTGGCATAGGTCGCATGATCTCGTAATTTTCACTACAATTTTGGGTAAGTTCGGACAGTATAATTTTCTACTTAAGGTAGCGGTCAATTTCTTGGAACCAATGTGGGCACAGTTATGATGTATTTCCCATGCAATATTCTTTAATAATTCTTTAGGTACGACCGGTTTCCATAAATCCTCGAATCGGGAACATAGTTTCTTTTGGTAAAATAAAATACCTTCGTTAGAAATGCAATATTTAGTATTGAGTTTATGTTCTGGTACTATGTTTTGAAGTTTTCCCTTAATATTTTGGCAGAATTCATCCCCATTTTGAAGTTGAGCTAAATTTAGGAAAGCATTCCTGATAACATCGTTGTTGGCCATTTGTTCCGCCACTAGATGAGCAACTAAGAATTCTTTCGGGTTACGATGATTCGGTTTTTCGTTTTCCACGACATCCGGTACCCGGCTAAGGTAATCCGCTGCCACATTTTCCTTGCCTTTAATATGGCAAATCTCAATGTCATATTCTTGTATAAGTAGACACCATCGAGTTAGCCTACTACCGAAAATTTTGCCAGTTTTAAGAAATAATAATGATTGATGATCAGTAAGCAGTTTTACATGTTCACCCAACAATAAGTCCCTAAATTTTTGTAAGGCCCATACAATTGCTAAAGTTTCTCGTTCTGTGACTGTATAATTTTTTTCGGCACTATTTAGTGTTCGGCTTGCCATTGCGACTGTTCGTTCTATATCTTCGTCATCGATTTGCGCTAATTTTGCACCTAGCGCATAAGCGGAAGCATCTGTATACAACAAAAAAACTCTACCTAGAATAGGGTGATGCAATACTTGTTCTTCAATGAAAATTTTCTTCAAGTCCTCGAATGCTTTCTTTTCTTCATCGCACCACTTCCATGTTTGTCCCTTCTTTAATAAACCGAAAAGTGGTACAGCTATTTTAGCTATCTTATCACTATAATTACGATAAAATTCGATCACGCCAAGGAAAGTTCTCAATTGTTTGACGTTCTTTGGTGTTGGAAAATTAGTAATACTTTGTAATTTTTCGGGTGATGTTTTAATACCGGTTGGTGTCAAAATATGGCCTAAGAAAGGTAATTCTTGGCGACAAAACACAGATTTCTTCAATTTTGCCGTCATGCCAGCGTCACGTAGCTTGGTCAAAACAATGCCGATATGGATAAAGTGTTCTTCCAGGGATGTCGAAGTTATAAGTATGTCATCGACATAAGCACGAGCGAAGTTTTTGCATTCCGGTCCTAATGTTTGGTCTAGACATCTCGTGAATTCAGCCACGGCATTGCATAACCCAAAAGGCATGACTCGAAATATGTACTGGAAATTTTTAAATAAAAAGGACGTGTATTTCCGTGATTCCTTCTTCAATGGAATTTGCCAATACCCGGCTGACAAATCTAAAGTTGTTAGAAATTTTACTCCTTGATATAAGCGTAGAATGTCATTTGTCGGCCGTGGGCTTTCTCGGTCTCGTATGGTAATCTTGTTAATTTCCCGCGCATCCAGACATAGGCGTACGGAACCGTCCTTCTTTCTGACGCACAGGATAGCATTGGTGTATGGGCTAGGAGCTCGTTCAACTACCTTCCAGTCTAACATCAATTGTAAGTATTCTTCAGCTTCACTCAAAAATTTGGCTGGAATCGGGTAGGATTTTCTATGAAATGGCTCGCCTGGTTTCACCTCTATGCTAGCTTGGTATAATTTTTTTAGTCCAGGTTTGTCGGAAAATACGTCTTGGAAATGCTTTAAAACTTGAAATAGTTCCGTTTTCTCCTTATCGCTAATCAGAGTAATTTCACTCATGGCACTACGCAAATCGTCATCGGTCGCATTTAAATTACTTGCCATGGTAGAGCATATCATAGCATACGAATTTACATTACGAAGGAGTGATACGCAGTTGTCCGTCACTTCCCATTTTTCCGTGGTGGTCGGGTTCTCTAAGCTATCCATAGCCGTAATCATCCATCCTCCGAAATCCATGATAATTTTGTATGTGGTCAAAAAATCGATTCCAAGTATAATTGGTTTTGCCAAACCTTTCACTATCAAAACAGGTACGCGCTTTACGCTACCTAATCCTTCAATTTCTAGCAAAGTCTGTTTATTAATAATGGGACTAGCCCTTGACGTTACTCCTAAAATTTTAATGGTCGGGACAGGCATACGTGGTAATTTGATTCCTGTACTTTCTATCATTTCTATACAATCTTCGCTAATACATGAAACTTCTGCTCCGCTGTCTAGTAGAACCGGTGATTTGACCCCATTTATGCTAAGTGTTATTTCAGGACACAAGGCTTCTTTTGCATTCCCGGCTTCGATGCACGGTTCGCTTAACAGAAAGTCGCGTTCGTTTTCTCTGAATATTACGGTATTTATTCTTTTCGTGATGACTGTGTTCGATTTGTTTTCTAGACAAGGTTTACGGTGATGTTTAGCCCCTTCAAAATTCGTATTAGGGAGTGGTGATAGGAGCTGTGATACGCCCTCCCTGCTTAGTTTTCCCTGCGGTTAACAAGTCCAGGTATCTGGTCAGGTTGCCATGTTGGTGTAATTCGACCAGACCTCTCTGAAGTAGTATGATTTGAGTCCACTCTTTGACTAAAATTAACACCATCATTATTTCGGTTACACTGCCATTTTGTGTCATTATCACAGTTACTTGGAGAAATAAATTGTCGATTATTTTCAACTCGCGATGTTCCTTGCTCGGTGTGGTTTGCAGTCGTTATTGCTTTCTCTGTCGGCTGAAAAATCTGTGCTTCTACTCGATATTGTCCGTGTGATGCATTCCGGTCACATGCGAATCCTTCTTCTATCGGATACGTATTAGTTTTTGGACCTGAACTCCAAACGGCCCCTTCCCGTCGTTGGTTAGGGTATTGTTCCCGGTTGTAATTACCCTGTTGTCTTTGGTTCCCATTAGTATGGTTCGGTTGATTCCAATAATTAAAGTTTTTGTATCGTCCCCTGTATCCTTTATGATACCATTGCTGTCTAGGTTGTTCTACGTTAATGCGAGGTGATCTCTGTTCGTTATTCGTGGCTGTAGGTTTATTTCGCCAATTTTGGTACAATGGTGCGGGTGGATTATTGTTCTTCCGCTCGAACGTCTCCTTATTCACACTAGTTCGGTCTAGTTTTTCTAGCCTGTCGTAGTTCAGTAACTGTTCCTTAAAATCTACTATTCCGTTGTAATTTCGTCCGCTTAACTGTAACTGATATCTAACGGGTAGCTGTGATAGTATCATCGCTTTAAATTCCTCGTCTTCCATGTTGCAGTCCAAATAGCGAGTTCTCTCATACATGTTGTTAATGTGTGCTTCTAGATTCTGGCTTCTTTTAGGGTCAAACTTATCAGAATGCAACTGAATACGTAAATTGCTTTGTATTCTGGTGCTCCAGAATTGTTGTATAAATGCCTTACGGAATGTACTATATTCAGTGATAGAATCTTTCAGTAATTCCCACCAATAGAATGCGGTGTCTTTTAGACAATGGCCAATGCTTTTCATCTTGTCTGTCTCGGATAGGTTAAACGTATTACAATACTCTTCGAACTGGTTAATAAATTTTCTGGGATTTTCTGTGCTTTTTCCGGCAAAACTAGGTACGTTATCTAGCCATTTTCGAGCAGGATGATGCAGGGTCAACATGGAATCAGTAACTAACGGAACATTATTTCTAACTATAGTGACTGGTTCTACACTTAACCCAGTTGAACTAGCTACACTAATGTTTTCGCTTCTGTTGTTATTATTTTCATTGGGGACAGTTGATTTAGTAATATTCAACGCAGTGTTTTGTGTAAATTTCCTCTCGATTTCTTCTACTCGTATTTCTACTCGGTTTACTTTACTTTCTAAATCCTTCTGTACTTGACTGACATTTTCTTTTAACAGCGGTACCGTATTCTCTAGGGTTTCAATCCGCTCGTGTACAACAAAAAAGTTTTGTTCCATGGTCCGTTGTGTTTGTGTAACCTCCGTCCTAATTTGTTCCGTTTCTGCAGTCAAATTATTTAACGTCGTATTCAAGATTCGTACAATATTGTCTAGTCTATTGGCATTCTCCTGTTTTTCGCGTTCCCGTTCCTGTCTTTCGCGTTCACGTTCCTGTTTTTCCTCTTGTAGCACTCGAAACATTTGTTCCAGTGTCACGGTTTGGTGTTCATTTTCTGTTCGAGTCGTTTCCTCACCTCGTTGTAACTGTTGGTTATTCGGGACGTTCGTATTGTCATGGAGTTCCGACATCGTCTCTGCTCCTATTTCTCCCGTTTCTAGCCTTTCTTCAGCATTCGTTTCTGAATGTGTGCTACTGTTCTCTTCTAGCGCATTTCCTCTGAGGAAGTATGGTTCTCTATTTTCTCCAAATGGCATATTTTTCGATTTCCAGACTAAATGTGTCCTAACGTTCGTATTCTCCACGTCTCAGTGTAGTAGTCAGTGTGTTTCACCTAAATTCGAGCCTAAACGTTGGGCGCCAGAACTGACGTACCAACGGGTGTGTGAAGCTAAAAAAAATTGATTATATTTCTTTAACAAATTTTCACAACCGTCGAGTTCC
Source organism: Bacillus rossius redtenbacheri (assembly GCF_032445375.1). Lineage (NCBI taxonomy): Eukaryota > Metazoa > Arthropoda > Insecta > Phasmatodea > Bacillidae > Bacillus > Bacillus rossius. The sequence goes on along the minus strand of NC_086330.1, from coordinate 192,721,399 downwards.
GTCAGTTTAAAAAAAAATGAATTAGATGTTCTTGGTTCAAACAGCTAAAATTATCAAGGTAAATTGCGTCTGTAACGAAAGTAGGTGTATTTTAGACCTAATGTGAGTGCGGCAGAGCCGTTGCAGGGTACAATTATTATTATACATACATTGATCACATTTTTATCCTACTAGACTATTAACTTATTCTAGAATGCTTGGAATTCTTTGTGTATGTATGTAACAAGTTTATCCAGTTCAAAACAAAACAAAAAAAAAACTCATTCAAAGTTAGTGTAGTGTAAATATATCAACAATTTGTTTTATATCATGTAAACGATTCAATAATTCTATATGTTTCTGTTGAAAGTTAAGTTGTGGTAAGTTCAAATTAAGTAAAAATTATGTATTAAGCCAGGATTGAAAGCACTCGGTGAGCGTGGACCACTGAGTGTTGGTGAAACATTACTACATCAGAGACTAACGTTTATATCCAATTTAATGCCCTGAAAGAATTGCAAACAGATATTTACTATTCAATAGTCTTGGGATCCCGAGAGTTAATTTAAATTAATTAGTTTAGTTATTCTAATAATTATAGAACAAGAGATTCAGATTTGGATTTAAATTATGCCGCTGGTAAGTCTTTCAGGCGGAAATCAATGTTTTATAAAAAAAATAATGTTCGTGAAATTCAACAAACGGGAAACGTTCCAAATCGACGACTGTACGGGGACTGGAAAAAAACAACCGACCTCAGTGACAGTTATAGCCTCTACAGACGTATTGACTTCCTCGATGACCAGGACTCTGCGACGATCCGCGTGTAGCTGGCTCTCCTGCTCTGGATAGCTGGTAGGTCGTTGACTCAGTCCTCCTCTCGTACCGGACTGCTGGGCTGTTCTACTGCTCGGCTCGTGAACCGCCTCCTTCTTAGTTTGCGCCGTCGAGTCGGTCCTTCTCGCGAACCGGGCTGCTGGGTTGTCCTCCTGCTAGGCTCCCGAGACGTCTTCTTATTAGCTCGTGTAGTCAAAACTGCAGCGCCTTTCCTATTTTAACGTGGTTCAGTCGTCGTCGATTGAATAATTGAATTGTCTCTCTTTCAAATCCTCAAGATATTTTAACCGTTCTTCTTTGCGTCGATTAAGGTAACATAATTAGGCAGATCTTCGTTCTAGTATAAAAGTTTCGTTGCTTGTTCTTCCGTGAATTTTAGTGTTGAAATCTTCGACGATAATTAACAATTCTTATCAAAACACAATATTTTCAATAAATTTACTTAATTCTTGGTATATATCGATAAATAAATCTTACCGTTACTAAAACAGCTCTTCGATATCTCTTTTAAGTATTAATTCAAATCATACGAAGTTTCCAGTTTGCTGCTAAAATTACGGACGCATATTATCAATGACCGAAAAATGGAACAAACCGAATATTCTAAAAGAATATTTTTTACTTGTCCTTGTTTGTAACACGCGATTCTACAATTTTTCTTTAACCAAAAAAAAATTCAATGCTTTAACGCAAGCAAAATATAATCAAAAAGAATCTCCTATTCTTTACAAATATAGTAATAAACAACAAAATTATTACCTTTTTAAAAAAAACCAAAGATAAGCATACTTCCAGAGACAAAATAACGTTTTAGCTTATTTAAAATTTGTAAAGATTTGCATATCATAAATCGAACAATTTTTTGTTTCGACTTCTGCAACCACCAAAATTGATCAATATAAATATTTCTATAAAGTACAAACGTTGACTTTATACACCCAAGACCACCTCAGCTAGCTCAAAACATTCGGCCTGGAGTGGACATAACATGTTTCATGAACACTTGCAGATATGAATTGAATGCTAAAAACATAGGTAAGTTCAAAAGTAAATGTTACTGCTGACAATTCACATTAGACACAAACTGATTTTTAACTTTTTTTATTAATGTTTCACAAATATTTTGGTCGCCATTTCCATACCACGAGAAACAAATATATTTCAAATTTACAAGCAGGTTACACATAACCTCTTCACTGACTACAAAACAAACACGTTGACTGTTCTCAGGTACCGAAAGATAAATATCAAAAGATAGTTCTCAGTTATGTCCCATGGTTGCACACGAACTCACAGTGTGAGCCGAAGGGCTTGATCCTTCGGAACAAAGAATGAGTTTATGAGTTGTTGTGGGCTAATACTGACAACTGTAATCAAAAAATTTTAGTTTAGTGTTCCAAATAGCCAAAAAAAGGTTATTATACATAGTAGCACCCATACCACAGCCACAAAATTCTCTCTTAACTCACATCAATATGTTTTTTGTGAGCCACTGCCTGACTCACAACCTATCAGTACCTCGTTCAGACATTGAATAACGAGGCTAGTAGGGATGGGACGATTCCAATATATAAATTCTCGATTCCTGTACTGAACAACTGATAGGAGATTTTTTTTTAACATACAGAGAATTTCACTTGAATTCTGAATTAAAGAGGTTTATTTAAAGCCACACACATTTAGCAAATACTTGGAAGTTAAACAGCTTTCAGAAAAAATTCAACACACATACAAATTGTAGAAACTGTTTTAAACTTTTAATTTATGTACATATAAAAGAAAGATATTGTAGTTAACTTTTTAAAAATTAGACATCACTAGTATTAGATCCTACAAAAATTAACCCAGAGGATGTAAATTAATGTGGTGATTTTAATGTGCCTGGCATTGACTGGTCTAATTCTAATCCTGATAACATTATACACTCACATGTCAAATCTAAAGCCAGTTACATACTGAATTTCACATCTAGTCTTTTTTTATCACAATTTAATTGTACCCAACCAGCTATAAATCTCTTAGATCTGTGTCTTTCTAATCTTCCTCATTGTTTGGTATCACATTCTGCTGATATCCTTATCAAAGAAGATATATTCCATCCCGCTTTAAATATTAACATCATGTTAGAAACATGTCATAATAATATTAATCCCTCTTCTGTGTTCAGAAATTACAAAAAAGGGAATTATCTTGGTCTTTACAACTCTATTAATGACTGTGACTGGTCATACTTTTATAGTTCTACTGATGTTAATGATCTCGTGGATCAACTAACAACTTGTATTTCTGAAAAAATTGATACTTTTATACCTCTTTCTATTAAAAAAAAATCTAAATATCCCCTTTGGTTTTCCAACGAATTAATAAGTGCTCTTAAATCTAAAAAACATTTCCACAAGTTGTACAAAAGAAATAATAATCTATTCTACTATGCAAAGTTCTCTCATTTTAGAAAATCTGTGAAATCTCTAATTAAACGCGACAAAATCCACTGGACTCAATCGACAAACAACAATATCAAGAAAAACCCTAAAAGTTTCTGGAGATATGTTAAATTAATGAAAGATGGTTATTATGAACAACTTTCTCTTAAAGTAAATGGGGATATATCAAATGATCCGAATGTGGTAACGAATGTGTTTGCTCAGTATTTCTCTAGTGTATATGTAACCCCAAATACTTCTCCCCCAATAACTACATCGGTCATGTCTGTTGAGACTATAGCTGTGCCTAAAATTTCTGAAACTCTAATAGTTTGGGCAATTAAGGACTTAAAATCAACTAAATCCACAGGTCCTGATGGCATTCCCAATTTTATTCTTAAAGGCTGTGCCCATCTTTTAGTACCTCTACTTTATCACATTTTTAACACCAGTCTGAAAACGAATATATTTCCCAATAATTGGAAAATAGCAAAAATGATTCCTATTCATAAAAATGGTTCAAAATTAGACGTCTCAAACTACAGGCCAATATCATTACTTAATGGGTTCTCCAAAATTTTTGAAAAAATTATAGCTAAATTTTTAAATTTTCAACTTAGTAATACTCTCACCAATAATCAACATGGTTTCAGGTCTGGTATGTCTACTACCACTAATCTTCTTACCTTTCTTAATCCTGTATATAATATAGTTACAAATAGGGGTCAGGCCGATGCCTGTTACTTCGACTTGGCTAAAGCCTTTGATACTGTAAACCATTCCTTACTTCTTATTAAATTATCCCATTTTGGTCTCTGTGGAAACTATATAAATTGGTTCTCAAGCTACCTATCCAACAGAAGTTTTTTTGTATCGATCAACAATCATAGATCTTCTCAGTATAATGCGTGTTCTGGTGTTCCCCAGGGAGGTACTCTTTCACCTCTTCTCTTTAATATATTTATTAATGACATTACACAAGTACTTTGCTACTCTACTGGAATTCTTTTTGCTGATCTAAAAATTTATAAACTTATTTATTCCTTAGAGGATTGTGAATTATTACAAGAAGATATTATTAAAGTTAATAATTGGTGTCTAAGAAACTTGGTCAAACTCAACAAAGATAAAACCAAGGTTATATCGTTCACTAGGAAATACCATCCGATTAAATATTCATACAAATTAGCGAATTCTATCATCTCTCAAGCCCACTACACAAAGGATCTCGGTATCATCCTTGATTCTAAACTATATTTCCATTAACATGTAGATTACATATATTCCTATGCACGAAGAACTCTAGCGCTTATAAAATTTATTACTTCTTATGCAACCAACTCAGACTCACTTATCTCTCTTTACATGGCACTTATAAGATCAAAATTAGAATATGGCACTGTTATCTGGAATGGTATCAACTTAACAGATACTGAAAAAATCGAAAGTATTCAAAATAAAGTTATAGATTTAATTATTACAAGGAACCTCCCACGCCCCAATTGGACACCTCTGGTAGACCGTAGGGCCTATCTTGATGCTCTTTTTGTTCATAATTGTTACATTCATAAATTCAGATGCCCTTATCTTCTTGAAAATACTGCCTTAAGAATTTCTCAATTCAATTCCCGCTTACGCTCTACTCTGTGTACTCTTCATACTAATAATGATATTATTTATAGACTTATAACAAATTACAATAATATATATTTGAATTCCAACAGTGTTTAATTATATATATTCTGATTTATGTCTGTCATAGCTATATTATTTTTCCTTCAATATCTCTTAACATTTAATAATTTGATTTTACCTGTATTAATTATGTTTGTATTTGTTTTTTATTTTTGTTAATGACCTAGTTGTTATTGTTCCTATTTCTATATATCTTTGTTTGTCTTGTTTATGTATTTGTGTTTCTGTGTTGTTATAAGCTTTTTTTTCTTCTGTATTTTGTATTTTAGTTTTTTTTTCGTGCCCACCATAAAAGTGTTTTAGCTGTCGGTGGGCATGTCACAAATACAAATAAATAAAATATAAATAAATAAATAAAAAAAAAAGCCTACTCAAAACTCAACAAAATGTCACTGCTGTGAACAAACAAAACAATTTACAAGTTTTTGTTTAGAAAAACAAGCCTTCGCACAGTTTCAGGGTCTAATCGATGGCGCTTTTGGTCAACTGTCAGGCCAGCAGTACTGAAAAGTCTTTCAGAATACACTGTGGATGGTGGTATGCTAAGGTACTTTTTTGCCAGTTTTTTAATGTTAGGGAATTTGTAATTTTCCTTCCAGTACTTGAAAATGTCTGCAGTGGGAGGAAGAATTGATTCCTGAAGGTAAGTGTTTATTTCACCCTTCACAGAAGTTTCCTTTGATTCACACTTGGCATCATTCATGATGTTGTTGTAAAATGCCCACATTCCATGACTCGCTGCTGGTGCTGCTGTTTGCTTTGTTTGGACATTGGGTAACTCAGGCTCTGAGCAGTTGGTTTTTGTTTCTTCTTCAATGAAGCAATTTTGTGCCACTTCAACACACTTTTGGTTAACAAACACATGGCTTTTCAGTCGAGGATCAAGAAGTGTTGCTGCTGCAAACAAAATTTCTTGCTCCACTTCTGCATACCTTAAGTTCAATGAATAAATGAGATCATTTTTGATACGCAGAATTCCTGAGCCATTGGGTGCTGGCTTTTGTAGCTCTCTACGTGTGCTGTTAACAATCGGTATTACCTCTGATGCAGTCACAGTTGCAGAACTAACAGCAAGTGTAGCATGGTAGAAAATGTGCAGTAAGTCGGACACATGGGCAAGTAAATTCCATTCTGCAGTCAAAAGTTCTGCAGGCAAATTCAGCTTCATTGCAGCTAGGGTGACTGCCTGCTTTTGCTCAAGTAGACGTTCCAGCATGTGTAATGTAGAATTCCATTGGGTGGGTTCATCTTGGATGACTTTATGCTGTTTTACACTCAGAACAGACTGAGCATTTTTCAGTTCCTTGCATGCTTTACTTGATTGTTTAAAATGACCAACAATGCGGCGGCATTTTGCTGTCAAACTAGTTACATTCTTGTTGTTAAGTAACCCATCTTTAACAACAAGCTGAAATGTATGCGCTAAGCAAGAGAGATGTTGAAAGTGTGATGTCTCTAGGGCACTTATGATGTTCCTACCATTGTCTCTCACAATGCATACAACCTTTTCACTCAGATTCCACTCTTGAAGAGTTTCTGTGATAAAAGTGCAAATGTTCGACCCTGTGTGTGAGAATTCAACAAATGGGATTACCCCAATACAAAGGTGTTGCAGAACAAAATTTCTGTCGACAAAGTGCACCGTCAGACTCATATAATCGTCGTTATTATTTGAAGTCCACATGTCTGTTTTGAGGCTCACATACTCTGCATCTGTCAGGTGTAGTTTGACACTTTCTGTGTACTCATTGTACATCTCTGGTATCACTTTCTTCGAAAAATGTTTCCTACTGGGCATTACATACCTTGGCTCCATGAATTTCACAAATTCAGTAAACCCTCTGTCCTCGACAATACTAAAAGGCTGCTTATCTAGTCTATGGGGTGGTGAAAAATGCATTGTGTGTGTGTGTGTATGTGTGTGTGCATATAACCCCAACCTTGTATGTCTAGGCGAGTGAGCGAGTGTTGAGATTTATACACCATTCCCTAATAGACTCTGCTCTTCACTAAGAAACACCTGCCTTATGGGTAAATAAAATATACACATGCAAATAATTATAGTTTGGGCACCGTATAGTTAAAGTTAATTCTGAACACCTTATCGAGTATCTGTCTATTCTGAGTTTTAGCTCTGGCAGATAACATCATAAATAAGAGATTCTATTAAAATTCTACAGGAACCACTGAGCGTTTCGTAGGACAAAGCAAAAATTATCTTTAACAATGGTTTGTAAGGTTAATGAGTGCAAGCAAAATAAGTGTGATTTCAGAATTGTTAGCATGCTCAGTTATGCTGCTGCATATATCTTGAATGCCTTAGCTACCAACACTAAAACTACTAAACTAAGTACTACACATGGAACACTTACTTAATTCTAAGTCACAATACCTTGAATTGAACATTGTAAGAACATAAAAACCCTTGAAACATACAATGCTGCCGATCAAATAATTCTTGCATTATGAGATACAGAGGCAGTCAATCTAAACACCTCTGTAGGGGAACTTCAATATATTCCAACACATTTTTTGTCTTTAACAGTTCTCGGGATGCCGATCCTTCGTGTCTTGGTTCGGGCGTAGATCAGGCTCGTGAAATCAGGAACATTTGCGACGTATTCTATTCCCAGACGAATAAAAGCGCCTCTTCTTATAGCTAGACGCTAAATAATTGTACTTCCACCAATTTCATACACTTAACACATATCAGTTCATGCAAATAGCACCTCTTCATTTAACTTTGCAATTATAACACAGTTCATGAAATATTAGCACTCCAAGGTACAGTAAGTCCTCGGTTTACGTCGGGGTTACGTTCCTAAAACCGCGACGTAAATAGAAATGACGCAAAATGAGCCATGTTTCATGCCACCGGCCGGCCACGGCCCAAGGTCGGCCGGAAGCGCTGGCATACAGACGTGACAACGAGCAATTTTATCAGAAAATGACAACAGACTGCGTGGGAAACAAGTCCAACTAGTACTTCTCAGATTTATAGAATGGTTATTTAACCAGCTGCTTTATTACCTTTATTGATTGAAATATAAAAACAGATATATAGTACATACTGTACGTAAGAGCTGGAAGCGTCCCTCATGATGTATGATAAGATAATGCGGTGAACGTGTAGCTTACGCTACATAGCCTAAATTAACTACTGAAGGAAACAAAGAATTATAAACGAATTATATACGGTGTTTTGGTTAAAATAAAGATTTACGGTCATTGTAAACGACGTTATTGTGAATCGGCGACAACTTAAATTGAAACATGAGTACTCAAACATTAGCGACGTTAATCCGAATAAACGTAAATCGGTACGACGTAAATAGAGGACTTAATGTACAATAACTTTTAAATGTTGGATATTTTGTATAAATATGAGTGCGTACGAACAATGTACAGTTTATATCAACTTCCTCCAGCTACTTACTGGGACAATAGTAAAGTCCATGTTGAGACGTCTTGAAATGGTGCAATATTAAAAAAATATCCGCACAACTATAACACCACGAGTTCAGCTTGCTATTGAACTCATAGCAGCGAATCATTTCAATCAATTAGCGGTGTAAGACAACCAAAAGTACACAAGACTATGAATTTTGTGTCTGTCACCTCAGAATAATTCCAAGATTCCCCTTCTAGAACGTTTTTAATTGTAACTATGTACGAACAAAAAATGTAACTCTCCAACTTATTTCCATAGCACAAGCGAAAATAAAATGTTTTAAATTATATTGCTGTGAACTGCCCATGGATTATAAAAGTTTCTCAGCGCTAATGAAATAATCAAAGGCATAGCATAAAGTCAAAGAGTAATAATAATTACCATTGTAAATATAAAACAAATTAATGAGAATTTCTAATAAGGTTTTACCTTATACTAGGCACATCATTCTTCCAATATGTCTAGTTATTGATTTAGCTTTTGAGTCACCTGGTTTGATAGGTGAGGTTTGAGTTATAAATTCTTTGAGTGTTGATTGGACAAGAGATTTCTTGGCTATTGGTTTTGGTTTCGGTTTCAGCATTTGGCACTGTTTGAAACTGCTTAGAAAGTCTGTGGGATTAGGTGAGCTAGGATCATCAGGGTCAAGTATTGTACAAGCAGATGACTGGGGTATTGACAAAGTAGTGCTGCTGCTTTTGCTAGGAGATGAACAAGGTTGATGACTGACTTGAATCAAAGGTGATGAAAACAATGAACCACTGTTGCAGGGCAAAGAAGTTCGTTCTCTGCATGAGCTGGTAAATCCAAGCTCCTATTTGCTGAATCAAGTTATCTCTTCTTGGTATCTTCAATAAACGCAGTATGTTTCCCAAGATGTTTTTTCATGTTTGTTGTTGTTTTTGAAGCACCACTTTGCGAAATTTTCGTACTACAAATTTGGCAAATTGCATAATTATTGTCGTTTGGATCAATAAAAAAATGCTCCCAGACTTCACTTGACATGATCGTAATTAATCAAAACGTAGTAAACACTTGGAAGTATACAGTGTTTTTAAAGCATTTTAAACAGCACAGTACAAATACTTCCAGATATACAACAATTTTGAAGTGAAGTCGCTGCAATCAAGATAACTTACTTAGTAACGTGTTTACGTTTTGCCGATACTGCTTTCCTTAGTTGATTCGGCGGCCATGTGCTAGCTATCTAATCTATTACTGATTCAGTAAAACTAAACGCGCCAACGACCATTTGTGATAGAATGAAAGCGCCCGTTTTTTTTCTCGTAGCAAACTGTTATATCGTGCCATACAGCACGGCAGCAAGCTGTAGCAGTCAGTGTATTTACTCCATGGAGATATACTCTATGGCTACTACATATTAATATCTCGTGATGTCATGATGCTATGCTAAGCCAATCATAACCTTAACACGCCTAATATATAATATTTAAAACCGGCAGTAATAAGTGTAACTATTAACAGTCGAGGCAATTATAGTTGACGCAACATAACTCCGAGCCTGGGTGACGGTTAGAAAATCGTTGTGTGTTTGTGAGTCCCGACATTGGAGAAGGCAGACGTGGCGCGGCAGTGAGAGATAATGCGTAACTTGATAACCGGGGCTACACGCTACTGCACAAAGTGAAAACTTAGTCTTTCGGTGAAATCCGACGAATACGTTCGTTAACACATCCGTGGTACTTACTAAACGTTTTCGTTTACAGTTTGGATCTGAGGTTTGTGTGCATGTAGTGTATCACTTTTGATCAGAGCCAGTGTTGCATATGTAGTGCAGTACTTCAGTAAAGTACAACTTTATACATAAAATGCCTCCAGTGTTGTCAAAAGTTAAGAGTAAAAAACTGCACTCGCAGGCACGGGAAATCGTCTATAACGTTCTGCAGTTTATGGAAAATGAAGCGCGATTGCAGGAACCCTCCATTTCACTAGAGAAAGCACAGCTGAGAACAGCTAAGGCGACGGGTGTGTCTTGCACGACTGTACAAACAATGAAAAGGGAGGAGAAGAGGAATGAAGCTGGTGAAGGAACATCTTTCGAGACGCCCAACAAGAAGCGAAAGAAAACATGTAAACACGAACTTGACACATTTGATGAAGCTGTGGTACGACGTACTGTGTACAATTTTTACTTACTTGAAAAACGTGTGCCGACTTTCGAAACTGTACGACGTAAACTAAAGAATCACATAAATTACCAAGGTAGCAATACAACCTTAAGGACGACTTTGAAGAAGCTAGGATTCAGGTGGCAGAAAACCAAATCGCAGCACTTACTTTTAATAGAAAAATCAGATATTCGGCAAAAACGTATAGAATATCTCAAGAGTATGCGTCAATATAGAAACGATGAACGCACAATTATATACATGGATGAGTCGTACATATTGTCGTCTCATGTAAAAAATAAAATGTGGAGTGACATGTCCTCAAATGGTTTACTAGTGCCTGTCGCGAAGGGTCAAAGATTAATAATGATTCACGCAGGTGGCGAAAAGGGTTTTATCCCAAATGCTCTTGCAATGTGGAAGTCGCACCAGGCAACAGGGGATTATCACAAAAACATGAATAAATATAATTATGAAATATGGCTCACCGAACAATTAATACCAAATCTTCCACCAAACAGTGTTGTTGTGATAGATAATGCTCCCTATCACAATGTAAAAATAAATAAAACGCCTACCTCCAGCTCGACAAAATCGGAAATGCAGCAGTGGTTAAGTAAAGAGAATATTTCCTTTACTAGCGACATGCTTAAACCAAACTTGTATAACCTCATAAAGAAGCACAAACCTTCGCACGTGCAGTACTCGGCAGACAGACTATTGGTAAGTAAATAGTGACCACACATTACTTCGTCTGCCCCCTTATCATCCGGATTTGAATCCGATAGAAAGCATATGGGCTAAAGTTAAAGGAGAAGTCGCTTCAAGAAATGTTACTTGCAATTTGGCAAATGTAAAAAAACTTTGCGAGGAGATATTTAACCGAATGGGTCCAGAAGATTGGATACCGATTTGCAATCACGTCAAGACACTCGAAAACGAATACTGGGATAAGGATGTGCGTTTTGACATTGAAATTGATGAAGTGATCGTTCAGTTAGGTGATGAAAACAGTGACAGCAGTGACGTTTACACATCAGACTCTTCGGATGGAACAGTCAGTGCCGTTGAAGAACTGAGGTAGTGCTTGGAACGTCAGTGGTAAGTGGTCAATGTTTTCTGCTTTTCTCTACCTGATGTGCAAGGTCGCCGTATCTGCTTATACCCCTCCCTCATCCACCCGACCCCCCACACGTGTTGCAGTCCCTATTCCTCATGGGTGACGTAGCTCAAGCTCGGAGTTATATTGCGCCTAGTGTATAAGTATATAATCATTTAAAATGTTTAAAGGTATGGTAAATTTGTATGTTACGTTACGCAGGTTTATTATGTCATTGGTACGAGTCCTCTGCGTTCATATTTTCGTTGCGGCAAGGATACAATAAAATTTTTATATTCCTTTTTATTACCATTAATTACTGCGGAATATCAAATGGTTACTGTATGTAAATCAAAACAATATGTAGTTAAAATTACGGTTATATATTTGTTAGTAAACAGACGTGTATAGCTGATTTATAAACAGTGATGGGCAAAAATCTTCACTAAACTTCCGAACGTTTAAAATTTTCACGGAAAATTATTTTAGAAAGCATATTATGCTGGTTTTGGCATTTTTATTCCAGTACCACATATGTTTTGTATGTTTGTAGTTAAATTGTGACGCAAAGATTAGGTTAGGTAATCGAAAATGCAAATAATCGACGTTTTTCCCGATTCTCGATTAATTTCACAGAATCGATTGGTATCGGGGTATCGAAGAATCAATTTTCCCATCCGTACTCAGCAGTATACAAATTTCCTACCCCTCGCAACGAGACTTTTCCAACAGAAACTACAAGGAAAAAATCACAAATTCTGCTGAAATCATTTGCAACCAATCACAAAAATACCAGCCAATACTGACGCACTGCAACAGCACTCCAGAGTCCTTTCTCACGGCTACCAAACTCTCTTGTCTCGTTATGCACCAGGCACATTATGGCCTTTTCCACCTTCAGACAAAAATCATGGTGAGAACAAAGTACAGTGTGTTGTAAAGTCGTGACCTCCAAGAGTTTACCTTTTATTTGGTGAAGATTTCACACATCTATTTATCTTGTTTCGTTGCTTTCCTCTGACTGGTCAAAAGTGCACCATGACTTTAGGGACACACTGTACAAAGGAAAGTTTATGCTAACCTGCTCATTTATGAACAAAGCAAAAACAAGCAGTACTTAAATACTTGAAGGCACATAAAAATTAGAGGTGGACGGGATCCCGAAATTCGGGATAAAAGTCGGAAAAAAACCATTCCCGAACTTTGGGAAAATAATTTCTCTCTTCGGGATAATACCTCGGGAAAACAAATTTTTTTTAAATAGTAAAAACCTACATCGTACTAATTTGTATATTATAAAAATACGTTATGTATACATATGTCCTGTAACAACTTCATATACGTATTAAACGAACAAAGTACAAAGACATCACAAAAAATAAAATACATATTATAAACATTAACATAAATTCAACATTCATTCATAAACATGGTTTAAAATAAATCTCTGACTAAATAAAGAACTCAATGTTGAATATTATTTTTAATGTATTTATTTTTAAGTTTGGCGAATGTTAACATCTTTGCCATATTATTAGGTTATAATTTGTCTTGAAAATAAATAAAAGCAACAATAAGCAGTGTTGCCAAACGCGTAATATTCGAAACGCTAATAAACTGAAAGACGCCATCTAGGTTTCAAATGTTTATGCCATTAAAAACATCTTTCATAATCATCAGAGGGTTTTACGTTTTAGTAGTTGGTCATTATGTATGAAAGAAAGTGAACAATTAAAACAAGTGGTATTTTTAAAGTACGCGTGATAATTATTTCCGGTAAATTTCATTTAATAAAAAAGGGTAGTCTATACACTTGTGTGAACGATGGAGCCTGGCATTCCAGGCAGTAGCAAAAGTGAACCAGGTGCATACCTGCCAACTCTCACGATTTTAAGGTCCATCTCACGCCCTCACGCCAAAATAGTGTTTCCTCACAATTTTTCGGGGCCCCGAGATTTTTTTAATTACATAATTATATTGCATCAGCAAGGGGGAATATTAGTGGCAACGCAACTGTGAATAAGATGTTAAGGTTGCATTTATTTTGAGGTTCAGCTATGTAAATACTATGATTTATTTGTGTTAACTGTAACAGTATTGTTACATTTGAACCTGTTGCTGATATTTTACACGGCTACGTTTCGCTACGTGCCGAGCTCATGCTCTTTGGCTGAGCCGGGCTGTGCTGTTTGGCGCAGCCGAGCCACATACCTTGCTGTCGCCGTGTTCGATATTCAATAGTAAGTGAGTAGTTGGTGTCGAAGTCGAATGTTTATTTTCGTCTTGCGCTGCTTCCGTTGCTGTTTGGCAAATGGCGGCGGTGTTTGTTCGTCTAGAGCAACGTGACCATGTCTGATAGAACTGTTTGTAAAAGTCACAAAACAAGTTTTATGAAAGCTTACAGTAACGAGTTTCCATCAATACTCGAGTCACGTAAAGGAAGCAATTTCGCGTTTTGTAGCATGTGCCGTGCTGATTTTTCTATCTCGCATAGTGGAAGAGGAGACATTTTGAAACATGTCGCTCCAAAAAAATACAACGAACACGTGAAGTGTATTGCTTCCAATAAGAAACTAAATTTTGCTGTGAACAGTGATAATAGTGTTACACGAGCAGAATGTTATTTTACATCTTTTTTAGTTGAACATGATTTAGCGCTGTCGTGTAGTGATCATGCAGGGCCGCTTTTTAGAAAGATGTTTCCCGATAGTGACATTGCCAAAAAATACGGCTGTGCGAGGACCAAATCTGCAGCAATATTGGGACAAATGGATCAAAGCTCGCATGAGAAACTTGTATCTGTGTTACGTAATACACCATTTTCCATCGCAACCGATGGTAGTAATGAAAGTGATTGCAAACTTTACCCCATTGTGGTTACTTTCCACAGTAAAGACAAGCTCGAAATTCAAAATAGGCTCTTGGCAGTACCAGTTCTCAAAGGTAACTCAACAGGAGTAAATAATGGTAATCTTTTACTTCATACCTTAAAAGAAAACAACATTCCTTTTTCAAACTGTTTGGCGCAAAGCGCTGACAATGCGCCAGTGATGATGGGACATAAAAGTGTTGTGGCTGCTGTTATGAAAAGTAAAATCGAAAATTTGATTGCCGTTGGTTGTCCATGCCATTTGATAAATAATGTGCTGAAAAAGCTGCTGCTTGTCTTCCATCTAAAGTGGATGACATTTTGATTGATATTTTTTATTACTTTGAAAAGAGTGTAAATAGGAAAGAAAAGCTAAAAGAATTTCAGATGCTGCATGATGTAGACACTAGGAAAGTCCTCAAACATGTGTGTACACGATGGCTTTCGTTAGGAAAATGCTTGACAAGGTTGGTAGAACAATGGCAGCTATTAACTAGTTTTTTTTTTGGTAGAATGTCGGCCTAAATTTGCAAATGAAAACAGGAGCACACTTCAGAGCTACAAAATCCCTAAACTAGTTTCAGAAATAGGTGAATGTTCAATTCCATCTCAACAAGGTAGTCAAAGTAACCTCACAGTTTTGTCCAGTGCCACAAACACAGAAAGTAGTTGTAGTACAAACAGTAGCCATGCAGTGTCTTCAAATGATAAAAAAAAAACATTTCTAAGTTCACTTTTCCCAGTAAAATAGCTTCTAAACCTGACAGTTCAAAGAAGCACAGTGCTAAAATGGATAGGACCAGCTCAAAGAAAATCAAGTTAACACACAGACCTAAAAAGAAAACATCAGTTCCTCAGGCACTAGCAGAAAAAGGTAGACCTATGTCATCCCAACTTACTAGAGAAGAGAGGCTATTCATGTTTTTATCTAGTGATTTGATTTAAACAAGGCATTTTGCATGTTTCTCTTAAATGTAATCTCTATGTTCAAGACCAATGTACTACTACAGTCGCAAGAACCTCAGATTCAGAAACTGAAATCCACACTTTATGACCTGTTGCGAAACTTGATGTCAAAATTTATGTGTGCTGATGTAGTAAAATCATCTACTTCTCTTTTGGAGATTGACTATCACACTCATGATAATCAAAAAAAGGATAAAGATTTGGTTATTGGTAGTGCGGCATTCAAAATTGTGGGTGGTTTGAGTGTTGAACAGGGCGAATTGTTTTACAGTTCAATTAGGCAGTATTATGTGGCTACATGTGACTACATAGTACACAAATTTCCATTAAAAAGTACATTTCTAGCTCATGCAGAAGTAGCATGCATTGAAACCATAAGCCATGCATCATTTTCTAGTGCAAGATATTTTGTTTATAAATTTCCAAATATTATAATTATGGAAGGACAAGATATAGATGCTGCAATTGATGTTTTGGAGTCACAATTTTCTTCATTTCGAATAGAAGATATTCCTGAGGAAATATTGAAGCAGCAAAGAATTGACTAAGTGGTCATTGATTGGACAGATGAAGACTACAGATGGGAGTTTGAAGTATGAAAAGTTAGCTCAACTTATGCGGTATTTTATCCATTCCTCATAGTAACGCCGAGTGTGAGAGGATCTTCAGCCAGGTAAAGAAGACAAAAACCCAATTCAGATCGTCATTGTCGGAAAAATCGCTTGAAACATTGCTAAAAGTAAAATCTGCACAAAAGGGTGTGTGTTACGAACAACTCATCGATGAAATATTTTTGAAGGCTGCAAAATCTGCAACCTATAATTTGTTGAAATAAATTTTGAAGCAGAGACCATGTAACATATGTACAGGTATGTCACTTAAATTTAAAGATTCTCATTTGTTGTTTTTTTTTATCTAACATGTATTTGTGGGCCTGAAAATTTTTATCAAGGACCTCATGATTTTTTTGATTTGAATGTTCGTAGGTCTGCAGGTGTGTCTTCTGCGCCTGTTTGGAAGTTCAAGAAATTACCAAATAACAGGGTGCAATGTACTTTGTGCCCTTCTGTCCTGAAAACGGAATATGGTTCCACAACAGGTACGCACAGACACTTAACACAACATCAAAAATGAGTTGGCTATTCTTCAGGAAAAATACACATCTTTCAAATTATCAAGCAGAAGTGAGAAAAAGTCAGTTATATCAGATGTACCAACAAATCAGTCCAAGCTAGCTAATTTTGTCACGGGGGGTATTGACCACCCCAAGCAAAAGGCTTTGACAAAGAAGTAGGTAAATGGTTAGCAAATGGTTGCCATCCATACAGCATTGTTGATGAAAGAGGCCTAAAAAATGTTTTAAAATTGGCTCAGCCTCTGTACAGTCTGCCATCGAGCAAAACATTCAGCAGGAAAATAATTCCAGAGTTGTATGAAGAAACTGTCAACAGTTTGAATGCTAAAATAGACAGTGCCATTTCCACTGTGTCATCTCTAGCAATCACAAGAGACTTGTGATCGTCGAGAAGTAATCTTGCATTCTTGTCAGTTACTATGCACTTCATGGATCAAGATTTCAGTCTTCAGTCTCATTGTCTAGGTTCATTTAATTTCTCTGGTGACCACACTGCTTATGCAATATGCGAGAAATTCAAAGAATGCTTACAGAAATGGAATCTGAGTGATACATGCAACACATTTCCTGTATTTCTAGTGACTGACAATGCAAGGAACATGAAGGCTGCAGTCTCATGATTAAAACCCTTCAGTCACTTCCAATGTTTTGCACATACTTTACAGCTTGTATTGTCTGATGCAAAGAAGAGTTCCGCAGAAATACAAGATTTGGTTAAAGCATGCAGATCTATAGTTGGTTACTAAAAGCATAGCACTACAGGCATGGAGAGGCTTCATAAAATTCAAAATCAATTGAGATTGCCAGAACTTGGAGTGATTCAGGACTGCGAAACACGCTGGAATTCTGAATATCTGATGCTTGAACGGTTACTGACCATTAAGGAAGCTATTTCAAGGGACTTGCTTTTAGAAGGAAAACATGACAATCTAAGTACAGTCAAACCTCTCTGAAACGACCCTTCACGGTTCCCAGGAATAGGGTTGTAATAGAGGGGGGGTCGTAATAGATGTTTTCCGAAATTTTTTCAGTTGATCTTAACCCCCCCCCAACACGCTAAGAAACCAGCCGTACAATGGCAGGATGCTGTCACTCACAATGCTAGACGGCTTTGCTTTAAACCCACTTCAACCTTCAACACAAGTTCGTCGCCCTACAGGCCACCTCTAAAGAAAATGTGTCAAAAGACAGTTTATTTTTACTTGTTAGTTTACATGTACGTTTTCTGCTTGCCGTAGTTAAATACACTAAAACCCCGATGTCACGAACCCCGGATTTAACGAAGCCGTGATTTTGACCAAAATGTGAAAATCAGAAAACAATTTAAAAAAAAAGAAATGAAAGATCATTAAAATCTGTTAATTTTAACACATCGTATTTTTGTTTCAGTTTTAATACTTCCAATAATGTTCATGTAAGAATAACAAAAAAATAATGGGACATTTCCTTTAAAAATATGTCAGTGGTAGGTTCTACAACGCGAGTGGGCGCACACTAAGCTCGCCCGGCTGGCTGGCGGCAGCGGCTTCATGACGCATAAGCTAAATAACCCCTTCCTCCCCACGGTGACATTCTTCAAGGCTAGCTCATCCCTCCCAGACACACAAACCATCTAGTGTCCTCCCTAATAACACCCCAACTTCGCTCCCCTTTGAAAAACCTTCAGTGAGAAAATGCTCTTTTCACCCTCCCTTCTCCCGTAAAATTTGGCTGGGAGTGGTAAGATCGTTTTAATATTTTCGGACCCCTCCCTCCCCACAAAAACACTCCCAAAAAAAAGTATGTCAAAATATGTCACTTTTCACACCAAGTTCGAGTTCAGTCATCTCTGGCAAGGAATTTACAAGCTTTCAAACTTAAATATAAATGTTTTTTAATAGCAAGGGTCCTATGAAAAGGAATATACCAAATAAAATCAAGCTGCTGTCACCGAACAAAGCATAAAACGGCCCAATGCGTGGTCGCTTCATTATTGCTTGCGCGAGAGGCGAGCCGTGGAATGTTAGAAGAAAGATAAATGCGGGGGAGACAGACGGCAGCCAGTGTGTTTCCTGCTTGGGAAATAAGTGGCGTAGCCTTTTTTTTTTATGCTGGGTGAAGCGACCTTTTTCTATCAAGACACGGGAAAAGATAATTGCTTGAGCTGTCAAAATAAACATCGCTGCGGCAGTTTAAACATGTCAAGGCGGGCGTGCATCCAGTCGGTCGCTGTGTATATCTACTCGAAAAACATAACATCTCAATTCATAACAAGATTCCTTATAATCTGCACGTATTGCCAGATGTTTTCAGCCTGATCCATGCAAGTTCTTTAGCCACATTTTGAATGAAAATAACTGGCGGGCCAGTGTTGTGCCCTGTTTTGCGGACACATAAAGCTTTTATCAATTTGCTGACAGTTTTAATATATTTTTACTCTCGTTAAAATGAAGCAGATAACGTGTTTGTTAACAAGTACAAGCAGCATCCGAGATCGGCCGCAGCGCACGGTACGGGGAGAGGGTGAGCAAGGGCACGCGAGCGGCCGACTACCATGTTTACACGCTGCGGCCGGAGGGTTTTTCCTGCATTGTATTAATAGTAATTAATATTTAATGGTATTTTATTTATTAAGTCATAATACACAAAATCGAAAGAAAAAAAACCCTGCATAAGTCATCAACAATAGTTCACAAATTCAAGCCAGAAAATATACCAAATCGGACTTCAAGAACTAAGCGTACATTGTCAACCAATAGTAATCAAAATCAAGAGAAATCCAGCAGGTAGCTTTGCCTTAACTGCGTACCACACTAGACACTCGCAAAAAGCTAAACGTAAACACGTTGCCACAAAAACCTTTATCTGCACCCTGCCGGCAAAGGAACGTGGAAGGGGGGTTGTCAAGCGCTGACAGCGGTCGACAGGAAGTGGTATCTATTTTTAGATATGCGCTGCCTACGGCAGTACAGTACTCGGCAAGAGAAACGCAGTAACACGCTACTCACCACAAGAAACTTATTTTCTGTACGATTTTCTTCGGATTTTCGGCAATTTTTTCACAGTTCCTCGAAATCGTGTTGTAATAGAGAGGTGGTCGCAATAAATGGGGTCACAACAAAAAGGTTTTACTGTATCTCAGAATGGAAAATGGTTGATACGTATGTGAAAATTCTCAAACCTCTTTATCAGGCAAGAGTGGAGGTGTGTGGCAAAAGGACACTGACAAGTTCAATTGTTATTCCAATTATTTATTTATTAACAAACAAGTATGTACTGTGCTGAAAATGGACATGGAACTGGGAAAACATTTGGTCCCAATATGCTACTGTCACTTAAATCAATGTTTCCTGCTTACGAAACAAAGCAATCATGTTTGTCAGCCATGATGCTGGATCCCCGCTTCAAGCACATTCTTCTAGACAAGCATGAGAAGGATGCAGCTATCCATTTCCTTACACAGCAGAGCCAGGCACAATCCTACAAGACTGAGCGTAACCATGCCAGTAAGTAAACCATTAATAAATAACCAATTATTCCAGTAATAAAAAATTCAATTTTTTAGACTATGTTTTCAATCTGTTTTTGTTTCAGCTTGACAAAGGCCTGCTCCACAGAATCCGGGCTCTCTATGGGAGGAGTTTGGCTTGCTGGCTTCTCAAGCTCAAAAACAATCTGCTACTTCAACAAATCTCTTCGGTCAGAACTTGGACATGTACCTGTGTGAACCTGTTATAGACATAACGGAGGATCCTTGTTTGTGGTGGAAAAATAATATAACCCGATTTCCAACACTCAAAATAATTGTCTTGAGTTATCTTGGCATACCAGCAACAGTGGTTGCCAGTGAACGGGTTTTTTCTATTACAGTAGAGCACCCCTCAACCGTAATTCCCACAAACGGAACTCCCGATATCCGGAACTAATTTTTCAAAAAAAAATTAAAACATTACAAAACATTTCCGCACTGGAACGAGGCGTTTCTGCTTGTGCCTGACTGTACATGCCTTCTAGGCGCGCGCGCGCACGTCTTTCAGAGAGCTAATTATTGCCAGTCTTTCCCGCGCATTGCGTCGATACGCAGCTGGTTTTCGCGTCGGACGAGAATTACTATAAAGATGTTTATGTTATAAGTAGTTTCATTGTTTCACTATGTCAAGTAAACGGAAAATTCCGGGTTATTGCGACACAGCTAAGCTGCAAAGAAAAATGTTGACCATTCAAGAGAAGATAGACATGTTAAAAAAATTGTATGCTGGAAGTTCTGTCAAGTCGATGTGCACACTTTATGGTGTAGGAGTGTCCACAGTTTATGACATAAAAAAGCAAAAGGATGAACTGTGCAAATTTTACGTTGATAGTGAATCCAAAGCGGGAATGGAGATTCGAAAAACACTTCGCCCAAGCAAAAGTTGTGAATTGGATGAAGCTTTCATGAAATGGTTCCGACAAAAGAGAAGCGAGCGACTAAGCATTTCTGGACCTATGCTCATTGAGCAGGCTAACATTTTTCATGCTGAACTTAAACTTGATTATGAATGTGACTTTTCATTAAGGTGGTTACACAAGTTTAAGAAAAGGCACGGAATTTCTCTTTATGCACTGAGTGGTGAAAAACTTTCTGCCGACGCAGAAGCAGCAGAAAAGTATGTTCTGGAGTTTGCCCAGCTTGTGTCGGATGAAAAACTAACACCCGAGCAGGTGTATAATGCAGACGAGACGGCATTATATTGGAGGTGTATGCCGAGAAATACTTTGTGTACACCTAATGATGCGCATATTGGGATGAAAGAAAGCAAAGAAAGAATAACAGTGTTAGGTTTTTCTAACGCAGCTGGAACACACAAGATCAAACTCTTGGTCATCGGTAAAAGTATGCGGCCACGAAAATTAAAAGACGTCAAGGTAATGCCTGTAGAATATACGTCAAGCAAGAAAGCCTGGGTCACAACAAAAATAACCACAGACTGGTTCAATAACATTTTTGTTCGACAGGCAAGGCAACACTGCAACAGCGTAGGCTTGGACCCGGATTGCAAGATATTTCTTGTGTTGGATAATTGTTCCGCCCACCCACCAGCTGAAACCCTGTCAAAAGATAACGTGCAAGTTATTTATCTGTAGCCGAACTGCACGTCACTCATTCAGCCCCAAGACCAGGGAATCCTACGCTCACTTAAATGCCGCTATCGATCACAGTTTCTGCGATCATTCCTGACTGACCTAAATGGTGGCAAAACTGTTGAGGAAATAAAGAAAGATTACAGTTTAAAAGATGCAGTGTGGGCACTTGCAAGGGCTTGGTATAGCATCCCTAAATCTACCCTGAACAATGCCTGGCACAAACTGTGGCCGACAATCATTTTCACTGAAGAAAATGAAAATGAGCCAGCAGACTTGTGGATTCAATATTTCTCAAGAAAAAACAATGGCAAATGACCTGATGAAGTATGCAAAGACCGTAACCAGTCCTGAAATCGCAGAACTGCAAGAAAACAACATTGAGGAATGGTTCACTGTTGACTGTGATGTTCCCGTCATGCACCATTATACAGATGAAGAGATTGTGGAAATGGTCACAAACAAGAATAAAGAAGACGTGAAAGAAAGTGCAGATTCCGATGTAGACGAACCTTCAGAAAAAATTACTCAGGAAGAATGCATTTTTCACGTGACTCGTCTGATAGCGGGACTTGAGCAGCGAAGCTACATAAGTGAACAGCAGTTAATGAGCCTGTACCTCCTAAAAAAACAACTAGAAGTAGAGAAGTCAAAGCAAACAAAGCAAACTCGCATTACAGATATGTTTAAGATCTTATCAGGTCCCGTCACTAAACAGCGTGATGATGAAACAGCCGACCCGAGAGTATGTACACCCACTCCCACTACACACACAGACACAGTGATAGCGAGTAACATTTACTTCCAATGTGTGATGCTTTCAGTTTGTAGACAAAAATTTAGTGCACAAATATGTATTATGAACATATTTAAAAGTTAATATATGGTTAAACAGTCTACATTTACCTTTATTTTTCTAACTTTGTATTTGTAAACGAGATGCATGAAGTGTTATTCTTGTGTATGTGAAATGTAAACTGTGCGTGGCAGTGACTATACACTCTCCCGGAAGTGTGAATCATTTGCACGTCAACACTGAAGTAACACAACACCGCAGCTGTAGTCCTAATACCTCCCCTGACCCCTCTGTTTCTTCCTCTTTCCTCACGCAGGCACCCACCCACAGAGATAAGAAACACGGTGCCTGCCAGCTTGCTTGAATGAAGGTCATTCAACCGGCCGGGAGGCCGGCCCTACCGCAACTCCCCTTATCCGGAATTTTCCCATAACCGGAATAGACCTCCCCCCCGATGATTCCGGTTGAGGGGTGCTCTACTGTACTGGCAATATTGTCAGTGCCAAAAGAGAAAAATTAACAAGTGAACATGTTGAAGAGTTGGTGTTTCTTCATGAAAATTTTAATTAGAGTAGGACACAAGATGTTTGTATTTATTACATTTTATGTTATTTATTATTTGTATTTGTGTGTCTTTGCTTTTTTGTGATTTGGACTATAAATGTGGATTGTTTATTTTAAAAAAAGACTTAAAAATACGCACATTTTAAAAGTAAATATAATTTTCTGTACATCAAGCTAAGATACAATTTACTCCCGATCCCGATCCCGAAAATCTAATGTATTTGCCGACCGAATCCCTTCCCGAAGTAAAAATGCTATTCCCGTCCACCTCTAATAAAAATGTACTTACACAAACAGGTAAAAATAACCTCTAGGTGCTTATTCACTATAAAGCAAACAGATTGTCAGAACACCTTAAAAAGCATGAAACAATGTAAACTGTGATTATAATAAAACATATGGCAAACACACAAATACTTGTTAAAAGGAATAAAAAACCATTTATTTAAATGATATCAGAAAATCTAACCAATGTATCGAACAAGATGGTACTCTATAATAGATCATTATTTAACATTTAACAAATGGGGAGGGCAGTAGCCTGGGTTGTTATATTACCCCTCCAACTTTTCAGTTTAGTGATCATAGCATTTAATTGGAAAGTTAAAACAAAAAATCCAAAAGCAAGAGGGAAAATATTACATTAGAAACATTTCAGTGCACTAATTTTCATTTCTTGCCACTTATGGGGGGGGAAAAAAACAATACTATGATCTGATCTTGACTCAAATTTTAAAATGATTTGGGTTCAGAAATATTCTGAAATAATTCTAAAACATTTTGTTTACATTATTTCAACAAACCAGGAGTTGACTCAATTCGATACCATTACACATCCTTAACTTGCAAAACAAATTACATGTACAACTGGCATTCCTTAGGCTTCAAACTGGACCTACCTGTTCAAGCAATGAATAAATCATAACACTGATGAGGGGTAGGAGCGGTTAAGGAGAGGGGACCTCAGTACCATTGAAAAAAAAAATTCAGAACAATATTTAAAGTTAAACTCCTTGCCTCTCAGCTAGCCTCACAAGCACTTCACTCAAACACCCATCTGCTACATAAAATAGACAAATACAACAATTCACCTAAATTATGGCCACCCTGAGCATACAACTGATTCTGCAGTTTTGAAACTTGACATTATATCACTGTATGTTTCGGTGTTTTGTCCCACGTAGTCCCGTGATGTGAATATCTCAAGTTCTAAGGTGTCCTGCGTTGTTCACGTACTGGGCGCTGGATACTGGATCTTGCTGCCGTTGTTCACGCGTTCAACTTGTAGTAACCTCATTCTCTCGTAGCCCCCACCACCCGTAGACAATGCACTCGTTCACTCAGCTAGGCGGCAAACAGCTTAACCAATGATCCTGAAACATTATCACAGCAGTTCAGTTTTTCTGAAAATGTTTTTTCAGTTGACAGCTGCGAAAAGTAAAGTAAACCATGAATATCCAGGAGTTTCTGGGAGAATGAAAATTTTTAGCAAGCCACAATCGTGCCTGGATAATACGATGACGGTTCTTTGCGCAAACATTAACACTTGAAAAAAAGTCCCAACGACTGTTGCAAGTAGTGGAGTGTAAAGTTTATGATTATTAGTAGGTTTGAAACTGTTAATGATAATCACTGAATAGAAATGTTCAAAATGAAATTTCCACTTTTATTCTTATCAATGACAAACTTCATACAGGTTCATTACTCAAAAACTCTGGCAGAAAACACTCACTTCACCAATCGTGACTTTGTCGTATAAGTCCGCAGAGACATTAGAAATAAATCCCGATGGCCTAGCGGACCACCCGGGCCTACACCGTGTGTTTGGGGCCTTTGAATTCTAGTTTAGAGTCTGAACTTTATATAAAAACAAGGTTCATATTAAACTGTGGCACGACTGGCACCCAGACGTGAAACTGTCCTTTCTTAACAGCTAATTGCTATTAACTTTGTGAGTCACCGCCCCCGCATGACATCTCAGCACAGAACTTGAACGACGACTGACAAAATTCAGCACATCACAAAACACTTGGAAAATTGCAGTTAAGTGGGGACTTCCCCGAAATACTGTCTTATAATTGGCTACAACATTTATTCTTACAATTACTATTTAGTGGTTCCCCTCACTCTATCGCAAGTCTCTGTCATTCTCTTATACGTTCCATCTCTTTAATTTAACACAGAAGTCTAGTGTCAGATATTCTCACGGCCTGGGCTAATGTCTGTCTCTCTCTCTCTTGCACCGGATGCCATAAATTATCATCTTTAGGCGCTGCTGTCTCGTCATACATACATCTTTCTTTCTCCCTACACACAATAATCGCTGTTTTAAAACCACTATAAAACAGATACACAAAATTATTTTTATTGTTATTGTTACCATAAACAAACACTGAAATTCAATAAAATACTGAAATTCACACACAGATAATACCCCAGCCAGCAAAATGAAAGCCACAGAATAATAGTAAAAATCATTTTTCAAACAAAACACTTTTAACATTAAAGTTAATTGCAAGGAATATTATCAATAATAAAACATAAGTAGGAAAAACTAGTCACTACGACATTCTGAACGACAAAATATAATGTTTATTCTTTTATGAAATTCTTATAAAAACTGGGAAAGGGTCTTGCAACATTACAAGTTGGTGAAACAGGATATTCCAGTCTCACTGATTTAGACCCCACAAAACATATTTCATATGTAACAACACTAGGAACTGTGGATGGTGGACGGACGCTAGCCGGAAATGTATGTTTGCACCAGAAGAAAAGGTCTAATACTTTCCAAACAAACAACCGTTCAGATTTTAATGGAAAATCAGATGACCCCAACCAAATTTGATATAACTAGATTGAAAAATGTGTGGCATAAGCTTGAGCTGAAACCAAGCCGTGAAGTCTCATGTCCTCATCAATGGCAGCCTGGGTTTCTTGGTTTAATCTATTTATAAAAATTAATAAATTTTAGGATGTCATGAACACTTTTTTATTTTTTTATTAGGGTCATGTTAACATTTCCAATTATTTCCTTAAAATTGTTACACACATTTCAGCCATTATTCTTTGTAAGTAAGTTTGGAAACGGCAGTGAGAATTGCGGAACCTAAGTAAACAAGGTTTAATGTAAAAATTGCAAATGACTTCATAATCTGTCATTGTTTTTCTACAAAAATAGATTTTTCATAGTAGCAATAAAACAATCAACTTAGGGTTTATTTTTGCATAAAGACAATGAAACAAAACATTTACATTATCAAATCATCTGTATAAAGCTTACCCCTTGAGTATTTAACCCAGCTGACCATAAAGAAACTTATGATCCACGAAACGAGGCTCTTTTGGTTAAGCACACAATACCAACATTAATTAACCTATGATGTCAGTGTGTCACCACTCACAACCTCCGGCTAGCTCAAATTTGGTGATGATTGGAACATACATGTTGCAGGTCATGAAGAAAGAAGAAATTTATACACGAAGTTCGATGTATTACCTGATTTATTTAGTCATTTAAAAATCAAACTAAATTCCGTACTACTGAATAAATAAAAATTAAACAGCCATTAAAAAAAATAAACCCCAGAGCCAATGCCCGACCACGGTCTGCTCGGCACGGTGCTCGGACAATGACTGACCTTACAGCCCTACTTCCCTTTGTGCGGGCAGTGTCCTGGGCTCGCTGACGTAATTTTCAGCCAATCATGGCGCATGGCAACAGAAACTTCAACATAATTCTTACTTCTGTTCCCACGACATAGCAATTTTGTCTCTTCCTCACACTCCCGTGACAGTGACTCACATGCCTAGCGTGTGAAACAAAGGCTCGGTCGTGGAAAAACGTAGGAGAATTACGTCAGCACGCCTTCCCACACAAAGAAGCCAGCAAAAAAAATTACTTGGAAAATAAACTTATGAATTTTAAAAATAAAACAAATAAATACCTTCTAAAAAGGAAAAACTTTACATCTTACCTGAAATATAACAAAAATGTATAACAAATTACGTATTATAACTGGATTGCATGGGGAAGACTGTAATCTGGGTTGTTACATTACCCCTCCAACTTCTCAGTTAAAAGCCAAAGCTTTTTACTGAGAAGTTACAAAAGCATCAAAAAATGAGAAAAATCTGTTCAAACGTAACATCATAAACATTTCAGTGCACTAAAAAACAATTCTTACAAATGTGGGTGACACCCAAAATTTATCTTCCCTGCCACTAAGGAAAAAGTCTCGAAACTCACAAAAACTCTTTTAAACTGGCATGGGATTACTCAACATGCTCAAATGAATTTAATAACAATCTCTAAAATAATCTTCAACAAACAACAAGTTGACACAATTCTACATTCATGGCATGACAAACACTTCATTAAGATATAGTCGTATCCTTCTCTTCTTCAAAAAACAAATTACATGAACACATTGCCTACCTTAGGTTTCAAACGATATCTCCCCTTTCAGCAGCAACACATATATTAACATTGATAAGGAGTGGGAGCGACCAAGGAGTAGGGACGCACCCTTGCAAAAAAAAAAACATCGGACTCCATGCCAGAAACATATTTAATATTAATCTCCTGGCCCCCCAGATGCCTCACAAACAGCACCACACAAAAAACATTTGCTGCTTAATTAGGGCAATACAAAAAATTCACCTAACTCTGGCCATCATGAACACACAACTGCTTTTGCAGCTTCAAAACTCGACGACTAGTTTTCATTAACGTATAGCGTTACATTTCATACCTTTAATATAGAATGTTGACACCCTGTCGAAACATAACTCATAATAAATTTCAGTTAACACCTTCCCATCATGACACAACATTAAAAAAACAAAACATTACCCAAGTGCAATGAAATTATCACAATGTAAAGCATTTCTTCAATAAAATTTAGGAATAGTCTACTCAAAAAATTTATACATATATTATCATTGTTATTTTTTCAAGACATCAGAAAAACATTCACATTAACTTCTATGTATTTATCATCCTTCTCTTTAAGAATCTTACCATTCATCTTAAAAAATTTGCTGTTGTAATTCTTATGTATACATTCCTATATTCTAGTATACTATAACAAATCTTCAAAAAAATACAAAAACTCTATCAAACACTAAACATTATCAAAATGTACATAATTAAAAAAAATAATGGCAAAAAATTTTAAAATTTAAAAAACATCAAACACAACAAAACTAGATTTGACTCCACCCTTCCATCTAGAAAGTAGGCCAAACAAGTCTACACACACTGTTTCCAAAAGCTCTGTTGCTAGCACATGTTGCATCATCCTTTTACATTTCTCACTCATTACTACTGTCTGTGCACATGACAAAAAACAGTTTACACTCTTGGCGACAGTTCGGTACACACAACCCACATTTGGCACATTACTGTTTAGGTTTTGAAAAAAATGTCTATCACTTCCCCGCAATCTGCAGAACTCCATTCCGTGATTACATCCTCGGTAAACTCATCTTTAAGTTTGTCCAAGAATGCTTTCATCTCAGTCTCTACTTTTGTCATATGTTTATACAAACTCCTGTTCCCATGTCCATTACTTCTTATTTTACTAAATTTTGTCTCCACATTGTCCAAACATTCCCTGTTTACATCTTGGAACTTTTCACATTTATTCCCAATATTTCCATGTTCATGTACATCTGCCCCACAAATTCAACATTTTCTTTTGACACTATTGCTTCCCTTTCACAAGTTTCTAAATTAGTTTGCGCCATACCTACTCTTGTGATTCACAGCTCTCAACCCTTGACGCACATGCGGGAATTTGATTCTTTACATTAACAATTCCTGTCGGATTTCCTGTTGCCCTTGTGCAATTTGTTGTTGTATGGCAATTAACATTTGCATCATCTGTTCTGACCCCCCCATAACCTCACTTTGAACAGGCCCTGCAGGATGTTCCATGTTACCAGATATTTGTTGTGGACCTGGAAAATCCTGTGTTTAACTTTAGTTGGTTTTACACTTCACTTCAGTGATAATTAAAAAAAAAAATAAGTTTCAAAATTACAACCTTAGTTGACTTGCTGTTTTTTGCTCTGTCCCATGTAGTCCCGCGATGTGACGATCTTAAAGTTCTGCGTAGTTCACGCGATGCGACGATATCGACGGTCTACATAGTTCCCGCGATGCGACAATCACGAAGTCCCGCGATGCGACAATCTCGGAAGTTCTACGTACTGGACACCCCTGGGTCGCGCAGCTTTGGTCTCCCGTGGTTTTCACAACGCGTGGACAAAGCACTAGTTGAAACAGTCAGGCAGTAAACAGCACAGCCGATGATTGATAGATGTAAAAATATCTTAAAGTTCTTGACGTATTTGTTTTGAGAAAAAATCGTTCTACTCAGGCCGTGTAGAAGTCCGTGCCAGCCACAAGTTGGGCCGCCAAATGTCACCACTCACCACCTCCGGCTAGCTCAAATTTGGTGATTAGTGGGACATACAGGTTGCAGGTTACGAAGAGAGAAGAAATTTATAAACAATGTTCGATGTATTACCTGTTTTATTTATTTATGTAAAAATCACACTATATTCCATACAATAGAGCAGACAACAGAAAATTAAACGGTACTGCCATAAAGGAGAAAAACTCGTAGACTTATTACAAATTACATTATATTGCCCGAATAAGTTCCGGGCAGCGACGGCTGGACCAAACCCTTTGTCGCCTCGCTGTGGGCTTTGCCTGCGATTACGGTCAAAAAAAATTCTAATTAATTAAAATGTCCGAAAGAAAAAAGTCCTTAGGCGTCGTCCGGACCATAGCCGCAAAGTTGTACTTCAAAATAACATTGCTAAATGATGTGAGCCATCGCCCGACCACGACCTCTCGGCACGGTGCTCAGCCAATGACTGATCTTACAGCCTTCCTTCTTTGTGCGGGCAGTATCCTGGGCTCGCTGACGTAATTTTCAGCCAATCACGGCACATGGCAACAAAATCTTCCACGAAATGCTTACTTCTGTTCCCACGACACAGCGATTTTGTCTCTTTCTCACACTCCCGTGACCCACACGCCTAGCGTGTGAAACAAAGCCTCGGTCTTGGAAAAACGAAGGAGAATTACGTCAGCACGCCTTCCCACACAAAGAAGCCAGCAAAAAAAATTACTAGAAAAATAAACTTATGAACATTAAAAATAAAAACAATAAACCCAGAGAATTACGTTCACAATAAATTCTAAAAAGGAAAAACTTTAAATCTAACCTTAAATAGGACCGAAAATTTATAACAAACAATTATTGCTGGATTGCATAAGGAAGGCTGTAATCTGGGTTGTTACAAGTGAATAAGAGGAGGGCAATGTAAACCAGTGTAAACCTAGAATATATCACCATGTCACAAGAAACTAGCATAAAATATTAAACGTGAATAAAAGACATTTAAGTCTTTTGTCAGATGTTAACTAAATAGTGTTTGATATGAAGGCTTATGCTGTTTCTGATATGCATTTCAATTCCTTGAAATTTAGCACTCCTCTTTTACTTTTGTACCGATATTTTCATCTTTTTGAATTTAAATTTTCCATATTTTTTGCATAAACATTCACCTCTTCAGTATGATTTAACAACCAATAATAATCAGTTTATTAAAGTTTTGGGGGTCCTTACCGAATTACCAATGACAATCTCTGCTGTACTTTTGAGTGTCTACTGCTGGTTTCCTCTCATGGTACAACCATTTAGGGGCTTCCATTCTCTCTTCTCTCCCTTTTACAGACACCCTGTGTGCTTCAGCACTCACACACACTCAAATCCTCACCAAAAAAGAGAAGCAGCAAGCATTGCATGACTTCTTGTGAGTAGTGCAGATGGCATTTATTTGTAGTGCCTTGCTGGAAGAAAAATAAGAGTCTTTATAATGTTTAGTCTTATGTAAGTAATTGTGGAATATTTGTGGCCAAATGTTTTTTAGTGTATGTTATCACTCTGTTTTATTTATTTGTAATAAATGATGATGAGAGGTTAAGGTGTCCATAAGGCTGCTATTTAATATGTTTCCAATATTAAGCTTAAACTTGACAAAAGTATTACTAACTTTTATTGATATCGTTCTGTGCAGGGTTCTATGGAGGAGTGTAGTGGGTACTACTTGCATGCTGGATGGTCTCTTGAAGATGGCATGTATAAAGAGTGGAAGATCTCTCCACGAACATCGAGGAAGCCTTTGCAGGACCTTTCTGTCTACATTGTAAATGAAGCTGGAATATTTTTTAAATTCTGGAACAGAATACTTACTGCATTGGGAGCAAGTGCAACACACCTAGTAGATTGTCAAGGTATGTAGTTTGACTTTAAATTATATTAACATCTTAGATTGGGCCTGATAATATTTATTGATAGTGTCCCTATCTGTCTGTACAATATAGTATTGTTTGTATTGTATTTTACAATTAATAAACATTTATATGTAATACACAATACAATCTTATCTTTATGATTTGGTATACTATGTATACTATTGTAATCTTTTAGGCTACAACAATAAAAAATATAAGGCCAAAGTAAAAAAATTTATCATCCTAATTAAAGTCAATTTTTATAGTTTGTTTTGTTGATTTTCAGCATCTCTAAATTTTATGGTATGTAAATTTAATAAAATACTCCTCATTCTGGTATTTTTATTTCATACAAGCTGATGTACCGGCACTTCACTTTGAAAGTTTACAGGCAGAACCCTCTCCTGCTTCTATACATGCCCCATCTCTCAGCATCCGCTACTGCCACGATTCAAACCTTGGTGGGGAGGGGGGGACCAATCTAATTTTGAAAATCAATGTATGGGAGAAAAAAATAGTTGTAACTATGATAAATGTGAATAAATATAAACCAATGATGCAATCTTTTTCTAAGGGGCCTTCAAATTTGCCAATACTGTGACTGAGTAACACTGGATTAAGATCCTACCGTGAACGAGGCATTAACATTGCAATAACTGTTGCTATGGGGATGAAGAAAGTTTCATTAAAAATGCAACAGCTATTACCATGAAGTTCATCGGAAATATGTGTTCAAAAGCTCGCTGAAAAATTTAACTTAAACAACTAAGGCAAAATTCAAATAATCTCTTTCAGGTACAAATAGATTCTGCCTGGAGGATAAATGTACCTAATTTTGCAGCTCTAGGCCTCACTGTCTCTGCACTATGCAAACTACAGACAAACTCTCCCTTTTATTACTATAGGCTTGCTGGAGCTCTGGGAACAGTCTGCTCACAGTGGGCACATATCTATCTCTGTGCACAGGTTACTTGGTGTAGCTGACTTGAAGGTAACATAAAGATGCTGACTCTACTATTCGCTTAGTGGATTTAATAGAATATTGTACAAATTCAGGGAAATGTTAATTATTGCTTAAAATTATCACCCATATAGTACACCAGTCCTCACTTAGCACGACTGACATGTTCCTAAAAATGTTTGTGTTCAAAACTGTGTATTCTGAAGAATTAGTCACCATAAATAGCAAGGCTAATTTAGTTAATGTGCACCGAAAATGTGCGGAGAAATATTCTTTACGTATTATAACACTCAGCTATAAATATGTCACACCATTTATCTTTATAACCTACCATCAAATACTTTGTGTGACAAATACGACACCACGTAACGGGAGATAGTTGGTTATATACTTATCGTCAGTTTGCTGGTTAGCTTGCCGGCCCGGGTGTGACCTTCAACTCACGTCGCGTACCTTTCCACAAACTTTAAAAACCATCCTTGGCAGTAAAACCGATATTACTGACTGGATTCCACTATGATTCCAACTGCAGGTGCTTGCGCACGTACAGTTACCGGCAGAAAAATGGGCAGACGTTGCTTGTGTTTGTGCGTGCGAGTTCCCTGCCACTGGCGAGACTGAAGTTCATTACTGCCTGGTCTGTGGCCGGGCGACAACAGTACAGCCCGGCAACATACACTCCATAACCACAACTGAACTTGCCTGAGCTGAAATTTGTACAACAGCAGATAGCTTAGTCAGGCCTGTGTGCACATCTCTTCACCCCTCGTATAGCTAACTGTATTCCATTATGTATCTGATGTTCACTGAATCGAAGCAGACTTTGTGGTGTCATGCTCAGAGGTCCTGTTTGACTTTTTTTTTGCCTGTGAAATTTAGTGCTACCTGAAATTTACAAACATACTATTCAAAATAGGGGCAGTTATATTAACATTGTGCTAAATGAATTTGCGCAATTTGAAGACATGCTAAGTGAGGGATTAGTGTTATAACTTTGTGTGTTCGTCAATTTGCTTGATTTTCAGTCCGTATTCTGTTTTCTTGCCTTAAATAAATTCTATCGTTATGCAATGTTCCCTTTAATAACATGCACAATTTTTCCTCCCCATTTTATAAACATAAGCAAACCGCAATTCCAAAACATTGCAAACAATGACTTATTCTAGATTAGGTAAAGTATACTCCTGTAAAGTGTGAACACAATACTGTATTTTTGTAATTGTCTACTCTCCTGCAGTCAGCTCTTTGCAATACCGGTATAGATGATAATTTTGGATCATGTAATTTATGGCAGCCATTTATGTCAAAATTGACCATTTCTGGCAGTAGCCTACAACAATTCTGCTTGTATTATTTTACTATTTGAAGGGCTTTGAGGAAGTTCACTCTTGTCCCTCCTTAGTTTGCAGTGAATGTTAGTGGTTGCTACCTGGGAATCTACTTGCATTATAACATAGTTGTGAGGAAACAGCTAACCAGCAGCAGTTGGCCGCTTGCTGTACACTATAGTTAAACCCTGTTGTAACATTACTGAATACTTCTGTTTTGTATCAATGAAATTGCCATAAAGGAGTAAAGCAGGAAAATGTTAGTAACTTATAAACAGTAATGTTAAAATATGGTTTCACGTTTTCGTGTTCTCTCATTGTTTGATTTTTTGTATGTTTAATTTTAAAAACATTTATGTTCAGAACAGGAAAATTGTTTCAAGTGTTTCTGCTTTCCTTTCTTTTAGATCTAGCATCCAAACCAGACGTGATTTTAACAGATTTGTCCTGCCTTCAAGAAGTTATACAGAAGGCAGAACTTTATAAAATCCCTTTGGTGTCGACCACGTGGGTTGTGCAGTGTTTGATAAACTGGCGACGTTGTGGCTACAATGCCCATGTCAAGTATCGTTACAATGCGCCAGATTGATGTCGGCAGTTATTGTAGGACAGCAGACTCATGAAGTGATGGACATAATCAAGACAAAGTACAATTTCATATTTCATACAGTACTGAATACATGTTGTAGTAATGTGAGTCATTTATCTAAATCACTTCCGAATGTTTTTTTTTCTTTTGTTTCTTCTTTGTGTATGTCATGTAACTTTATTGCTGTGATGTGCAAGTTTTTAAGCCGTAAAATTTTCTTATTTTGTACTTCGGCTAAATGTTCATGTAGACTTATTTGCTGAATGTGATTTTGTAAACATTTCTCACATTGTCATGTGCAAAAAATGTTTTTTATCCTGGTGTATCAGAGCATATTGCATTCATGAAAAATAGTTATTTCTGCAGCTCGCAGTGGATTAAATTGGAATATGACAATAAATCCATACCCCAAGAGTAAGACATCTCAATTAAAATAATTGCAGTGTGTAACAAGATATCATTAGCCCTTTAGTTAGAATTACTTATTATATTTTATTGGCACTGCGTATTTTTCCATATTATGTTAGCATTCATTTTCTCTTGTGTTGTTTCTGCATACAGTAGCCTCTACGTTTAATTTATTATTGTGTAAAGAGCCTTTGAATATTTTCTACAAATGCATCCCAGAAGTAGTTGTGGCACTTTTAGTTCAGCTTCAGCATCTCCATGTGTGTTTGCAACTCTTAAAATTTTATATTGTAGTGACAACAGTTAGCTGGCATTGAATGCTAATCGGACAAGTAGTGGGAATACTAGTTGTAGTACACGCTGACTTGGAAAACTGACATATTTCATAATTAGTACATTGACTGATACTTGTGTTAATATTGACTTGTTTTTCACATTTCTTGTCATTATCATTTAAGGGCTATTCATATACATTTATCACAATAGGTATAAAGAATATTATGTTATAACTCTCTTTCATTTCATGTTCATTTCTCTTTTGCATTTTGTTTTTTATCCAAAATTTTGCTACCAGATATTTACTAAGTGTTATTCTGTTATATTAAATGTGAATGAATTGATAATGTATATATAAGAAAGTAATAATTTTTTTTTGTACTTTAATTCCTTTTTTTTTTAAACCATAATAGTAATGATTGGTCCTATCAAAAATACTTTTAGACAAATGTTTTAAATAATATTTTGAAGATTAACAATAAATCTGAATGGCTTTGATAGTGTGTCTACTAAGGGAGGTATGAATAGTTTGGTCCTTCAACCCCTGTTTTTCCCTACCCTTGCCCCCTTGCTTGTTGTATAAAAAATTTATTTTGACAAATTTGAGATATAATACCTTGAAATGGATGCAATATTTTCATATTAATAGTGTTATAGTAATTTTTTGTCTGTCAAAAAATTATATTCCTGCCCCTTTTATCAGATTTTCCCCATTAAATATCTCAAATGATATTTTCTAGCACTTTATTTCATGTATTAGTTTGGAAGTGATTTGTGTATACATACAGGATGAGTCTAAATTCAACTGACAATTTTTGGCTGTAGGTTCATCATGACAAAATAAGTTGAAACATCTACACGATTTAGGATGTAAGACTCTAAAGTGCTACCCAAGACTGGTACATGTCTTTGAAGTTGGGTCTGAACAACATTTTTATTGTTAATAGTAAAGTATTTTAGTTAAAACACTTGAGTGTCTGAAATATGTTTAATTGAATGAGGTTCTACAACCACCACAAATTTTCTTGCTGTAGCATAATTATTTTTTTGAAATAATTGGGGGTAACAACTTTATTTTCCACATATTTTTTTGGCATGTCTACCCCATATATATTTTAGATGACTGTGGTTTTGGGACCTGATCACGAGACTTAAAACACTGTAAAAAAAATTTCCAGAAGTCTCACAATGGTAACAACTACAATAGGTATTCTTTCTTTGAAATCTACCTAATAACCGATTACTAAATTTTGGGACAGAAAGTAAAATGCAAGGAAGCTATTGTGATATGTTCACAATAATAACTCTTAAATAATAAATACTATTGACAAGAAAATTAAATGATTAACATGGTGTGTGAGATCACTTGTGACAGTTTATGAAGACATGGTTTTAGTTGGTTTATCAAGGTATGTATACTAAAACTAATTCTTCAAAGCCATTTTGGGAACAGTCCACGAACACAGGATCTAAGGATTTGAAACATTCTCCGGTTATGTTAATTTTTAAATTGGTTAATCAGACAGGTTTGGCTAAACCAATAAATCACTTTATAAACTGTAGTCATTCAATATATTTCACATTGTTAATTGTTCATAAGCAAAGTTGCAATTTTTTTGGGCTGGAGGAAAGTTTCTGATGGATGCATTATTAAAATAACTAAATATGTTCTCTAATTTATTCAAAGATTATGTTACATACACTGCAAGCACATTTGAAGCCATTTTGTTAATAGTCACTTGTTATTTATATATATTTTCATACCTCAAGTTATATCCACCAGCAAGAAACTTTGGTTCATGATTTTAATCAAACAAAAATATTTGTCCTAGTTGTATTTAATTATTATGATGTAACAAGGATAACTGTTCATTACTTATAAAAACAATGTAATATTGAAATTTGCAACTTATAGCTACAATATTTGTAGCTGACTAAATTTATACATTTCTTTAATGTCTGTCTACATAGCCTTCACAAATTACAGGATAAAATTATATGGCTACCATGTTTGTGGTGTTCACATTATCTACATAGTGGGAGAGTTGATCTTTTGGTTGGATAAGGGTGATGTCATTTTAATGCTGCAATAGTTATATGTAATTGGAGTCTTATACATTGTATAACATTAATACTAAACAGATTTCTTTCAGCTTTTTGCCTTCTTTCTTTCCAAATTGTATGCTGTCAGGCTTGAATGCATTCATTGCTAAAGACTTTAAGACTATTGTATTTATAATACTTAGGGCCGGTTTCACAAAGTCTGTTTAAAGTTTCGGTTATCTAATCGAACGATTAATTTAAACAGGACATTAAAGTACTAATTATCATTTGACTGTTTTCCAACTTTTTTTTAACGAGTGTTTAACTAAACAATGGTTAAGGGAAATATGGCAACTAGGCGATGACGAATCGGATCGTGATTGGCTGTCGTGCTACCTTCGTTTGTTACTTTTGGCCAGTGTTTAAGGTACGGTTAGAGAAAATTGTAAACAAACATCAATATGGACGAAAATAAGCGGCCACGATCCGGAAATTTTCTTGCTTCGGAAACGGAATTACTTATATCTTTAATGGAAAAGTATGCCAGTATCGTGGAATGTAAGAAAACCGATGCGGTTACATGGCGACAAAAAGAAGATGCATGGCAAAGGATTACATCAGAGTTTAATTCCTTGTCTGGCATTCTTCCAAGGAATGAAAAAACTTTGAAAGCAAAATACGATAACATGAAACGTGCGGTACGAAAAAAGTGCAGCGAAGAAAGGATGCAGGTTTTCAAGACGGGAGGCGGGTTACCCCCAAAAATGTTAGTTAATACATCAGATGAACGAGTGAAGTCTCTTTTGAGTATTTCGGTATCGGGGCTCACGAGTGCAACCGACAGTGACTGCGGTAAGTTATATTTGGTTTCATATGTACCTACACTTTATGTAGATAAAATGTTATATGTGTTCCTTTGCAGTACCCATAGTAGGCAACCATTAAATTAAAATAGGTACTTATAAATATCTGCCATAAAAATGTCAGCTCAGTAAAAGGTTATGTTTGATGTGTTTTGGATATGTATTCCCAAAAACCAACCTTTACAAAGGCAGACTTTAAAGTGTGACAAATGTTTTTAAAGTTAACATTATTTATTTTTTTGGTGTTATTGGACATTCATTATTACTAAACATAGAGAAAGACCAAGCTAGAAATGTCTGGGATAAAACACTAGTCTATATTACAGTCTGGTAAAGTACTGTATTTGGTAGCACATGTAACAATACAAATGTACATAAAAAGCAAAAAAAAATAAAATAATTTAGGCCTATTAATGCATACAGTTGTAAGGTACGGTAACTTTTATTTGCCTAGATAACAAGGTCACTAAAATGTCTGCTTCTAGGTTACTTAAAAGTAATGTAGTGAAAGGCTTTACTTTGCAACTAATTATATTATACTAATCATTTGTACACGTGTATTGTGAACATGTTTAGTAGCCCTACATGTATTAACACTACACATGCAGTTATAAAATTATGTGAATCTTTCAGATGGAATTTTGTTGCAAGATTCTGCAGGCCAATGTTCAGATATTGGTGGGAAAGTTACATCTGAAGTAAGTACTTATTGTGTAATTTATTTTTTAGTAAGACAAGTTGCTAGCAGTGAAACATATTCTTCTAGCCCCTATCAAGTCAATAACAGAAATTAGATCTTGTGATGCAAAACCATATGCACGAAGCATTTTCTTATTGTATAGTTCTTTATGGTATTCAGAGAAATGCACAGTGAATATTAGCCTCCCACTGTTTTCTCTCGAA
Source organism: Bacillus rossius redtenbacheri (assembly GCF_032445375.1). Lineage (NCBI taxonomy): Eukaryota > Metazoa > Arthropoda > Insecta > Phasmatodea > Bacillidae > Bacillus > Bacillus rossius. The sequence continues at coordinate 192,682,668 of NC_086330.1, read as the reverse complement.
CTGAAAAGTTATTAACCATTAAACAATGTACTTTGTAAAATGTTTCTTCATTTTTAATTTTACATAAAACAATGTCAAACATAGTCCTAAACTTAAATAACGTATTTTTAAATTAGTAGGTACTAAAGTTTACAAAATACATTGTATATTTTTGATATGCCTGCATTAATTTTAAGCTATTATTTTGTATACAAACATTACCAAAATCACCAAGGTTATGTATTAACTTAATTCACTACTTGTCAATTAATTAACTGAGTCTATGTTGTAAAATCATCAAAAACATTCCTCCCCTTTATGATACGTGTTGTATATACTTTCATAAACTGTACAATTTCTTAACTAAATTACATGCATTACATTTGTTTCCACTTTCCTTCTTTAATTATTTTGTTAGTAATTATAAACTTTATCTTTTCCCATTTAAGTATTTTTTTAATATTGCATCATCTCCAAACCTTACATTGTGTAAACGTGATACAAATTGTGGTGAACTATTTATTACTACAGGTAAAACATTGGGTAGTATAGAACCATGAGATTATATTTGCATGTACATTTCATTAACAGGTCTTGGTGACTTTGCAATCTCAGGAGGTGATAATACCAGTGCCAACTGTACCACAAGATGTTAATACAGCTTCTGGTAAATCACAGGAGTGTAGCCATACACAAATTACCTGGTCTGACTGGACACCACAGTTACTGCGGACACCAATTGCAGAGTCGCTGAGAGTGCAAACACCAGAGAATACTCCAAATCAAAGTGAGTTGTATGTCTGTCTATTTGAATATGTGTTTTCTATAGTAGGTAATTAATATCACAATAAAGGTTAGTGGAATAACATGTAGCAACTTTTGACAATTCGAACATATATAAATACATACATATATACATACATATTATATATACATACATATATATACATACATATATATACATACATATATATACATACATATATATACATACATATATATACATACATATATATACATACATATACATACATATATATACATACATACATTCATACATACATATATAAAAGGTATTGTTCTGTGTTGTATGCAATTGTGTTTCACATGGTGCCACAAATAATTAAATTTGCTTTTATACATTAGTTTTGTTTTAACAAATAATTACCACTTCAATTTACATTAATATATTGTAATAATACTTTGTACAGTAAAAGGATAACATTTCTTCGTATTTATAGCGGCCCAAAGAAGTCGCAGATGTTCCCAAAACCCATTCCTCTAGATGACGGCCACTTTTGAAAAAACCTACGAACACTGCAGCTAAATTTTCCACTTTAGCTGATGCCAAGCTGGAGTTGACAAATCTACAAATGGCAATTTTGAGAAGTGAAGCTGAAAGCCAAGCTGAGTTCAGAAGAAAGGAACATGAACTGAGGATGGAAGAAGAGCGATTGGCAGTGGAAATAAAACGTGTTGAACTGAAAATAAAAGAAGAAGAATTGAATAAATTGCTACCGAAAGAGTAATGTCATGAATACCTATGTTTTTATATACATTTTCTTAATATTTATTTTCCCACTTGTGATAATTTGTGTAAAACTCTTATTCAATTTGTGATACATAAAAATAAAAAAAAAACATAAGATATGAAAAGCACAGTTCGTCCGTTTATATTTTCCGCACCTTCTTTTCAAATTGTTCCTAGTCCTGCAATCTGAAAATAAAAATACAGTACATAATGTACATTTTCGTTAAGTGCAAATATTTTTTATGTAGATAACATTATTTTACTAGTACAAGTACACGGAATTTGAAGATAATAATTCTTCATATCATCAACATTTATATTAGATTACAACCTATTCCTTGTGTCAGTAACATGTTAAAACTAACACAACATACTGTTATTAGTAATATTTTGAGTCTTTTAATACTTAGGTGGGCACCATGAAATCCTGACAAACATGTATTGTTTCTCAACATTTCTTGACAAGGAATGACTATTGTGTCAACATTACATTAATTATATCTGACAAGTTTCATTTTGTATGTTAATGTCAATTTGGAAATGTGACTGCTTAAAGAAAACTAATGATAATAACTTGCAAGAGCAAATATGATATGTACCTAACTGTAATTTAACTTTATGAATAAATAACAATACTAGGTAACAGAAAATGTGTTTCAAGTACCTTGAAAAGTAGTCTGTGATCAGTGATTGCCGGACTGCATTACCAATCATGTTGTTGTTCACTGCTTCAACTGGTATGTTAAAGTCATTGAAGTTGACAGCGGGAAGGTCTGGGTCATCCACTGGTTGTTCATCAAACCTTGCGCATGCAATGTTATGCAACACTGCTGTTGCTACTATAATGTTCATTGATAAATCTACAGATGTCCGCAGACCTAAACTCAGAACAGGAAATCTTCTTTTCCACACACCAAACATTCTTTCCACTGTGTTTCTGGTTCGAATGTGACTCTCGTTGTAAAGTTGCTCAGCTGGTAATCTGGGCTCTGCAAGTGGCGTAAGTACACGTGCTTGATTAGGATAGCCACCGTCTGCTAGCAGGAATCCGGTCCCAAGTTCACCTTGCTCCAGCCTGGCTCTGAGTCTCAAACTGTTGTAAATGGTGGTGTCGTGTGCACTTCCTGGCCAGCAAGAAACAATGTCCATTATGTGTAACCTTGCTTCACACACCACCTGGACATTTAACGAGAAAAAGCCTTTTCGGTTCCTGAAGATTTCTGCATGGTTACCACCTGTTAAAGACAGTTTCTCTATTATTTACGTGCATAAATAAAGTATGTGACTAATTGATAGAGACCTGAAAATGTAGGTTTTATTTTTTTTAAAAATATGTGTTATTTTTCTTGGAAATATGTGTTATTTTCATTGAAAATAGATGTTATTTTTGTATGGTATTTACCTTTTTTTCCGTTAAGGATGAAGAGTTGTTACAATAAAAAATCATTACCACATTCGAAAAACTGTTGAATTCACAAAACTAAAAACAATGAGTATAAAACAACACACACAGAGTACAGATGCAACCATTTCACCAGCTAAGTAAATATTGTCATTGTTTTATCTACTTGCAAACACTCAAAATTAGCTATCAAATGAAAGCATGGTAAATGTTTCTATATTCTCTTCTTTTAAATTTTGTCTCATGTCAGTAACCACCAAATTGTAGTGACTAAGAAGGCGTTCGCTGTCAACATTGTTGGTGGGCAGCCAAATGGCCTTAAGTGCTGCCTTTGTGAATACTTCATGTTCCACTCCCAAAGCCATCAGCAATTTTGCTACATCCGGTTCATTTTAATGTTTGACAGCATCCTGAACAGCTTCTTTAAGGAATTCGTAGCCTTTGTACCTAACTGAATTGTCCACACCATTAAATGCAGGGATGTTGTCAAAAACAGACAAAACACTTTTTGTTTCATTTAGCAAAATGTTTTTGGGACTAAACAGCTTGCTAATGGCTTTGAAGATGTGTGCACTTGGATCACTGTTCATCAGACTTTGAAGTTTGGTCATTGCAAGAGCTGATGAGTTTTGACATTTATGTTTCACTTGTGCTTTTTCGCTTGTCGTAAGAGATGATTCTGACATGAAAGTTTCAAAAGGGGAGTCAAATACACCTTTTGATGTGCCCTCAAAGCCTTTCAGTAAATCACTCAAATACCCATAAAGGGAATGTGCTGTCGGGTACTGCGAACCTTCAAGCTTTGTGAGAAGGCTTACAATATCAGCTGCGTGAGTTTTCACAAATATGCACTGAGCAAGAACAATTGCCACATCTTTTTCTGAAACACCAGCTACATAGTGAATACCACTATTGTTGATAGCCTTCATTTCATCTAGCTTGAAGAAATTAACAATGTCAACCAAATATTCTGCCAAATAAAACACTGCTCTGAACCACGAGTTCCAGCGTGTTGTTACTGGCATTGGAAACAAATTTGCAGCTTTAGTTGTATGTTCTGATAGATACTGCAAATAATGATGTTTCCTTTTCCGTGTATTAAGAAACGCAGTTTTCACCTTTACTACAGCCTCATTTACTTCTTTCAGTCCAATGGAAAAGCAATTGCCTACCAAAGCTAGTTTGTGGGCCCAGCATTGAACATGGGCAACGTGCTCTCCAAAAAGGACCTGCAACGATGTGACACATTTCGTCATGTAACGTGCTGAGTCTGTGACAATTGCTTGAATGTCCATGAAATTGACACTGTATTTATTAATACACTCAAGAATGGCCTGGGAACATGTTGTAGCATCTGCTTTCTCGAGAATGTTTACTGCAGCTACCTTTACCACTGGATCTGTTAAACTGTTTGACTGAATCTTAAAAAGCACCACAAACACACATCTCCCTTTGGAATCCGTAGTCTCATCACACAGAATATCAACACATTTATGCTGTGCTAATTGTTTTATTTCATCGAAGTGTGCTTGTGCTATCACAGGAACATATGTTTCCCTAAGAGATCTTCTAATGCAAGGCAAGTCTCCAGCCCCTAAAACAAACATGTGAAGAAAATGCAATTAAAATTCCCTATTTACTCAATCCTTTACAGAACTACATGCCTAGTTGTCACAGATTTGAAATTAAACTTACCTTCAATAAACTCATTCATCCATTCTCTTAAATTAGGATCATCCAGCTTTTCCAAAGGAATGTTGGCTTTTGAGAAAGCCTCAGTAGTTTTAACTGCAAGATTGTCAACTGCCAATTTCCTCCTTTTTGCACTCTGTAGGTTGACAAGTACAGATGTTTGAATCATACTTTTATTTTCAGAAGAGTTTTGTTTTTTCGAAAGGTTGATGTGTTTTTGTGTTTTTGTATGTTTTATCACGGCATCTTTCTTTTCATATGAAATTACACAGTTACAAAAACGGCACATAAGAGTTTGAGAATCAGAGGCATAAAGTCCTTCACTTTTGAACTCGGCTGCTCGTTGCTGTACATGCACCGTTGGTTTAGGCATCGTGGACGCAAAATTACACACAATGAAAACCTAGTCCTGGTACATAATATTTTGAATCTTTATTTCTAGGTCATTTTAACAGACCATGAGCTTGTTTCTAGATAGTAGAACAATTGCTACCACTGCTGTTTATAAAGAAAAAAAAATTCTTTCTGTAAGTACTATCATTTTACCGTATTTGCCAACGAGTGAAAAAAGTAAACAAAACGTTTGCCCACAGAGTAGATAACATCCGCCTACAGTACAACCGTACTAACGTCTGCATTCGTGCTCCAGTCCTTATGTAACAAAATATGTGTAAATAATTGCATCATATTAATGAAAGATATGAATTCATCATTATATATACATATAATAAAACTACCAGAAATGTAAAATACAGTCCATAATCAAGTAAAGCAGTCCTTTCTTGGAGAGGAGAAAAGTCACCAAGCCTAAATTAGAAATAAAAAAATTAGGCTATTGTAAAAAGAAAAACAGAAATTTTTGCTGGTTTGTTTCATTTTACAAACAACTTTATGCAACAGATCAATTTTCAATAAAATTTTAACTTGAGAAACGTAAAATATAAAACAATCCTATCGTAAGAAAACAATAACAAACAAGTATATTCAGTTCAAAGATTAACCCTTTTAGTGCCAAAGTCCGATAAATCGGCCTTGCCTTGTTGTGCGAGAATTGCCAGGGCCGAAAAATCGGCCCGATTTTTTTTCCGTTTTCAAGACAGGTTTTTGTTACTAGCAGCGCATTCTACCTTTCTCTAATGAAGTGTCCTACTATCTAGTTCCTTTTTCTGGTAACAGGTAGCGTATGTGCCCTACTATTTAGTTCTTTTTTCTCACAACAGAGAGTATGAGTGTCATACTGCTGGACATCGCACAGCGTAAGAAACCGCGTTTTGCTGCATTTTTTATTCTAAACAAACACTTTTCCTTTTGAAAAAAAATTGTTTCTTTTGTAAATTCTTTATTTTAATTATTTTATAAATATCATAAAACTTTTTTCCAGAAATTTCTACAAATGTTTTTTTTTTTTTTTTTTTTTCAAAGTTATGACAACAATGGTTCATTTATGTAAACGATATATGTAACTACCAGTTTCGTGGATATTACGAATTGCGTAGGATTTTTTACCGTTGGTTATTCTGCGTTGAAAATTATTATTGTAGTAGTCATAGTAAACACGTTTTCCCGCATATTTCTCAGTGGAAAGTGATGTTACTCTGTTTCAAACTAATACTACCGCGAAACTTTGTGCGATCAAGGCTTTTGTTTTCGTTTTCATAATAATGTCTCGGAAAAGAAGTTACATTGCGGGTAAAGATGACAAAGAAATGCTCGACTATTTTTATTCGCTCGATAGTGATATTTGTGAAAGTGATACAACAAGCGACAACGATACAAGTACTGATGAGGAAGAGCATTTACCATCTACTTCAAACACACCGAGACTTACTCCTGTGGCTGCGGATAATTATATTCCAGCCGGTGCATCACTTCGTACAAATTCAGGCGATAGTTCAAGTGATTCGTCCGATGAAAATGAACAGACTGACGTAAATAATATAATCTGGTCTTCTTGTGAAAACTTTTCACCACCAAAACACAACATACCCCAGTTTTTAGAAAATGCTGGACCAAAACATTTACCCCCTCGAAACTCGAAGCCCATAGCATATTTCCAGCTAATGTTTACTTTTTCCTTACTACAGCTTCTTGTAAAGGAAACCAATAGATATGCTCAGCAGTTTTTATCACAGAACAAGGGTAAATTAGGTACAGGTTCAAGAGCTATTTCTTGGAAAAAAACTTCAGTTGTTGAAATGAAAGCATTTGTAGCATGTATAATAAATATGGGCCTCATAAAAATGCCTACACTTTACTCATATTGGTCTACTGTTCCTTCTCGCAGCATGCCATGGTTTCGAAAAATGTTTTCTCGCAATAGATTTCAACTACTTCTAAAATTTTTCCACCTATCGGATAACAAAAACCTTGGTCTACCAGGCAAATCAAACTATGATCCAGAAGGAAAATTCAAGCCAATTATTGACCACGCAAATAATGTTTTCAAGCACCACTTCACTCCATACCAAATGCTGAGAATTGATGAAAGTTTGGTCGGAACAAAGAGCCATACTTCATTACTTCAATACCTTCCCAACAAACACCACCATAGATGGGGAATAAAATTTTGGATGCTATGTGATAGTACTGTCAATTACTGCATGGGATTTTATGTATACCGTGGTGCTAAAGATCAATTAGATAAGACTAGCATAAAACTATATGGTCTTGGGTACACTGTGATAATGAAGCTATTATCAGGTGTGAATTTACTACGAAAAGGTTATCACATTTTTGTTGATAATTTTTTTACAAGTGTACCAGTTGCACAGAAACTCTATTCTGAAGGGACTTACCTTACTGGCACTGTTAGGCGGAACAGGAAGCATCTACCAGCCGAATTACACAGGCAAAACAAATTTCAGGTTGGGGAGAAAAGGTATTTCAAAAGTAATGAACTGCTGTTATTGGCATATCGCGAAAAGAAATCTCAAACAAAACCAGTAATTTTACTATCAACAAATGGAAAAACAGAAGATGTTCAGTGTACTAAAAAACGGCACGGACTAGAGAGAGTGCGTGAAAAACCAGAAATCATTCACAAATACAATAAATACATGGGTGGTATAGACACAAGTGATATGATGCTGTATTGTTACCTCGACGAAAGAAGGTCATTGAAATACTGGAAAAAAGTATGTTTCAATATATTTGGCCGTATGGTACTCAACAGTTATATTTTGTACAAAATGAATACAGATGGTAACATTCTGACAAGATATGAGTTCGTCTCTGCTGTAGTGGACAGTCTCGGAAAAGAGTGGCTAGAACAGCAACACCAACAACCTGGTGACACTAACGAAAGTGTGGCGTCATCAGGAATTCTGAAACTGCCATTGAAGAAAGAAAAAGAATGTTGTGTTTGCAGTGTATCGAGTAAACGTCAGGGAGGAAAAAGAAAGCGTTCAAGGACAGTTTGTGCAAAATGCCATAAAGGATTGCATGGTGTTTGTTTTAGTAAACACAGCTGCTAGGACCAGTGAATATGTATTTGACTATAGTTGTGATGGATTTATCGTTGTTGTTATCATGAACTACCAATTAATTTTATATTTTTAATTGAAAAAAATGTGATAATGAAAAATGCTGATCAAACCAAGACAATATTTTTCTTCTAAAATTTGAAAGTCAGTTTCACCTAAATTTGTATAAAGACATACAATAGCAATGCATAATTTTTTAATTAAATCGTTTACTTTTTAAATACATTAATAACAGACTTATAATTATTAAAAAATTATAAGGATTCAAAATACACTATATAGTTGGAGTTACGCTAAGAAAATATTTCATTTGTATTGTACACAGTTAGAAAAGCAATGTTTTTTTTTCTTTTTTTTTTCAAAAAATTATTATTAGAATAAATATTGGAAAAAATTACATTACTATTATACTATCATATAGAAAAACAATTAAATATTTTTAAAAAAAATTCAAACCAAAGAATATTACTGTCAAAACTACTCCCTATCCACATTACAATTTATAAAAAAAAATTTAATAATTATTTTTTTTTAATTTAAAAAACAACAAAAATAAAATAAGATGAAAATTTTTATGTTTAAACATGAGAAGTGACAGAAGAAAACATTTATCTATAAACAGTAAAAAATTTCATAGTTATAACAGTAAAGGTTAAAAAGTTATTAAAATTAAACTCTAGAGATGCAATTTAGTTAAAAATGACCTGGCACTATTAGCACTACCATACTAGCAGAGGCTGGCACTAAGAGGGTTAATGAATGCACAAAATATGAGATCCGTGCCTTGGTAAATCGCGTGCACCATTTTCATAATCATTCGCGCCACTAGTCTCGCATGGTGCTGGCCATAGATGCTAATAGCGAAGTGCACAGTCTTTCCGATACTATCCATATCTATTGTGCGATAAAGGTTATTTTCTTACGTTTGCAAAGGAAAACAATGAACGTTTTTTCAAAATAAAAGCATTAAAACGTAGTTTATCAGGAGGAATATAACAAAAAAATTTGTGAATTTTAGGACTTTTCCGCTTCGTAAAAACGTATGAAACGGGAAATTAAAGATTTTTAAGTGTATGTTCCGGGAAAGTAAACCATTAACTTTCGGCGGGACCAAAATTAATCGGCGTATGACACGGGAAAATGTATGAAACGGGAACGTATCATCGAGGTTCAAATGTAATTGATACTAAGAACGGGTTGCGTAATTATACGGTACTTTAAGTAATTGCCTAATTGGTTTAATATGAAGTAAATGGCAGTCAAAGTGTACTAATGAAATTGAAATAAAAAAAATAGAACACCAAACAAAATGCTAAAATTCGCGTTTTTAGCTCAAAAGACTGAAATTCGCATTATTCAAAATAAAAGGCCGAAATTCACGTTATTTTTCGCTTTATAGCAAATGCTATTTTTTCAGGTCTCTACTAATTGATATTTAGATGTTATGAATTACAGGGTATGCTACATCAGCTTGCAATATAATGTACTTGATTACATAAGAAAAAAATAGTTTTACTTGTACACACAACCATTAAAGCCTATACTTAGAGACCTGAAAATGTAGGTTTTATTTTTTTAAGAAATATGTGTTATTTTTCTTGGAAATAGGTGTTATTTTCATTGAAAATAGGTGTTATTTTTGTATGGTATTTACCTTTTTTTTTCGTTAAGAATGAAGAGTTGATACAATAAAAAATCATTACTACATTCGAAAAACTGTTGAATTCACAAAACTAAAAACAATGAGTATAAAACAACACACATAGAGTACAGATGCAACCATTTCACCAGCTAAGTAAATATTGTCATTGTTTTATCTACTTGCAAACACTCAAAATTAGCTATCAAATGAAAGCATGGTAAATGTTTCTATATTCTCTTCTTTTAAATTTTGTCTCCTGTCAGTAACCACCAAATTGTAGTGACTAAGAAGGCGTTCGCTGTCAACATTGTTGGTGGGCAGCCAAATGGCCTTAAGTGCTGCCTTTGTGAATACTTCATGTTCCACTCCCAAAGCCATCAGCAATTTTGCTACATCCGGTTCATTTTCATGTTTTACACCATCCTGAACAGCTTCTTTAAGGAATTCGTAGCCTTTGTACCTAACTGAATTGTCCACACCATTAAATGCAGGGATGTTGTCGAAAACATACAAAACACTTTTTGTTTCATTTAGCAAAATGTTTTTGGGACTAAACAGCTTGCTAATGGCTTTGAAGATGTGTGCACTTGGATCACTGTTCATCAGACTTTGAAGTTTGGTCATTGCAAGAGCTGATGAGTTTTGACATTTATGTTTCACTTGTGCTTTCTCGCTTGTCGTAAGAGATGATTCTGACATGAAAGTTTCAAAAGGGGAGTTAAATACACCTTTTGATGTGCCCTCGAAGCCTTTCAGTAAATCACTCAAATACCCGTAAAGGGAATGTGCTGTCGGGTACTGCGAACCTTCAAGCTTTGTGAGAAGGCTTACAATATCAGCTGCGTGAGTTTTCACAAATATGCACTGAGCAAGAACAATTGCCACATCTTTTTCTGAAACACCAGCTACATAGTGAATACCACTATTGTTGATAGCCTTCATTTCATCTAGCTTGAATAAATTAACAATGTCAACCAAATATTCTGCCAAATAAAACACTGCTCTGATCCACGAGTTCCAGCGTGTTGTTACTGGCATTGGAAACAAATTTGCAGCTTTAGTTGTATGTTCTGATAGATACTGCAAATAATGATGTTTCCTTTTCCGTGTATTAAGAAACGCAGTTTTCACCTTTACTACAGCCTCATTTACTTCTTTCAGTCCAATGGAAAAGCAATTGCCTACCAAAGCTAGTTTGTGGGCCCAGCATTGAACATGGGCAACGTGCTCTCCAAAAAGGACCTGCAACGATGTGACACATTTCGTCATGTAACGTGCTGAGTCTGTGACAATTGCTTGAATGTCAATGAAATTGACACTGTATTTATTAATACACTCAAGAATGGCCTGGGAACATGTTGTAGCATCTGCTTTCTCGAGAATGTTTACTGCAGCTACCTTTACCACTGGATCTGTTAAACTGTTTGACTGAATCTTAAAAAGCACCACAAACACACATCTTCCTTTGGAATCAGTAGTCTCATCACACAGAATATCAACACATTTATGCTGTGCTAATTGTTTTATTTCATCGAAGTGTGCTTGTGCTATCACAGGAACATATGTTTCCCTAAGAGATCTAACGCAAGGCAAGTCTCCAGCCCCTAAAACAAACATGTGAAGAAAATGCAATTAAAATTCCCTATTTTCTCAATCCTTTAAATAAAATAAACTTGTAGCCCATCGTTCAATCGTAATTACGCCCCATGTTATTTTAACAATACAACAATGTTTGCGGCTATACAGTCAGGCTATAATTTATTTTAGGCTATTAACATTTCTCCAACTTGATTATAGTTTCCGAAAAAAGCTGGCGCGGTGCCATGGTAATGCACTCCACTTGCATTCGGATGGACCTAAGGTTTATTCCTTGGTGATAATTTTTCCTCTTTAGGGCGTGGTTCACGTCTGAAAAATCATCACTCTTTCAAATTTTAATTCTACTGTTACAGGACGATAGTGGGGGCCGAAGTGGTGTTCCTAGCCACTGCGCTAGCACCGGTGCGAAGTTAACACCACCACTTTTGAAAACCACACTTTTCTATATGTCAATCGTTAGATCATCATTATATCAGTTTTGATCAACAAAAAGTTTCGTTAGATCAAATCAGTTATTTTCCCAAATAACCATGTTTAAAAAAGTGCGAAGTTAGCACCCCCACTTTTGGAAATCGGGGAAGGAACAAGAAAATTTAAACTTTCTTTATGTCGCTCGTTAGATCATCGTTAGATCAGTTTTGATCAACCAAAAGTTTTATTTGATCAATATTGGTATCTTGATAATAATCATGTTTAAAAAAGTGTGAAGTCAGCACCCCCAATTTAAAAATCGGGGAAGGAAAAGGAAGATTAACAATTTTTTTTATATAAATCGTTAGATCAGTTTTGCTCAACCAAAAGTTGCGTTTGATCAAACATATTTTACCAAATAATCATGTTTAAAAAAGTGCGTAGTTAGCACCCCTACAATTAAAAATTAGAACTTTCTTTATTCCATTTGTTGGATAATCGTTAGATCAGTTTTGATCTACCAAAATTTTCGTAAGATGAAACTTATTTTGTAAAATGAAATTCTTTAAAAAGTGACAAAATGTGAAAAAAGAGGAAAATTGAACTTTCTTTATGTCAATCGTTAGATCATCCTCCTCCAAGTTTTACCCGTTGTAGGTAACAGAAATTTAAGAAATAAAGCACGTGACTGATTTCTTCTGTTTTATAGTATTAAATTCCTTACCTTGTTTATTAATTTAAATATATAAATTTTTTCTATAGGTCACCAGACACCTGTATTTTCCGCATTTTGTTCCATGAGTAAAGTTACATGAGTTAGTTTTGGATTAAATAATCTGGTCGGTATCGTAAATATCACGTACGTCTTCCACCCCTATACAGTACATGTTAGGTACATATTTTCTCTTATGTATGAACTGTGAAAAGTAATAATAACGTTAAATATATTATTTCAATTTAACTTTCAGTGATGCAGATGAATTTGTTCTTATACCAGTTTCTCCCACTATCAGTGCTATTCAGACAACAGATGAAGGCGACGATGTCAATTAATAATGGGAATAGGGTGGATTTGATATAAACGTACTGGATAATCCACCTCTCACCGTTGAATATCATCCATATCCGTTGCACTCAGCGAAGTGGTCCCTGGACGACGCATTATGAATCCATCATTTTTGCTCCCACATGTGGAGTCCATATCTAAACACCTTACAGTATGTACAACAGGTCGAATGAAAATACAGAATGAGATTCGTACAAGGCTTCTCTGTATGTGGGCGTATGAATGTGAAAAATGTGGCGCTGAAGAAAATGTCACAACAGATGAAAATTTGTACTCAATTGTGAAATTAACACTGCGTTAGTATGGGTAGCTGTGGCCACTGGAATAGGTCACTCACAAGTAGAGGAGCTTATGGTAGTTCTGAATGTACCCATAATGACGTCAAAAATGTTTATAAAAGAAGAGAATTGAAAAGGTAAAATAAAATTATATGTTATAGTAATTTATGGTGATGATATGTGAATATTTTGTTTACGCGTGTGTATATATGTGTTTCCGTGAATCCTATAATATATTGTCTAAGTTGCAACATGCCATTAAATGTTTTCATAAATCAACCACAGAACAGTAGGAATAAGAACAAACAAAGGACTTAAAATCCGTAACATGAAGACTTGACAAATATATCAGTATGCCTAATATGTTTACGCTTATCAGTTTTTCGAACCTAAACTTGAAGATTTGATGAAACGTAAATAATACTCTTTTAAGGAAGTTTACTAACTAAATAACTAGAGACCTGTCAACTTTGTAGATTCCTTTACTGACATAGGTGTTTTGTGGCTGTGATCGCTACAGTGTCATGTCCAAGTTGCGGGGTGCCGTGGTATGTGAGTTTGATCCCAGCCCATGGCATGGCTCAAGTATAATATGAACACAGAGTAGAGACGCATGTAGATCAGAACATACATCAATTAAGAGGTCCCATAGCTTTTAGCCTTTCTGTGAAAAACTGTGCGATGTCAACTTCTCCCTCTCGCTCCCCCTCATCTAAGGCAGCTACGCTTCTAAGCATTTGATAACTTTCGTATTTGGTCAGTTGATAATTTAAAACCACATACAGGATTATGAACTAATATTAAACTCAGGAAACGAATATAAAGTCTAATGTTCAAGTGACTGAAACATGGAATTTTAGCAGGACCGTTAAAATAACTTAGATTTTTCCTTTAAAACTAAGTCTATTTTTGGGCAAACCGTAACAAAAATTAGATAACCTATATGTTTTAACTGAAATACGCTGCATTGGCATCGATTTACAGCACACTCAAATGACATGTAATGTTTCGTGTAAACATGAATAAAAAATCATCACTTCGACATATGAGGCGCTCAGAATACAAGTGGAGTAAGTCCAAAAAATAAAAAAGATCTGTATTTTTGTTGAATATGGGTGCTAGGAAGCTATTTTTTCAGATTTTTTATGAAACAAGTCTATATTTGAATTACTGTGCCTCTAGATGACAATACTTTACACAAAAAGTCAGCACAATTGATTATGTTCATAATACTTTTTGACCAATTTACATCAATATAGTTTTTATGGACTTACATCACTTTTATTCTGAGTGCCTCATATATGAATCCCGGAAAATATTAATCACGAAGCTATTTACAAATCATATATACAGTGTTGTATGCTTAAGACATTTTAAGTGGTAGTATTCGCTGGTTCAATGACCGGTCGTCTATGCTCCACACGAATATGTATGTATAATGAAGTTTCTGCCAGTTTCCATTTACTGCTTCAGCGTTTTACATTTTCACACAATCATATAGTTTATCTCGGTTATTCCGTGCAAAATGTGTTATTAGCTTAGAGGTGTTCAGGGTCTGTCTAGATTACAGCGAAACAATAACAAAAGTAACTAAAATGTAGGCGTGTTTCAAGTGGAGCTTGTCCTGAAATGATCTCGCAAAAATATTTTTAATCCTAATTCATTACAAACTTATGCTTTCCATAGGAGTTACACACAATGTTGGTTATTTGTAAATGTTGTGAATCAGTTGTATATGTGTCGTGCTTTAAAATTTTTCAACCGAAATTACTTTGTAGAATTTGAATTTAACTAAATGTATTTCCACACATAATATGTACTAGATACTCAATACATAGTGAATTGCATCATGCCAAATTTATAAAAATCCTTGATTATCTGTGAACGTTTGATCAATTTACTGCAGATAATTTGAAAGATTTTTCATCTTAGGACTTACTATTGTATGAAAAATTACAGTCACTGATAGTTTTTAATTTGAGATATTAGAAAAGATTATGACCGTGAATCAGTGTGCCTTGTTGATTATTCAATCGAATAATCTTTTGAATTGTTTCTGTGTTCATAAAATGTTATCTAAAAGGATGTATGTACATAAATGTGTGTACATGTACCTAATAAGTTCAGGCGCACTTCATTACATTTACCAATTTGGTACTATCAAGAATTCTATGATAATCATGTGTTTTAATAATTTTATACATTCCATAAAAAAGGGTGTTTTACTATACAATTAAAAGGAATTTTTGCTCATTATACTATGTAAATAAATTTGTTTGTTTCCATGAATTCTTGCATTGTAACCATGATTTTTTTTTGTTGCTGAATTTAATTGGCACACAGACATAAACCTCGAATGGGATATGACTCTAAAACAGTGCATTGTCTACTAATTAACTCTTTTATTACTTTCAGCATGCCTTATGAATTCAGAATCGAAAGATAACCTGAGCTTTATTTTAATATCATTAAAAATTCTTTAATTGCGCTATCCTT
Organism: Bacillus rossius redtenbacheri; assembly: GCF_032445375.1. Taxonomy (NCBI): domain Eukaryota; kingdom Metazoa; phylum Arthropoda; class Insecta; order Phasmatodea; family Bacillidae; genus Bacillus; species Bacillus rossius. Next base: position 192,667,090 of record NC_086330.1, on the reverse strand, counting down.
TTACGAACCCGGTAAATCGTAACAATATTAAGCTAAATACATGCTTTCTTCCACAAAATAATTTGTCAGCTTACTTCTGAAGCTCCAAAAAATTAATTTACTCGAACTGTTACTCTGACAATCTGAAAGGATTTGTTTTATGTGTCTTATAATTATTGTTGGCATTACTTTTTCTCACTAAATAAACACTTCAGTTATGTTTAAAAACAATTTATTGGGGCGATATATTTCTATGTCCATTGTGCGCCTTAGGTTGCCGAAAATTGCCAAATGGAATCTCGTACAAAAGAACCTCTATCTTGACATAATTAAGAACAGCTGACCTGTGTTTTGTAGTTAATTGTTTGTGAAAAATTAGTAGGGGCATTCATATGGTACATGTAGTACACATGGTACATATGGTAAATGTCTGTTGCAATACCAATCACAGTAATCTAGTGCGGAAGCAAACTTATCCTCAGTAGCTCGGTCTTCTCTTGCAGACGGCCGCCAATCACGAGGAAGAAACCGCTGGAGCAGGTTTACCTTGTAGCTGTCTGATCGACGTTCCAAATTTTTTGCGTAAAATGCTTGCCCTAATAATGAGTTTAAAAGCTGGTTTTATGCCCTGAGTAAATAATATTTTAGATTTTTAATTTGACATTCGTGTGGTTTTAATACCGGCCAGACGTGACCCCTGCAATTGCCCAATAGAGATTTTAAAAATGTGTGTGTACGAGACCCCGTGCATTTCTGGTTTTGTTGTGGGGTAATGTGAAATGAATTTTCATATTCACAAAGATTTATTTCAAAACCTGTAAACTCAATGCTGGAGACTTACTAATAAAATAATTCATGTGCAGGCAGTATTTGAGATGAAGCTTTTTATTTTTAGATACGATACGAGAAAATTGCTTAGGGTAAATGTTATTTCAAAACTTATTTCCCGAAACGATTTAAATCCTTGCATGGAAACAAATGGGGAAAAATTTCACGCCATTTTAATCTATAAGTCAACGACGAAAACCTTACATTTTTCATTTCTGGAATTTCGTCTATTCTTTACGAAACTGGCGATTCTTCACATAACCATAACATGATAATACATAGTACAAAAATATTTTCGGAGTGACTATTTACACGCAGAACAATAACATTCAGTTTTGGTCACCCAACGAAGTTTCGAGGTTTTAATGACACACAACATGCAACCACATTAAAACAATATATGTTTGGGATATCACACATAATTTTGTTAGAGATTACTTCTGGCGATAGTGAAAGTTCATTCTATTCTCTAGGCCAGTGTTTTTCAATCTGTGGGTCGCGACCCCGAGGGGGGTCGCGAAGCCTTACTCGGGGGGTAGCCGGCTGAAGCTAATAATGCTGACTCGTTAACACTGGATGCCTGAAAATAAACCAGACAATATAAAAGTGAATAGTCAATAAAAAATAAGTACGCGGAACCTTTGCACACCAAAATGAAGTACAATAAAAAGTCGTATGCAAACAACAAAGAAATAAACTATTATCTTTGAAAGATTCGTGTAATGGGAGTGCATGACTTGATGTAGGCTTTTGGACATACGCCATTGCTAAGCAATATAAGCAATGGCGTATGTCCAAAAGCTTACATCAAGTCAAAGAAATAAACATCATAAAACATCAACAGTAAAAACAGCAACAGAATAGACTCGACTTGAACTTATCGCTAGCGTTTTGAGGGTCTTAACAACACTTTGTGGAGACTAGGGAAACACTATTTTATTACCTGAATCATAGTATTTTGCTGCTGACTTAGAGCTTTCAACTTTCGTTCAAAGAAATCCAACGGCTTATCAGCTTCTTTTTTATGCTTGGTTGTGAGATGCCGCATAAGCTTTGACGGTTTCATACTCTCACGTGATAAAACATCGCCGCAAATTACACATTGAGGTTTATTATTTATGACTGTGAACCCGTATTTCAAATAACTGTCATCGTAATGTCTATTTTTTTTTTTTTTTTTGGGTTTGTTTCACCACCACCGCTATTGACACTCGTACCAGATGTTGAAGGCTGCGATCTTTTGAGAAACTTATCCATTTTACAAACGCGCCGAGCAAGTGAAAAACAAAAGAATTACGTCCGTTCTCTTCGGTGACTACTCTTAACTGGGTGAGATGAGAGTTGAAACAAAAGAACATTGCGGGCGGCGGCGGGTGGCGCGCGCGGGTCGCTTCCTGTCGCCGCAACGACAATGCGGCGTGGCAACGTGGCCTTCGCCGACGCAGTTTGGCCCGCGCGAGTTGGCGTCCAAGTTAAGTCGCACCTTTGAATATATATACTGTATAGAAGTCGCGAGTGGATAGGATTTACTCTACGTTTTTCAGAAGCGTATGATGAACAGCTTGGGAACTTCACCGCTGCAGTGCGCTGCTTTAACGCCCTGTATCGTCTTAGTTGTTATTTACACGTTACAGCGCAGCACTGTAGCCCGCTGTCATTCCCCGCACCCCCCATCTATCATTCACTGCAGCTCAAGGTCGTTCAACAGGAGGGGGAAGGGGTGTTTGAAGAGTTCGACACTTGTCCGCTAGGGACCACCACAAGTCGATGCCTTAGAGATGGTGGCGATTGCGGCGGTGAATTAACCAACTACCTCAAAACCGTATTAGAAATGTTAACCTGGGCTGGCGACTTCTATACAGTATATATATTCAAAGGTCGCACGTAGCCTTACCAACTTACCTCGTACTCACTTTCACAACTCTCGCGGCTTCCTGCAGAAATGTAGATCCGAATAATAGATAATTGTACCGAAATAGAAAATACCATAACGTAGTCTTTTAATTAAATAATTTCTTTGTCTTTCTGTGACACAAGGGGGTCGCCGGAATTTTTCAACTTGTAAAGGGGTCGCGAAATCAAAAATATTAAAAAACACTGCTCTAGGCTATTGATGAGATTACACGGTATTCAAATAGGTCTTGGAGGCTATTGTTTGTCTCAGAATTTCACAACAAAAATTATTTTATGAAATTAAAATACAGTTTGCAACAAATCCAAGATGTCTTTTTCAGCTTATTTTATTTCCATGTTGGCGCTTATAGCGACTTATACGTCATTAAATCTGCCTTTTACCAAAAAAAAAATAATATTTAGTATAAAATTAACATTATAGTCAAATACGAAAATAAACGTACTTTCTTTAGTTACCTCAAAGAATAAGCATCGCTTGTTGTTGCAGCAACTACGCATTATAAACTACAGTGTAGTGAGTCATCATATTTTTTTTTGTTTTGCTATTGGTTTTAGGTGTTTTGGGTATAGATTATGGCCCTCAGAATTGGTTAAATAAATGTGTAAACTGGAAAATACTTTAAGAACTAAAAATCTTTGTAGCATGTTTCTTTCCTACAAATATGTTCACAAGTACATAGAATATCCATAACTTATTTGGACTAAAGAAAACACAATGTAACAAGAGTTATTTTGTCACCACATAATATTTTCTTAGTGTGTCATTCTGTTTATTTTTTTGGGGGCTACTTAGTAATAAGTTTAAAATTGTGTGTTATGGCTTAGCTAAAAACTTTTAAAAAAACCTTGCTTGGGTACTATCTTCTTTATCTTGTTTTCTATAATTTATTGTGCTAAACGACGAAACGAACGTTGTACTTGACATAGTGATTATGTTCATACATCACGGAGAAATGTGAAATTATAACAAACTTCAAAATGATGCCAACATACTAATTAGGTACTACTCTAGTTCACCAATTACAGAAGCCGGCAACTGAAACATTACACCTTTTACCAGACGTTAATACACTGAACTATACTTTTGCGCTTTCACTGCCAACTAAGTCGGATGTTTACTATACAATATTACATTATACGCAGTTTTGGCAGAGATGTTTTCGAGGGTGAATTTTATAAAGTGTTCAGTTAAGCGTTAAATGTACGGTATGCCATCACAAAAAAAAAATCACTTCACTGTAACTATTTTTTTTAAATTTATTTTAAACTAATATTTTTAGCATTTGCATATGATTTATCGATATATATTAATCAAAACATATAACAACTTTCAGATGTTCAATTATGCACAGAAACATTATTTCTGAAATAAATATTATTTGAAAATTACTGTTGTGCATCTGTATTCCTACTATAGTCCTTTCCAATAACTATGGTATCTCAATAAAACATTTTAAAATTTTGTTTGATCGAAATTAAGGGCAATTTCTTGAATAGTATTCTGTTAGGTAAAATCAAATCATTATCTTTAAATATCTCACCAAAAGCAATTTAGTAAATTAATGCGTCTTTGGTACTATATTTGATTTCTGGGCGATTTGTCCCTAATTTTCATTCTTTGAAATGTTGTGCCTTTCCGAAAAAAAATATATATTACAGAGTAACACCATTTTCTTATTTAGGTTTTAAAACTCTTCTACAAGTGTTGCGGTTCACACTGAAAGCCAGAGTCTGGCAGGTCTAGCAGAGAAGAGTAAGTTAGGTAGCTAAAGTCTTCGAACAACAGAAAGGCAGGAATGAATGACCTCACTTCCAAGAATGTCTCTACCTGCTAGCATTTTAGTTTGGCAACAAGTCAGCCCGCCCCCTTTCTGACACGGGACTTGGGAGATTATCTTACCCGGGAATGACCAAACCTAATAGAAAGAGAGGTCCCACGGGCGAGAGAGACGGAGATACGAGCGCTCCTTGCCAACATTACGTAAAATATTAAGAGAATCCCGAGACCTTGCAGAACACAGTTTTAGCAGCTGTGATGAATTCTAAAGGCTAAAGACTTCAATTAAAAATGGCATACGGCATTAAAAAGACGAGGCAGAAAGAAATTCTGGAGAGTACATGTTGTTAAGGAAGGTTGTAGATTTCATTTGGCATGTAGTTCATATTGAGACATTCTATGATATTAGCCCTTTGGTGGATTCAAAATAAAGTAAAATTTCCGAAAAGTGATTTATTTCGTTGAACATAATTTCAAAAAACAATCACTAAAAAAGCATATATATATATATATATATATATATATATATATATATATATATATATATATATATATATATATATATAAGGTAAATTATAAGGAACTGACCTTAACATTTAGTATATAGCAGTAAAATTTTATAATTTTAAAAGCTGAATGTTTTAAATAAATTTTTGTTTAGATGACTAATCAGCGGGAGATAATATATAATAAAAAATAATTTTATAATATAATATAAAATAAATATATAAATATAATAAATAATTTTCAAAAAATTGCTATCCTACAATGGGCATGCTAATAACACTAAAAAAAAAAATTAAATGAAAAAAAAATTACGTATATTTTGAGAAGAATTTGCTTTCCTCTTTAATATTCTCAAGTTTTTTCTTCATAATATAAGTAGAGAATGTCATAAATAAATTTTTGTTTGGAAGCCTGCAATCGGCGGGAGAAGCTATAGCATGAAAGGAAAACAGGGCGCGCGAACTTGTTGCTGTCCGTCGGCATTAAAAGTGTTGGCCCAGATAGAAATTCTGAAATGTACATATTGTTAGGGAAGGTCAGAGCTTTCATTTGCATAGTGTCTGATATTGGGACTATCCTTGGTATGAGCCCTGTGGTGGTTTCAGTATAATAAATAATTTTTGAAAAGTGCTTTATTCAATGGGCGTGCAATTAAAAAGTACAAAATGAAAAAAAGTAATTACATATATTTCATGAATAATTTGCCTTCCTCTTTAATATTCTCAAGTTTTTTCTTCAAAAAATAAATATAGAATGTCATAAATAAATTTTTGTTTGGAAGCCTGCAATCGGCGGGAAAAGCTATAGCATGAAAGGAAAACAGGGCGCGCTAACTTGTTGCTGTCCGTCGGCATTAAAAGTGTCGGCCCAGATAGAAATTCTGAAATGTACATATTGTTAGGGAAGGTTAGAGCTTCATTTGCATAGTGTCTGATATTGGGACTATCCTTGGTATGAGCCCTGTGGTGGTTTCAGTATAATAAATAATTTTTGAAAAAGTGCTTTATTCAATTGGCGTGCAATTAAAAAGTACAAAATGAAAAATAGTAATTACATATATTTCATGAAGAATTTGCCTTCCTCTTTAATATTCTCTAGTTTTTTCTACAAAATATTAATATAGAATGTCATATATAAATTTTTGTTTGGAAGCCTGCAATCGGCGGGAGAAGCTATAGCATGAAAGGAAAACAGGGCGCGCTAACTTGTTGCTGTTTGTCGGCATTAAAAGTGTCGGCCCAGATAGAAATTCTGAAATGTACATATTGTTAGGGAAGTTTAGGGCTTTCATTTGCATAGTGTCTGATATTGGGACTATCCTTGGTATGAGCCCTGTGGTGGTTTCAGTATAATAAATAATTTTTGAAAAAGTGCTTTATTCAATTGGCGTGCAATTAAAAAGTACGAAATGAAAAAAAGAAAACACATATATTTCATGAAGAAATTGCCTTCCTCTTTTATATTTTCAAGTTTTTTCTTAAAAAAATAAATATAGAATTTCATAAATACATTTTTGTTTGGAAGCCTGCAATCGGCGGGAGAAGCTATAGCATGAAAGGAAAACAGGGCGCGCGAACTTGTTGCTGTACGTCGGCATTAAAAGTGTCGGCCCAGATAGAAATTCTGAAATGTACATATTGTTAGGGAAGGTTAGAGCTTTCATTTGCATAGTGTCTGATATTGGGACTATCCTTGGTATGAGCCCAATGGTGGTTTCAGTATAATAAATAATTTTTGAAAAAGTGCTTTATTCAATGGGCGTGCAATTAAAAAGTACAAAATGAAAAAACGTAATTACATATATTTCATGAAGAATTTTCCTTCCTCTTTAATATTGTCTAGTTTTTTATACAAAATATTAATATAGAATGTCATATAAATATTTTTGTTTGGAAGCCTGCAATCGGCGGGAGAAGCTATAGCATGAAAGGAAAACAGGGCGCGCGAACTTGTTGCTGTCCGTCGGCATTAAAAGTGTTGGCCCAGATAGAAATTCTGAAATGTACATATTGTTAGGGAAGGTTAGAGCTTTCATTTGCATAGTGTCTGATATTGGGACTATCCTTGGTATGAGCCCTGTGGTGGTTTCAGTATAATAAATAATTTTTGAAAAAGTGCTTTATTCAATGGGCGTGCAATTAAAAAGTACAAAATGAAAAAAAGTAATTACATATATTTCATGAAGAAATTGCCTTCCTCTTTAATATTCTCAAGTTTTTTCTTCAAAAAATAAATATAGAATGTCATAAATAAATTTTTGTTTGGAAGCCTGCAATCGGCGGGAGAAGCTATAGCATGAAAGGAAAACAGGGCGCGCTAACTTGTTGCTGTCCGTCGGCATTAAAAGTGTCGGCCCAGATAGAAATTCTGAAATCTACATATTGTTAGGGAAGGTTAGAGCTTTCATTTGCATAGTGTCTGATATTGGGACTATCCTTGGTATGAGCCCTGTGGTGGTTTCAGTATAATAAATAATTTTTGAAAAAGTGCTTTATTCAATGGGCGTGCAATTAAAAAGTGCAAAATGAAAAAATGTAATTACATATATTTCATGAAGAATTTGCCTTCCTCTTTTGAATTTTCAATTTTTTTTAAAAAAAAAAAATATAGAATGTCATAAATACATTTTTGTTTGGAAGCCTGCAATCGGCGGGAGAAGCTATAGCATGAAAGGAAAACAGGGCGCGCGAACTTGTTGCTGTCCGTCGGCATTAAAAGTGTTGGCCCAGATAGAAATTCTGAAATGTACATATTGTTAGGGAAGGTCAGAGCTTTCATTTGCATAGTGTCTGATATTGGGACTATCCTTGGTATGAGCCCTGTGGTGGTTTCAGTATAATAAATAATTTTTGAAAAGTGCTTTATTCAATGGGCGTGCAATTAAAAAGTACAAAATGAAAAAAAGTAATTACATATATTTCATGAATAATTTGCCTTCCTCTTTAATATTCTCAAGTTTTTTCTTCAAAAAATAAATATAGAATGTCATAAATAAATTTTTGTTTGGAAGCCTGCAATCGGCGGGAAAAGCTATAGCATGAAAGGAAAACAGGGCGCGCTAACTTGTTGCTGTCCGTCGGCATTAAAAGTGTCGGCCCAGATAGAAATTCTGAAATGTACATATTGTTAGGGAAGGTTAGAGCTTCATTTGCATAGTGTCTGATATTGGGACTATCCTTGGTATGAGCCCTGTGGTGGTTTCAGTATAATAAATAATTTTTGAAAAAGTGCTTTATTCAATTGGCGTGCAATTAAAAAGTACAAAATGAAAAATAGTAATTACATATATTTCATGAAGAATTTGCCTTCCTCTTTAATATTCTCTAGTTTTTTCTACAAAATATTAATATAGAATGTCATATATAAATTTTTGTTTGGAAGCCTGCAATCGGCGGGAGAAGCTATAGCATGAAAGGAAAACAGGGCGCGCTAACTTGTTGCTGTTTGTCGGCATTAAAAGTGTCGGCCCAGATAGAAATTCTGAAATGTACATATTGTTAGGGAAGTTTAGGGCTTTCATTTGCATAGTGTCTGATATTGGGACTATCCTTGGTATGAGCCCTGTGGTGGTTTCAGTATAATAAATAATTTTTGAAAAAGTGCTTTATTCAATTGGCGTGCAATTAAAAAGTACGAAATGAAAAAAAGAAAACACATATATTTCATGAAGAAATTGCCTTCCTCTTTTATATTTTCAAGTTTTTTCTTAAAAAAATAAATATAGAATTTCATAAATACATTTTTGTTTGGAAGCCTGCAATCGGCGGGAGAAGCTATAGCATGAAAGGAAAACAGGGCGCGCGAACTTGTTGCTGTACGTCGGCATTAAAAGTGTCGGCCCAGATAGAAATTCTGAAATGTACATATTGTTAGGGAAGGTTAGAGCTTTCATTTGCATAGTGTCTGATATTGGGACTATCCTTGGTATGAGCCCTGTGGTGGTTTCAGTATAATAAATAATTTTTGAAAAAGTGCTTTATTCAATGGGCGTGCAATTAAAAAGTACAAAATGAAAAAACGTAATTACATATATTTCATGAAGAATTTTCCTTCCTCTTTAATATTGTCTAGTTTTTTATACAAAATATTAATATAGAATGTCATATAAATATTTTTGTTTGGAAGCCTGTGTAAGATGTTATGTTGGCAACATGTTAACCAACATCCAGGCGGCCATGTTGTGTGGCAGGAACAATGAAAAACGTGTAAGCTTGTACATACGTGCAATTAAAGACTTAAGATGATAAAACTGCAGTGAACTTCTTATTTATAACATGGTATCAGGCGCGGGGTTATTTGTGTTCTTGTTGCGAATGTAGAAAGTTCGTTCGGCTCGCCATCAAGACCAAAATGGACAAGTTTGCGAAACCACCTGATCACCTTTGTGTCGAGGGTAACCTAGACAAAAACTGGACCTTTTGGAAGCAAAAATTCAACCTGTATCTGCAAGTTTTAAAGATAAAAGATGATGCCGAGATCCCACGAGTTGCACTCTTACTTAATGCTATCGGAGATAAAGGGATTGAGATTTACAACTCATTCAACCTCGTTGAAACCGAACGGGAGAAGTTTGAAACAGTGATTGCACGATTTGATAAGTACTGTTCGCCACGGAAGAATTTGCTGTATCATCGGTTCCAGTTCTTGACTTCGAGGAGGCCAGAAGGTATGGCAATAGAACAGTTTGTTACTGATCTTAAAAATCTTTCACGCGTGTGTGAGTTCGGCCAGCAAGAAAGTTTTTTGTGCCGGGACATATTAGTGGCGGGAATTAACGACTCTGTTATGCAAGAGAAGCTGCTGCAAGGTGGAGACGACTTGACTCTTGACAAAGCTGTAGATGTGTGCCGGTCTGTTGAAGCAAGTCGTATTCGGCTCAAAGCCATGCAAGGCACCACAGGGAATCCAAACGCAAGTTCATCTAAGGATGTATTGTCAGTTCAGTCACCCCAAAGTCTGGGAAAATCAGGTTATGTTAGGCAACAGCCCAGTCGTATTTGTGGTTATTGTGGATACAATCATGGACGTGAGAAGCAGTGCCCGGCTTTTAATAAAACATGTGCTAAATGTCACCAGAAAAATCATTTTGCAGCAGTGTGTAAGAATCCATCGGCCCGTCAACAATCTACAGATCATAGTACACACAATAGGCAGCCTAACCTACGTCAAGCCAATGCTGTCTCTGTGGATGTAGAATCACTGTCACATCAAGATGAAACAGTCTATAATCCTAATCAGTACCTATATATATCTGAAGTTGGTGTACCCACTCCTCGTGATAATCAGTCATGGTGGGAACCAATCACTGTTGTCTCCACAGTTGTACAATTCAAGCTTGACACGGCTGCGCAAGTCAACACATTGCCGCTTGTTCTGCTCGATAAACTCGGTGTAGGTGATAATCACATTCAGAAGAACGGCCCAGTTTTGCGAGCATATGGGGAGTTTGAAATACCTCACTTAGGGTCTATCACACTGCCATGTGTTGTGCGCAATAATCTACATTACCTACAGTTTGAAGTTGTGGACGTTCCTACAGCTGTTCCTCTTCTGGGTTTGGAAGCTTGCCAGAAACTGCACCTGGTCCAGCGTGTCAGTGCTATCAATCAACATTTTGGATCATCTAAGGAGGACTTACTACATGAGTTCCAAGATGTATTTACAGGATTAGGAAAGTTTCCTGGTAAGCCACTTACTATTCATGTTGATCCTAATGCATCTCCTGTTGCTAACCCTTGTCGGAGAGTTCCACATAGTTTATTTGATAGACTGAAGATAGCTTTGACAGAACTTGAGAAGGCGGGTGTCATCACCAAAGTAACCAGTCCGACGGCATGGGTAAACAATCTGGTGATAGTTGAAAAACCAAATGGGGACCTGAGAATATGTCTTGATCCCAATAGCCTTAATAAAGCCATTCAGCGGGAAATGCATCCTATTCCCTCTCCAGAAGACCTCGCCTCAAGACTGGCAGGGTTCAAGTACTATGCAACATGTGATTTGTCTAATGGTTTTTTACAGGTCACTCTTGATAAGGCAAGCTCAGAGCTGTGTTGTTTTGTAACACCGTTTGGGAGGTTTAAATTTAATCGCCTACCTTTTGGAATTAGTTGTGCTCCTGAGATATTTCAGAGGAAAACAACTGAGATATTTGGTGATATTGATGGAGTTGAGATATACTTTGATGACATTATTATGAGAGCAAACACTCAGTCTGATTTAGAGTCAATAGTTCGTAAGGTGTTGTGCAGAGCTAGAGAATGTAATGTCAAGCTTAATAAATCTAAGTTTCAGTATCAAGCATCTCGTGTAAGCTATGTTGGAAATGTAATCTCTGCACAAGGTATTGAGCCAGAAACAAAACATGTTGAAGCTATTGTGTCCATGCCAGTGCCCTGTAATAAGACAGAGTTGTTACGTTTTCTTGGCTTAGTAAAGTATGTAGGAAGATTCATTCCTAATCTAGCAAAAGTCTCTGCTCCTTTGAGACTCCTTACTCACAGCGATGAACCTTGGCAGTGGTCAGGTGAACAGGATTCAGCATTTGAATTGCTGAAAAATCTCATTTCTTCTGCACCTGTTTTAGGGGTCTATGACCCAAGCCTGGAACTCATAATCCAAACTGATGCATCCTCTCTGGGAATAGGCTGCTGTGCCTTACAGAATGACAAGCCGATTGCATTTGCATCAAGGAGTCTAACTAGCTCTGAACAGAAGTGGGCACCAATTGAAATGGAATTTTTGGCTGTAAAATTTGCTTGTGAAAGGTTTCATGAATTTACATATGGGAGGCCAGTAACAGTTCACAGTGATCATAAACCACTTGTAGGCATCATGAATAAGGACTTAAATGTGTTGACACCTCGCATTCAGAATATTAGGCTTAAATTGCTGCGATATTCAGTAACAGTTGTCCACAAACCAGGGTCTGAAATGTATGTTGCAGATGCTTTGTCTCGGGCATTTCTGAAAAGTGATGATAACTCCCATGACGACTTGCAGTTTTCAGTTCATTCATTGGTGTCCAATCTACCCATGTCTGAAGAAAAAAAAGAGCAGTTCAGAGAAGCTACAGCACATGATCCCCAACTCTCGGCCCTCATGAAGGTTATTTCTGATGGCTGGCCTGTATCAAAACAGTTGTTACCTGATTCCTGTAAAATGTTTTGGAGGTTAAAGCATTTGTTGGAAGTAGTAGATGGCTTGATTTTTGTTGGGTTAAAAATATTTGTGCCTGCATCTCTGAGACCAGCCATGCTATCTTTAATCCATGAAACTCACTTTGGGATCAGTAAATGTAAAGCCAGAGCCAGAGAGGCACTTTACTGGCCTAATATGTCCCAGGACATTGAAATACTTGTTGGTAGATGTGAAGTTTGTCAAACCTATCAAAGATGCAACACTAAGGAGCCGTTGTTGCCACATCCAATACCTGACCGGCCTTGGGCTCATTTGGGGATGGATATCTTACAGTTCGCAGGGAAGAATTTCTTAGTTGTCATCGATTACTACTCTAAATGGTTAGAAGTGAAACTTCTTACAGATAAATCATCAACTGAAGTAATCAAACAGTTGGAACATGTTTTTGCTAGTTTAGGTAGTCCAGATTTAATTGTCTCTGATAATGTGCCTTTCAACAGTTATGAATTTAAGAAGTTTGCTGAATGTTGGAATTTTAAAGTTCAAACCACTAGTCCACACTACCCTCAGTCTAATGGGCTTGCTGAAAAAGCAGTGGATATTACAAAGCGTATGTTACGGAAGGTATCAGGGTGTAAAATCCCCTTATCTCTAGCACTACTTGAATACAGAAATACTCCTATTCCTGGTATTCAACTGTCCCCAGCTCAAATGCTGTTGCACCGTCGATTGAAGTCCAAAATTCCCACTCACTCAGATCTGCTTAAACCACACATTCATGCTGATGTTCCTGATAGATTACAGGGACGTCAGGAGAGTCAGAAGTTGTACTTTGATAGGGGTGCGAAAGCCCTCCCTGAATTGCATCCAAATCAGTTTGTTAGAGTTCAACAAGGTAATATGTGGAACCCAGCCACTATTGTTAGTAAATATGATACACCTCGCTCATATTTGCTTAAGACATTAGATGGCACTGTCTACCGGAGAAACAGAAAACACTTAAGGACAGTACCTGGCTTTGTAAATAATGTGCCTTCAGGTTGTGATACTGACTTGCCAAGAGACTGTGAAAGTGCTACTTCTATTATTGAACGGGGTTCTGATTCCGTCAGTGGTAGTGAAGAAACAATGCTCGATTCATTGCCAACCCTTAGGCCAGGAAGGGCTATTAGAAGGCCTCGCTATTTAGAGGATTATGTACATTAGTTGTAGACATATGGAAATGTAAACAGTCACAGTTGCATGTGAGCTACCTAATTGTAGTGTTTTGTATGTAAACTTGAAATGTAAACAGATACTGTTGTTGAGCCATGTAACTATGTGAACTGGTTGTAGTTTATTGGGTGTAAATTTTGTATGTTTTTAGTGTCAATCCATATATAGTAAAGGAGATGTAAGATGTTATGTTGGCAACATGTTAACCAACATCCAGGCGGCCATGTTGTGTGGCAGGAACAATGAAAAACGTGTAAGCTTGTACATACGTGCAATTAAAGACTTAAGATGATAAAACTGCAGTGAACTTCTTATTTATAACAGCCTGCAATCGGCGGGAGAAGCTATAGCATGAAAGGAAAACAGGGCGCGCGAACTTGTTGCTGTCCGTCGGCATTAAAAGTGTTGGCCCAGATAGAAATTCTGAAATGTACATATTGTTAGGGAAGGTTAGAGCTTTCATTTGCATAGTGTCTGATATTGGGACTATCCTTGGTATGAGCCCTGTGGTGGTTTCAGTATAATAAATAATTTTTGAAAAAGTGCTTTATTCAATGGGCGTGCAATTAAAAAGTACAAAATGAAAAAAAGTAATTACATATATTTCATGAAGAAATTGCCTTCCTCATTAATATTCTCTAGTTTTATCTACAAAATATTAATATAGAATGTCATATATAAATTTTTGTTTGGAAGCCTGCAATCGGCGGGAGAAGCTATAGCATGAAAGGAAAACAGGGCGCGCTAACTTGTTGCTGTTTGTCGGCATTAAAAGTGTCGGCCCAGATAGAAATTCTGAAATGTACATATTGTTAGGGAAGGTTAGAGCTTTCATTTGCATAGTGTCTGATATTGGGACTATCCGTGGTATGAGCCCTGTGGTGGTTTCAGTATAATAAATAATTATTGAAAAAGTTCTTTATTCAATTGGCGTGTAATTAAAAAGTACGAAATGAAAAAAAGAAAACACATATATTTCATGAAGAAATTGCCTTCCTCTTTTGAATTTTCAATTTTTTTTAAAAAAAAAATAAATATAGAATGTCATAAATACATTTTTGTTTGGAAGCCTGCAATCGGCGGGAGAAGCTATAGCATGAAAGGAAAACAGGGCGCGCGAACTTGTTGCTGTCCGTCGGCATTAAAAGTGTTGGCCCAGATAGAAATTCTGAAATGTACATATTGTTAGGAAAGGTTAGAGCTTTCATTTGCATAGTGTCTGATATTGGGACTATCCTTGGTATGAGCCCTGTGGTGGTTTCAGTATAATAAATAATTTTTGAAAAGTGCTTTATTCAATGGGCGTGCAATTAAAAAGTACAAAATGAAAAAAAGTAATTACATATATTTCATGAATAATTTGCCTTTCTCTTTAATATTCTCAAGTTTTTTCTTCAAAAAATAAATATAGAATGTCATAAATAAATTTTTGTTTGGAAGCCTGCAATCGGCGGGAGAAGCTATAGCATGAAAGGAAAACAGGGCGCGCTAACTTGTTGCTGTCCGTCGGCATTAAAAGTGTCGGCCCAGATAGAAATTCTGAAATGTACATATTGTTAGGGAAGGTTAGAGCTTTCATTTGCATAGTGTCTGATATTGGGACTATCCTTGGTATGAGCCCTGTGGTGGTTTCAGTATAATAAAAAATTTTTGAAAAAGTGCTTTATTCAATGGGCGTGCAATTAAAAAGTACAAAATGAAAAATAGTAATTACATATATTTCATGAAGAATTTGCCTTCCTCATTAATATTCTCTAGTTTTATCTACAAAATATTAATATAGAATGTCATATATAAATTTTTGTTTGGAAGCCTGCAATCGGCGGGAGAAGCTATAGCATGAAAGGAAAACAGGGCGCGCTAACTTGTTGCTGTCCGTCGGCATTAAAAGTGTCGGCCCAGATAGAAATTCTGAAATGTACATATTGTTAGGGAAGGTTAGAGCTTTCATTTGCATAGTGTCTGATATTGGGACTATCCTTGGTATGAGCCCTGTGGTGGTTTCAGTATAATAAATAATTTTTGAAAAAGTGCTTTATTCAATGGGCGTGCAATTAAAAAGTACAAAATGAAAAATAGTAATTACATATATTTCATGAAGAATTTGCCTTCCTCATTAATATTCTCTAGTTTTATCTACAAAATATTAATATAGAATGTCATATATAAATTTTTGTTTGGAAGCCTGCAATCGGCGGGAGAAGCTATAGCATGAAAGGAAAACAGGGCGCGCTAACTTGTTGCTGTTTGTCGGCATTAAAAGTGTCGGCCCAGATAGAAATTCTGAAATGTACATATTGTTAGGGAAGGTTAGAGCTTTCATTTGCATAGTGTCTGATATTGGGACTATCCGTGGTATGAGCCCTGTGGTGGTTTCAGTATAATAAATAATTATTGAAAAAGTTCTTTATTCAATTGGCGTGTAATTAAAAAGTACGAAATGAAAAAAAGAAAACACATATATTTCATGAAGAAATTGCCTTCCTCTTTTGAATTTTCAATTTTTTTTAAAAAAAAAATAAATATAGAATGTCATAAATACATTTTTGTTTGGAAGCCTGCAATCGGCGGGAGAAGCTATAGCATGAAAGGAAAACAGGGCGCGCGAACTTGTTGCTGTCCGTCGGCATTAAAAGTGTTGGCCCAGATAGAAATTCTGAAATGTACATATTGTTAGGAAAGGTTAGAGCTTTCATTTGCATAGTGTCTGATATTGGGACTATCCTTGGTATGAGCCCTGTGGTGGTTTCAGTATAATAAATAATTTTTGAAAAGTGCTTTATTCAATGGGCGTGCAATTAAAAAGTACAAAATGAAAAAAAGTAATTACATATATTTCATGAATAATTTGCCTTTCTCTTTAATATTCTCAAGTTTTTTCTTCAAAAAATAAATATAGAATGTCATAAATAAATTTTTGTTTGGAAGCCTGCAATCGGCGGGAGAAGCTATAGCATGAAAGGAAAACAGGGCGCGCTAACTTGTTGCTGTCCGTCGGCATTAAAAGTGTCGGCCCAGATAGAAATTCTGAAATGTACATATTGTTAGGGAAGGTTAGAGCTTTCATTTGCATAGTGTCTGATATTGGGACTATCCTTGGTATGAGCCCTGTGGTGGTTTCAGTATAATAAAAAATTTTTGAAAAATTGCTTTATTCAATTGGCGTGCAATTAAAAAGTACGAAATGAAAAAAAGAAAACACATATATTTCATGAAGAAATTGCCTTCCTCTTTTATATTTTCAAGTTTTTTCTTAAAAAAATAAATATAGAATTTCATAAGTACATTTTTGTTTGGAAGCCTGCAATCGGCGGGAGAAGCTATAGCATGAAAGGAAAACAGGGCGCGCGAACTTGTTGCTGTCCGTCGGCATTAAAAGTGTCGGCCCAGATAGAAATTCTGAAATGTACATATTGTTAGGGAAGGTTAGAGCTTTCATTTGCATAGTGTCTGATATTGGGACTATCCTTGGTATGAGCCCTGTGGTGGTTTCAGTATAATAAATAATTTTTGAAAAAGTGCTTTATTCAATGGGCGTGCAATTAAAAAGTACAAAATGAAAAAAAGTAATTACATATATTTCATGAAGAATTTTCCTTCCTCTTTAATATTCTCTAGTTTTTTCTACAAAATATTAATATAGAATGTCATATAAATATTTTTCTTTGGAAGCCTGCAATCGGCGGGAGAAGCTATAGCATGACAGGAAAACAGGGCGCGCGAACTTGTTGCTGTCCGTCGGCATTAAAAGTGTCGGCCCAGATAGAAATTCTGAAATGTACATATTGTTAGGGTAGGTTAGAGCTTTCATTTGCATAGTGTCTGATATTGGGACTATCCTTGGTATGAGCCCTGTGGTGGTTTCAGTATAATAAATAATTTTTGAAAAAGTGCTTTATTCAATGGGCGTGCAATTAAAAAGTACAAAATGAAAAAAAGTAATTACATATATTTCATGAAGAATTTGCCTTCCTCTTTAATATTCTCAAGTTTTTTCTTCAAAAAATAAATATAGAATGTCATAAATAAATTTTTGTTTGGAAGCCTGCAATCGGCGGGAGAAGCTATAGCATGAAAGGTAAAAACAGGGCGCGCGAACTTGTTGCTGTCCGTCGGCATTAAAAGTGTCAGCCCAGATAGAAATTCTGAAATGTACATATTGTTAGGGAAGGTTAGAGCTTTCATTTGCATAGTGTCTGATATTGGGACAATCCTTGGTATGAGCCCTGTGGTGGTTTCAGTATAATAAATAATTTTTGAATAAGTGCTTTATTCAATGGGCGTGCAATTAAAAAGTACAAAATGAAAAAAAGTAATTACATATATTTCATGAATAATTTGCCTTCCTCTTTAATATTCTCAAGTTTTTTCTTCAAAAAATAAATATAGAATCTCATAAATAAATTTTTGTTTGGAAGCCTGAAATCGGCGGGAGAAGCTATAGCATGAAAGGAAAACAGGGCGCGCGAACTTGTTGCTGTCCGTCGGCATTAAAAGTGTCGGCCCAGATAGAAATTCTGAAATGTACATATTGTTAGGGAAGGTTAGAGCTTTCATTTGCATAGTGTCTGATATTGGGACTATCCTTGGTATGAGCCCTGCGGTGGTTTCAGTATAATAAATAATTTTTGAAAAAGTGCTTTATTCAATGGGCGTGCAATTAAAAAGTACAAATTGAAAAAAAGTAATTACATATATTTCATGAAGAATTTGCCTTCCTCTTTAATATTCTCAAGTTTTTTCTTCAAAAAATAAATATAGAATGTCATAAATAAATTTTTGTTTGGAAGCCTGCAATCGGCGGGAGAAGCTATAGCGTGAAAGGAAAACAGGGCGCGCTAACTTGTTTCTGTCCGTCGGCATTAAAGGTGTCGGCCCAGATAGAAATTCTGATATGTAAATATTGTAAGGGAAGGTTAGAGCTTTCATTTGCACAGTGTTAGATATTGGGACAATCCTTTGTATGAGCCCTGTGGTGTATTCATTATAAGGAAATATTTTCTAAAAAGGACGTTATTCGTTGGTCATGCTTAAAATATTTTCTTACAAAAATATACTAATAACGATTAATATACAGAATTGATTTCTTTTCTGTAAATTATATCAGTTTGTTTACATATGTAATTTTAAAAGTTTGATTGTTAAAATAATTTTTTTAACAGTCTTGTAATAGGCTTGTGGTTCGATAGCCTTCAAGGAATAAAGGGTGCGATAATTTGTTGCTGTCCGTCAGCATTAAAAATTTCGGTCCAATCAGTAATTCTAAAATATACATGTTGTTAAGGATGATTATAACTTTCATTTGCTATGTAGCTTAGGTATGTCTAGGCTATCCTAGCTCTATCGTTAGTAAGTGTGATATAATGCATATAAATTAACTTTTTTAATATAGTTTTAATTATTTATATTGGTTTATTTATTTTGTGTTACATATATGTTTACTTTATTTCCCCTGCTTCTTTTTATAATATTATTTTATTTTGTGTAATTTGGTGATAATGTTTTTGAAATAGTGAAATTGTAGCGAAAGTGTCATGGCAACCATGTGTCTGTGTAACTGTTGCTGTTGCTGTCCAAATCCAATCTTTTGACTCCGGTGCGCGTGGCCGGTTTTCTCATCTCGTTCTCTCGTTCTCTCCGCGTTTTCGTTCTTCCGAATCTTTCAAGGTACCGGCTCTCAAAGAGCCGGTTGGTTCTCTCGTTCTCTCCGCATTTACGTTCTACCGAATCTTTCAAGGTACCGGCTCTCAAAGAGCCGGTTCTTTACATCGCGAACGAATCGCAAGATTTCGTTCTCTCAAAGATTCGTTCTTTTTGAACGAATCGTTAACGAACGACCCATCACTAGTAAGCGTTAGGTGACGAAACGTTTAGACGACAAACAATAATAATAATTCATTAAAAAAAAACGGACTTAGCTGAAGATGATAAATATCCGTGACATGTTCAAGACGAGAACATTACAGCAGCCGGCGCAGAACCATGCTTCCCGGGCCGAAAGGACGTAGATTCAATACAAAATGTTTGAAGGTAGGTTAAAGAATAACCCAAAAGTAAAGAACTTGAAGAGGATCCAAAACGTTAACCTCCTGCAACATAAGGTTGCAGAGAAACAAAAATTAAATTTAAAAAAAAGGCAACAACAAAAAATACTCTCACTCTCTCTCATGCTTTCTCGTGACTTACCGAAATCGGAGGCTGAAGAAATTTACACTGACTTTACGTCATCTTGTAGAACCAAATAAAAACACCACTTCTACGTGAGATGTCTACCAAAAAAAATATATATGGTGCAAAAAGGACCGGAGTCAAAAGAATGGATTTGTACAGCAACAGCAACAGTTACACAGACACATGGTTGCCATGACACTTTCGCTACAATTTCACTATTTCAAAAACATTATCCCCAAATTACACAAAATAAAATAATATTATTAAAAGAAGCAGAGGAAATAAAGTAAACATATATGTAACACAAAATAAATAAACCATTATAAATAATTAAAACTATATTAAAATTACTAATTTATATGCATTACATCACACTTACTAACGATAGAGCTAGGATAGCCTAGACATACCTAAGCTACATGGCAAATGAAAGTTATAATCATCCTTAACAACATGTATATTTTAGAATTACTGATTGGACCGAAATTTTTAATGCTGACGGACAGCAACAAATTATCGCATCCTTTATTCCTTGAAGGCTAACGAACCACAAGCCTATTACAATACTGTTAAAAAAAATATTTTAACGATCAAACTTATAAAATAACATACGATATGTAAACAAACTGATATATATTACAGAAAAGGGTCAAATATGTATAATAATCATTATTAGTTTATTTTTGTAAGAAATATTTTAAGCATGACCAACGAATAACGTCCTTTTTAGAAAATATTTCCTTATAATGAATCCACCACAGGCAGTAGCGGATCCAGAGGGGAGGCTAAGGGGCTCAAGCCCCCTCCAAAAGCATCTGGGTCCACTATTGTTTTAGTGTTTGCCTTGATAAAGCCTAGCCTCAGCTGGGTCAAGCCCCTCCCAAACCAAAATCCTGGATCCGCCACTGACCACAGGGCTCATACCAAGGATAGTCCCAATATCAGACACTATGCAAATGAAAGCTCTAACCTTCCCTAACAATATGTACATTTCAGAATTTCTATCTAGGCCGACACTTTTAATGCCGACGGACAGCAACAAGTTCGCGCGCCCTGTTTTCCTTTCATGCTATAGCTTCTCCCGCCGATTGCAGGCTTCCAAACAAAAATTTATTTAAGACGTTCTATATTTATATTTTGAAGAAAAAACTTGAGAATATTAAAAAGGAAGGCAAATTCTTCATGAAATATATGTAATTACTTTTTTTCATTTTGTACTTTTTAATTGCACGCCCATTGAATAAAGCACTTTTTCAAAAATTATTTATTATACTGAAACCACCACAGGGCTCATACCAAGGATAGTCCCAATATCAGACACTATGCAAATGAAAGCTCTAACCTTCCCTAACAATATGTACATTTCAGAGTTTCTATCTGGGCCGACACTTTTAATGCCGACGGACAGCAACAAGTTCGCGCGCCCTGTTTTCCTTTCATGCTATAGCTTCTCCCGCCGATTGCAGACTTCCAAACAAAAATTTATTTATGACGTTCTATATTTATATTTTGAAGAAAAATTTTGAGAATATTAAAGAGGAAGGCAAATTCTTCATGAAATATATGTAATTACATTTTTTCATTTTGTACTTTTTAATTGCACGCCCATTGAATAAAGCACTTTTTCAAAAATTATTTATTATAATGAAACCACCACAGGGCTCATACCAAGGATAGTCCCAATATCAGACACTATGCAAATGAAAGCTCTAAACTTCCCTAACAATATGTACATTTCAGAATTTCTATCTGGGCCGACACTTTTAATGCCGACGGACAGCAACAAGTTCGCGCGCCCTGTTTTCCTTTCATGCTATAGCTTCTCCCGCCGATTGCAGGCTTCCAAACAAAAATTTATTTATGACGTTCTATATTTATATTTTGAAGAAAAAACTTGAGAATATTAAAAAGGAAGGCAAATTCTTCATGAAATATATGTAATTACTTTTTTCATTTTGTACTTATTAATTGCACGCCCATTGAATAAAGCACTATTTCAAAAATTATTTATTATACTGAAACCACCACAGGGCTCATACCAAGGATAGTCCCAATATCAGACACTATGCAAATGAAAGCTCTAACCTGCCCTAACAATATGTACATTTCAGAATTTCTATCTGGGCCGACACTTTTAATGCCGACGGACAGCAACAAGTTCGCGCGCCCTGTTTTCCTTTCATGCTATAGCTTCTCCCGCCGATTGCAGGCTTCCAAACAAAAATTTATTTATGACGTTCTATATTTATATTTTGAAGAAAAAACTTGAGAATATTAAAAAGGAAGGCAAATTCTTCATGAAATATATGTAATTACTTTTTTTCATTTTGTACTTTTTAATTGCACGCCCATTGAATAAAGCACTTTTTCAAAAATTATTTATTATACTGAAACCACCACAGGGCTCATACCAAGGATAGTCCCAATATCAGACACTATGCAAATGAAAGCTCTAACCTTCCCTAACAATATGTTTATTTCAGAATTTCTATCTGGGCCGACACTTTTAATGCCGACGGACAGCAACAAGTTCGCGCGCCCTGTTTTCCTTTCATGCTATAGCTTCTCCCGCTGTTTGCAGGCTTCCAAACAAAAATTTGTTTATGACATTATTTATATTTTGAAGAAAAAACTTGAGAATATTAAAGAGGAAGGTAAATTCTTCATGAAATATATGTAATTATTTTTTTTCATTTTGTACTTTTTAATTACATGCCCATTGAATAAAGCACTTTTTCACAAATTTTTTATTATATTAAAACCACTACAGGGCTCATACCAAGGATTATCTTAATTTCAGACACTATGCAAATGATGGCTGAAACCTTTTGTTAACAATATGTACATTTTAGAATTTCTATCTTAGCCGACATTTTTAATGCCGATGTACAGCTACATGTTTTCGCGCCATTCTTCCTTGACAGCTTATAACTCTTAACAAACTTTAATAAATGTCGTCAGCTATATAAATTATTGAAAACAACGGCGGTATGTTATAGATAAGGGTTATGGCTACACAGGGCCGGTGCAAGGTAAATTGGCGTCCTTGGCGAAAAACCTTAATGCCCCCCCCCCCCTCCTACCCGAGGCCGGACACCACAAAAAGAAATTTTCCTTGTCTCAAAATACGTCACGTAAGCCTAAGATTTTGTCAACAATCTAATGTAAGCAGGCTTGTGTTTTTTTTTTTGTTTTTTTACTTACCTATTACAAATCATAAACAGGTAACCGTGGACTTTAAATAATTACTTATATCAATATAACATTCCATACTGTTACAAAAATCCATTTTCATCTTTTTCAATAAATGTTAAACATATTATATGAGCTGTTGTGTGTCGTGCTGCGCCGCCCCCAGATACTTGGCGCCTTAGGCGGTTGCCTAGGTCGCCTTTATGGACGTGTCGGCCCTGAGGCTACAATAAATTTTCTCTATGTGTTTTTTTATTGCGGGTATTTAAAATGCAGCGACATATGTTACCACGATTATTGACATAATTTGCACATTTAAAATACTACAGATATCATTCCAATGAATGTCTGAATATTAGATACATACCACATGAGAACTGTAACCTCTACCTTAGCAAGATATAATATTTAGAAGTTAATTTGCCCCTACACTTTAAATGTCGATGAACAGCAACAAGGCCCGCGCCATATTTATGTGAAGGCAAATGCTTTATCCACCCACCGATTGCGGGCCTCAAAACAATCATTTTAGTATAGTGTTGAGTTGCCTAACAATTATTAATACTAATTATTAAATTTTAAAACAAAAAATGATGTATTTTTTTTATTTGTATAAATTAATATTTATGTGAGTATAAGTTTAAATGCAGGAACGGCAAATATCTAATGTGTACCGAGTACTAGTGGATAACATTAAATGATACGTATACATATGTACAACTAATCTTTCAATGTTATTTACTTTCAATGCTAGTACGCGAAATGTGCAACTATTCATGCAATTTTAGTTACTGTTCAGCTCCTTAGGTCAGTTGCTATATATGTGGTGATAATATTTTGTTTCGACTCTTTTTATAACTTTCAATGTGTGGAATTTAAATCTGTTTTCCAAAACTTACCTTAATCAGAGATCTAATTCGAGGCAGTTATACAATTATTTATTGTAGCTCTGTGTCTTGTGATGGATAGGTACTTATATTTTCGGTATAACTGTAAATAACTACTGCAAAGTTGTAAATTTGGTAACGTTTATTTAATAAGATACAGTTCATTCTTAATTAGCAGGAAAAATTATTTTTTTATTATTAGTAGCAAAATTTGGGGTGGATTTAGTAAATGTTATTACAATGTGTAGACCTGTGGTAATTATTTTAATCGGAAAACGTATTCAGATTTGCGTATCCTATTACCAAGATTCAAATCGCAAATATAACCTAATTTTTTTTAAAACTGACTAGTGGGTCGCGTCTATGAAACATTGTTTAGTTAAGCACTTATCGCAACTTGCTGAAGGTGAAATGTTGCTTTGCTTTAGCGCGCAATTTCAAATATTTGTGACTCGCTTCGTTAGCCGTTGTATCAAGCTTCGGCCAACTTCGTGAAGGCTCGGCTCTGCATGCCAGTTGGCTGGGGGCTGGAGGCTCGCGGACGGAGAAGATTGGCCTGAAACATTGGGGAGGGGAAGTGGAACAAGCGGGCCCACTAATACGGCCTGGCGCCTGAGGTATGCGTGACGTCAGCGGATGGCTCGTACGCGCTCGGCCTGGCCAAAGGATGATAAGCTGAGGACGCCACGAGACCTTAGATTTTTTAAATTTTTCTTTGCCATGTGCTTAGTTGTAACATCGAAATTGAAATACGGTTTATGAAATGTTGTGGCTAGAAAATTTGTTTAACGTATTTCGATTACAACAAGACTCCAGACAATGTCACACTATGTCAACGTATTACAAATTAATGATAACTAACACGATGGTATAGGCCCTACTCTGAAAAATTACGTTTTTATATGAAAGCAATGGCTGAACATAAAATGGAAATGTTCCATTTAAAACTATATAAAGGGAGCAGTAAAATATTGTCAGCATACCGGTTATGTTACTTAACAAATACACAATATTTAATTTATGTAATTTTGTGTTAAATTCATGCAAACTAATGATAACAATCAATTTGCTTCTACGATATGGGATCCAACGAGCTACATCATTTTTCTTCACCAATTACAACCAAAGTTAAGGAAAACTCAGTTTCGTATTTACAAACAGATTAAGTTTGAATGTGTTTTCTTTAAGTATTTACGTTTACAATAAAAATTTCGAACTGAGTAGGTACTGAAAAGCAGGGGCGTATCCAGGTGGGGGTGTTAGGGGTTCAAACCCCACCCCCCCCCTTTAGCTCCAAATAATTAATTAATTTCTTATTCATCACTCAAACAAATTTCATATTAAAATTAATAAAAATTTTACCATTACAATATTTAAATTTAAGAACCGAAAACTGCTGAAATAGCACTATTTTACACCTTAAAATCCAAATTTTCCCGGGGGAGGATCCCCGGATCCCCCCTTTTAATACGGGGGCCATGCACCCCTCATACACAAATCCTGGCTACGCCACTGCTGAAAATACTTTCCTCCCTTTCTTTTTTCAAATGCACATTTGTCGATGTTTTAAGATTTTATGGACAACTAAACAAGTGTAAAATTTTAATAATTTACTTTTGAGCAATATTATCATTTAAATTACGACGTAAACAATGCTCCCCAAAACGTTTTACACATAATGTGCAGAGCTAGACGAATAAACAATTTTACCTTTAGAATGAGTATTTATATTCTATAAGCAACGTTTCAGAAAATTTATTTCACAGCATATTAATTACTACTGACACAATTTACACTGATTGTTATTTATATCTATTTACATATGCACACGAGCTAATTACATAATTGAATTGCCCAGTGTCGACAAGTTACCAATTGTTAATAAATATGTTTCAATAGGTAATAACAATACAAACTTTTAATATATTATTTTCGAAATATATCTTTTGACTTTTTTAAATAGATGTTTCCTAATGTATAATGATAAACACACTAAAAACACATTTAACTGGGAAATGCGTGAAATTCACTTTGAAAAAGTTGTTTTAATTACATTCTGCACTTAACGATTCAAATTTTTTTACTTGTTTTCACATTGCCTGGAAGACATATGGTATCAATATTATACAAATTGAAACCAGATATGAAATTTGCATTTTTATTCATTTCGCAGATTGCGTGCCATATAACATGCATATTTTCTTTGAAATTCTATCGAAATCGGCTACAGCAAAAGACCCAACTGTAAAATGGTGTTCACAATTTTTCGTTTTAAATTACATCATTCTGGAAAAGACACTGAAATCTCTACAATTTTTCTTTCTATAAATATAGTATAATTATGCATGCAGAAAAAATTCTCGGTTCTATCTTTAAAATACTTCGCAATGAGAAATCTGATACATCAAGTCACGGTTAGGTTTTTTAAGGCCTCCTAGATCCAAAAAAATATTTTCCCCATTGAATTACTTACATTAAGAAGATTAATAGATAGTTTTGTTGGCAGAACAGTTTACAATTATACTGACAAATTTGAACGTCGTTTGACTGAATGGTTTTTGAGTTATGGCGAGTTGAGTTTGACAACTTTTTTGGGGCGCATGTGACAATCAAAAATAACGGATGCACATACCCACTCCTTGTGCATTACACATCCCAGCTACGTCACATGATGATGTCGCTCCCCCTTCCGCTTTTTAACATCATGTCGGCCCAACCGTGGTGGGAAGAATAAGAGGTGTAGTCACGCGCATGCCAAAACCCCCTCGGCGGGAAAAGGTAGCTATAGCCCGTCCCACTCTTAGATTGCAGTACACGGCTTATGGCGCGCGCTGTTGCCAAATCTCTAACACATTATGAATTTCAGGAGATGCGTGTCTTTGTAATTTGGATAGAACAAGAAGCATTTTAAGAAATCATATCGTAATTTATAATATTTTATACTATTACACATATAAATTTGTAATAATGCCACTTTTATGTAAATTTCAAATAAAAACTACCTATTGTAGACGAAATTTTCTTATAGTTTTATTTTCTGTTCTAAAAATCCCATATATATACCTATATAATTATATATTTATATATCACATTTTCATGGGCCCGATAAATGCCGTATTTTTGGACAAGTCATGTCCAAAATGATAAATAAAATACGGTAATGGAAATTCTCGGTCGAGTAAGTTATGGGAAAAATCCGAACAATTGGTTCGAAATGAGGAAGATTTTTTGAAAAACAGAAAAATCGCAACAACTCCCATAATATGAATAATATCGAATCCGTTTTAACGTACGATAACTCGGATTACCTAATGCCGAAAAATGTTTTCTAAATACATTTTTGATACGACCAGCCATAACTGCATGGGTTCGAAAAAAATTTTCACCGGACAAAAAAACGTAACTGCCTTAGTAGACACATTATAAAATCTGTTTAAATTGTTTGTAATAATATCATAATTATTTTCCAAAACTTTGTCTAAAACAATGTTTGATAAGATGCTTGGTGAGAAGGATAGAAAAATAATTCAAAATTTTGTACCACGATCGCTATTAAATTCCTTCGTATTTATTTCATACATTTTAAATATTATGTACAAGAATCGATTATAATATTTTTTGTTGACTAAGGAAGCCATGTATTTGAAATTGCTTGTAGGACAGAACCCCACTTATCTAAACACACGGCCCTGTTTCCTCTTACGACGGCAGCGCGCGCTCTTGTACTGATAAGACACATCTTTAACAGCTATTTCCACGGAAACTGTAGAAGCAATTGAGATGGCGCTGCTTTTAAAAACTAATTCAATTCATTGTGAACATTTTTCTCGCTTTCGTCCCCCATCTATCTTTAATAGAAAAAAAATTTCCGCGGGTCAACTTTTTGATGTGTCAGTTTGTGAGAAAATGCATTTCAATATATTAAAAAACTTATTTAAGTGAAACCTGTACAGTTTTTGTCTTAACATTTGTTCGGTGGCGTCCTAAGGCATTAATTTACTAATAAAAAAATCTGAATGAAATACACATGTAGGTTTTTTTTTTTGATGTGAAACATATCGGAATACTTCAAAACAGTTCGCAGCGAATAAGTTATGTTTTTTAATTTTTTCGGACACTTAAAATATTGTTAAATATTCAAAATAAGCATTGCCTGATGCGTATTTTGATTCTATACAATATGAAAAAAAGCTTGGTCCAAAAATTAAAATTTTAAATTTCGTTTGATATTTGGCAACAACGCACGAAGAAACAAGGACAGTGCTAACGGCAATCGGCGTGTGTTAGAGAGAGAGAGAATGCGCCCATTTACTTCCATACTGCAATCTAAGAGTGGGATGCTCTATAGCTACCAGCTCCAGCCTCGGACCCAACCGCTATAGACAGACACAGTGGCGGCAGCTATTCCTGGTTGATTGTCCCAGCTACGACAGTGCGCTCTATGAGGATATGCTTCAACGTTTTGCGAGGCTATGCTGTGGCCTCCGTGGCTCATCACCTCCTACCACCGTCCGTCTCTGGACAGTTTCTGACTCTTAAAGGTGTTAGGCCCAAAATTATTTATAGAATATTACTTTGTCTTTATGTTGGCCTCATGCATACATGTTTCTGTGCAAAACCGATTTTCGCTATAACTTATAGTTTTCTCATAGCTGGCACTCCAAGTTAAAATATGACATTTCTTGTAGACATTATTTCAGTAGCTGATCAACGTAATTTATTAATTTTTAGTAATTTATGGGTTCATTATGCATACTATTGAGTGCTGTATTTTAAAATATTTGACGTGACAACGTCTAATAAATCGACGAACGCTGGCTGCACGCACGAAAAATTGTCCCACTTCGAATGTCCCACTACGTATGTGTCCTGTTTTGCTCATTGTACGCATGTGTGGCATCTCTCTTCCACTCCATTGGAACAACAATCGATTTGACTTTTCAATCATATTTTCGTCGTTTGAATTATTAATATTATGTAATTTAACGATCGTCCACCGATTTGCAGCCGACAATATATTTTTAATTTCCCGCCTACCACTATAAGAAATAAATATGGCGGACTACATAGATTTTTTAAACTCCCACAACACAAAATATTTATAAATATCTATATATATACTATCTGAAAAATCAATTTAAAATATGGCCTCGTGGTTGTGCGGTCAGTGTCGCAGAATACAAATTTCAAGGTTGACAGTTCGAATCTCGAATGCGAATTTTTTTTTGTACTTGTAAAAATAAATACCGCGCGCGACACTTCAGAAGTAATAAATATATTTGAATTAATGAATGCAAATAAAAGTAAATTTATTAATTAAATCGTACATTTCATTTCACTCCTTTGTATCCATACCAAATAGTGATAATTCAATAAAAATTATTCAATTTTATTCATAAAAGTATGCAGAGGTAGATTTTATCATACAAAAGATAGAAAAATTAAAAAAAAAATTCTTCCTCAAAGAGTATAATATTTTTAATGCCTAAATGGTTTGGTTGCAAAAACCTATTACGGCTCAGTCTCAGGCCGAATATGATATTTCCTTTTCTTCTGGATCAATGATTTCATCAATGTTTTGTTATGACGTTGGCACGTTAAACTATCGTCCGTAAACAGACTTTACAGACAACCAATTTTTTTTTTTAAAATAATAAGTTATTCGTGTGCTTGAGTCAGAAAATAAGAAAATTAAATTTTTTTCTACATCCAAAAATACTTGTTTAAAACATATTAAACTACAATTGCGAAATACATATGTGAATACTCTTTCATCTAAAATAACAAAAATGTGACTTTCACTGTATCAAAGTTCTGAGCCTCTACGAGAGAAATGTAGCCCCTGGAATTCCAAAATATATTGAATGCAACCCGCCACTCTAGTTGTGCCGCACTGTCTGGCTCGTCTTTCCCTCCTCCCGGAAAGAGCACGCAGACTTGGCCCGGCGTTGCCGAGTACCTGACCCGTCTGTGACAATCCTCTCTACCTGCTTCTAGACCAGCGGGCCTTCTTCCTTTCCCCACGGCAGTTTAAACAAGTTGTCAAGTGTCGTGGTCAGTGGTTTAAGGGGCCTCCCTAGTAGCATCAGAAGTTAGCGGAACACTATGTTTTTAAAATAATGATGGGACTTTATTAATCGACACTACGAATCTGAAAATTTTTCACCCACGAGAAGATAATACACGGATTGTCTGTATACTTTTACATTTTTGTTTTTTTCTATCAAAATATGAAATAAAAAATCACCAACTTGTCCAACTTTGGGGCCATTTTATACTGCTTAGGAGAATGACAGAAAAAAAGTGCAAGTCTAGAAAAAAATATAATTTTTTTCTGAAGAAATTCATGTATTTAAAACATATAGTCATCGCTTTGAATTCCGAGATATCTTTTCCACAATTTCTGCAAATCCTGAAAGTTTTCCGCCGTCTCGTGCTGCCGCTCGGCGAAGCCAGCTCGCAGCCCACAGCTCAGGTAGCGGGTGAGGGAACCAGTGCCCGGAGGGGAGGCAGGCTACCTGTGTGTGCGTGCGTGCGTGCGTGCGTGAGAGGGAGACAACCCACAACCGGCACCGGTAAAAGATAATCCCGTGACCGAAAGAAATTCTCAGAATTGCTTTTAGTGTGCCTCGCCACAGTACCATGTGCTCGACTTACTCTGTGACTATATTCGTGTATCTCTAAAACATTGCTTTTGTTTAAACTACAAATATCCTAAAGCTTACCATACTAGATCATGTATAACGAAATAAAGTATTGAAACTAATCAATCAACACATTGAAAGTTGTCCTACAAACTATTTATTGGTGGTTTTACAGTCTCGCTAGCTAATTCGACAAAATTTATATTTAATTTTTAACATGAAAATACACTTCATTGTTTTTCCTTTTATTTTTAATAAAAATTCAAGAAACAATTATTATACTACCCAATATTTTTTAAAATTGTTTTAGTTTTCCAAAATGATTTTACACATCTTACAACGCCGGGGAAAAATTTTATACTGGTACTAACCAAATGGTTAACAGTAGTATGTAAATGTATGTCCAGGCACAGGGTCCAGGGTGTGGTGTCTGTGGTGTTGTCCGCCATCTTGGATTGTGACGTCAAAGCGGCCATCTTGGATGGTTGTGACCTTGACCTTGACCCCGACGGCCATTTTGGATCCGCCATCTTGGATCCGCCATATTGGATGACGTCATTGTGTTCTCGAACATTCCCGCATTGTGTTATCCGCCATATTGGATGATGACGTCACCGTTGCAATTTCCGTTACGGCCGCCATCTTTAACTTTTTTATTTATCATCCGATTTTAATGAAATTTTTTTAA
Source organism: Bacillus rossius redtenbacheri (assembly GCF_032445375.1). Lineage (NCBI taxonomy): Eukaryota > Metazoa > Arthropoda > Insecta > Phasmatodea > Bacillidae > Bacillus > Bacillus rossius. Next base: position 192,636,148 of record NC_086330.1, on the reverse strand, counting down.
AAATTATAAAAAAATTCAAATAATAAAATTTTAACAAAATAATTATAAAAAATATACTTTCACGACACGGAGTTCGGAGTCCTCAGTTCGAACCCGACTAGTGCAAAAAAAATTAAAAATGGCGACAGGCTCCTTCCTCAATGGTGGTTGCAGGCAGACTGACTCCCACCACTTTTTTTAAAGCATATATATCGTCACCTAGTATGACGTCATGTCCGCCATTTTGAAATTTGGACGCCATCTTGAAAATCTTTATTTATTATCCGATTTTAATGAAAAAAATTCCAAAATTCATCAAAAAATTAACGTATTTGAATTATGTTTGATTATATCGATGTACGTCCTTGGTTCGATTCCCGGCGAGAGTAAACGGTCGATCCTTCCTCCATGAAAGCTACCTAGACTGATCTACCACCAACAATACCAAGGTATATATCGTCAACTAGTATGACATCATGTCCGCCATCTTGTCTTCATCCGCTGGAGACAACCATCTTGTTTTCGTCTGCTAGAGTGTGCCGATAACATGTAGTATAATTATCTGGTCACCATACTTTTGTCCTCAACTGTTGACACTGAACATTGACCTTGACCTTGAACCATGACCTTGAACTTTGACCTTGACCTTGAAATTTTACCTTGACCTTGAAATTTGACCTTGAAATTTGACCTTGACCTTGAAATTTGACCTTTACCTTGTAATTTGACCTTGACCTTGAAATTTGACCTTTGACCTTGAAATTTGACCTTGACCTTGAAATTTGCCCTTGACCTTGAAATTTGACTTTGTCCTTGTCGACCATCACGGACCCGACATTTTACGTTCAGTAGATGCTACCAGGAGCTACCACCTGCTGGAGTATGCCATCTTGTGTGTGTACTCGTATTATAGAGTACATTTCCATCTGGTTAATTTTATTCTAACCCGCTACAGTGCAGTAATCATTTATTACTGTGACACACGCCTTCTTGAAATTTGGACGCCATCTTGAAAATCCGTAATTTTAATGCTAGAGATTCGGGAAAAAGTTCAAAATTCATTAAATAATTCACTCATTAAAGTAATGATTGATTAGATCGATTCCCGTCCTTGGTTCGACCCCTGACCGATACCAAACAACTTTAATTTTAAAAAATACCACAAAAGCGACAGGTTTGAGATAATAAAAACACAGCAAGTTCTTTTAAAAAATACTTTTATTACATATATACTACACTACTACAAGTACATAAAAAACACAGACAAAGTACTAAAGTCTTGTGGATTCCTCGATTCAAACAGTCTTCTTATTGTACGGACTAAGCCATTTACATGACTTTAAATGTCTATCCGATCCGTTCATCACCGCAGCCAGAGACGGACTGAAGTTCATATCACCAGGGTCCCACTTATATATTTTCATTTGCTGGTACAACACACGAGTCAAAACAATAACCATGTTCATTATACTTCTCGGAGCATCTTTTATAATGAAGATGTAAGCTATCAAGACGTGAAATTAGTTTTTTGCACTTATTGCACTGAAATTGTATTCTTTTAACATTATTACAACAACTGCTTCTTTCATGTCTGCGAGCATTTGAGGTAATAGTAAATGATGCGTCACAGTATTTGCACCGACGCAATGTACGCTTTTCATTAGCGGAAGAATCCATTGCTGATGATGAAACTTCGGATGATGGTGGTATCACATCTGTTGAAATCTCCTCCAATGTTGACGTCGTCGTTGCCAACGGGATCTGCACCTTCTCCATCGTAGCTGTCGTCAAGGTCCCCGTAGACGATGGTACAACCTCCGAGTTCGTCGTTAAAGACGGTAAAGATGCCATCGAGGTCTCAAGAACAGCTAATTGACACGATTTATGCACCAGAAGAAACAAACTAGGTGATCCTTACACCGCCGACGTCAGTAACAAACTGAGCGTCCTGCTGTCTAGGACTAGCTTATATACATGCACCGTATGGAATAATACGCTAGTCAAATCAAGAACCATTTACAATAATACTAGAGTCAAATCTACAAATTAAAAAAGAGGTTCATTTGATCGAAAAAAAAAATTCGATCTCTCCAATATACGCCAGGCTCCAAGAGCTACAATTCACGTCATCAGATCCATCTACATTTTGCTCCTATGCTTCAATTGACTATTAGCTGCAAGTGCTCCAACAGCTCCATCAGCTCCAACACGTAATGTACGCAATGTACGCACAATACATACAATTTACATGCAATAAATGTAATGATCACACAGTACACACAGGAAACGGAACGTACACACAGTACACACAGGAAACGAAACGTACACACAGTACACACAGGAAACGAAACGTACACACAGTGCACACAGGAAATGGAACGTATACACACAGTACACACAGGAAACGAAACGTACACACAGTACACACAGGAAAAGGAACGTACACACAGTACACACAGGAAACGGAACGTACACACAGTACACACAGAGGAAACGGAACGTATACACACAGTACACACAGGAAACGGAACGTACACACAGGAAACGGAACGTACACACAGTACACACAGGAAACAGAACGTACACACAGGAAACGAAACGTACACACAGTACACACAGGAAAAGAAACTTATACACACAGTACACACAGGAAACGGAATGATCACACATACATTAGCGGAAACACACAGGCTTAGTTGGAAATCAGAATACAAGAAATAAAAACATTAAATTTTTACTTTAAATATTTAATTACTTCTCAACATTACACAAATACAAGTAAAAGGAGCCATTATTGTATGTAGCCAGCTTTCCTCAGTTCTTTGAGTATGAAGGATATTTCTTTAATGCACGAATAGTTTCCTGCACAAAGCGAGCCATGTAGAAGTCTTAGCCGGTCAACCAATATGTTTGGATCTTTCCATGATGTGTAATCAATCTCTTCTACCACCATCTTACTTGCGTGTTTATTATAAATACTGTTAATATCACAATCGTCCCAGTGATCATAATAAGCATTATCAGATTTATTTATTATAACACGACGTTTCCATCGTTTCGGTCTCAGGACATCGCCACATTCTTCGATCTTGTCAGCTCTAGTTGCTTCATCACAGTCTATGCCTTTGTCAACAGCCTCAGAGTCACTGTAACAATCACTGTAGAAGACATCCTCTTCACCCAGATTACCGTATGAATTCGCTATCGATGATGTCGAAGTGTCTTCATCGTCTTCATGCTTCCTTTTTAGGAGTCCATCATTTTTACAAAGAATGGAGGATCTACTGAATATAGGCTTGAATGTATTCTCACTTATCACGGTGTTGTTACTGCCATTAGTTTCAGTCTCCCCGAAGCCATTAGCATCCTTCAATTTATGTTCTTCCTCACGATCGGGTGAGCTTATACCATCAAGCTCAGGACAAGGAAAATTATTGTCGTAATGCAGATCACTCTTCTTTAGTCTAGTGGATCCATCGGTGTCCTCTATGTCGTAAGTAGTCTTGACTTTACATGTTCTACCATGTCTTTTTAAGCTGTCAATTCGTGTTAACAACCTGCTACAACGATTACAGCTTAACATGTTGCGTAGTGGGTTTCTAGCACAATCATTCTTCTCATGACGTCTAGCATTCCTCCTCATGGCAAAATCCTTGCCACAGTATCTACAGCGGCTTCCTTCCGATTCAGCTGCAGATAACAAACCACGATCCATGGTAGCTTCTGTGACTAATGTTAGATACAAACTGTCAGTTTTCTCCAATTGGAACCATTTCTTAAATAGAGTTTTTGAAATATTTCATCAGCGAGAGTTAAGTTATCTAATGCAAAGCAAATTGATGCAAGTAGTTCTGGCTGTCGTCAACAGATGTCGCCACGTGTTGCTTGCAGGTAAATAATATCTATTTCATTAATGTGGGATGCGGAACGCTCACTATCGATCGCAAAGGGAGGTTGGCTTCGATAGTATCCAAGGAGAAAAAAGTTCGTCCTTCCTGCTAGTGCTTCTCAGATTTCTCACGGTCCGCCATCTTGGATTGTGACGTCACGGCGACCATCTTGGATGGGTGTGACCTTGACCTTTGACCGTAACCGCAGGAATGATCGCAAGCACACGGATTAACCATCAAAATATTGATAAGAATAATCAGGAGCACACGGAGAAAACCATCATAATATTGACAAAAATAATCAGGAGCACACGGAGAAAACCGCCACCAGTTTTCTTTGATATCATAAAAATACAAAAAAAAATTAATAAAAAATTAAAAATAAAAACAAAAAAAATTCATTCATTCTGGCTTGTACTAGAGCTCTATCTTTGCTCAACAATGAGAAGTTCACAAGCTAGCAGAATGATTGAATTTTTTTTGTTTTTATTTTTTATTTTTTATTAATTTTTTTTTGTATTTTTATGATATCAAAGAAAACTGGTGGTGGTTTTCTCCGTGTGCTCCTGATTATTCTTGTAAATATTATGATGGTTTTCTCCGTGTGCTCTTGATTATTCTTATCAATATTTTGATGGTTAATCCGTGTGCTTGCGATCATTCCTGTGGTTACGGTCAAAGGTCAAGGTCACACCCATCCAAGATGGTCGCCGTGACGTCGCAATTCAAGATGGCGGACCATGAGAAATCTGAGAAGCACTAGCAGGAAGGAAGAACTTTTTTCTCCTTGGATACTATCGAAGCCAACCTCCCTTTGCGATCGATAGTGAGCGTTCCGCATCCCACATTAATGAAATAGATATTATTTACCTGCAAGCAACACGTGGCGACATCTGTTGACGACAGCCAGAACTACTTGCATCAATTTGCTTTGCATTAGATAACTTAACTCTCGCTGATGAAATATTTCAAAAACTCTATTTAAGAAATGGTTCCAATTGGAGAAAACTGACAGTTTGTATCTAACATTAGTCACAGAAGCTACCATGGATCGTGGTTTGTTATCTGCAGCTGAATCGGAAGGAAGCCGCTGTAGATACTGTGGCAAGGATTTTGCCATGAGGAGGAATGCTAGACGTCATGAGAAGAATGATTGTGCTAGAAACCCACTACGCAACATGTTAAGCTGTAATTGTTGTAGCAGGTTGTTAACACGAATTGACAGCTTAAAAAGACATGGTAGAACATGTAAAGTCAAGACTACTTACGACATAGAGGACACCGATGGATCCACTAGACTAAAGAAGAGTGATCTGCATTACGACAATAATTTTCCTTGTCCTGAGCGTGATGGTATTAGCTCACCCGATCGTGAGGAAGAACATAAATTGAAGGATGCTAATGGCTTCGGGGAGACTGAAACTAATGGCAGTAACAACACCGTGAAAGGTGAGAATACATTCAAGCCTATATTCAGTAGATCCTCCATTCTTTGTAAAAATGATGGACTCCTAAAAAGGAAGCATGAAGACGATGAAGACACTTCGACATCATCGATAGCGAATTCATACGGTAATCTGGGTGAAGAGGATGTCTTCTACAGTGATTGTTACAGTGACTCTGAGGCTGTTGACAAAGGCATAGACTGTGATGAAGCAACTAGAGCTGACAAGATCGAAGAATGTGGCGATGTCCTGAGACCGAAACGATGGAAACGTCGTGTTATAATAAATAAATCTGATAATGCTTATTATGATCACTGGGACGATTGTGATATTAACAGTATTTATAATAAACATGCAAGTAAGATGGTGGTAGAAGAGATTGATTACACATCATGGAAAGATCCAAACATATTGGTTGACCGGCTAAGACTTCTACATGGCTCGCTTTGTGCAGGAAACTATTCGTGCATCAAAGAAATATCCTTCATACTCAAAGAACTGAGGAAAGCTGGCTACATACAATAATGGCTCCTTTTACTTGTATTTGTGTAATGTTGAGAAGTAATTAAATATTGAAAGTAAAAATTTAATGTTTTTATTTCTTGTATTCTGATTTCCAACTAAGCCTGTGTGTTTCCGCTAATGTATGTGTGATCATTCCGTTTCCTGTGTGTACTGTGTGTATAAGTTTCCTTTCCTGTGTGTACTGTGTGTACGTTTCGTTTCCTGTGTGTACGTTCTGTTTCCTGTGTGTACTGTGTGTACGTTCCGTTTCCTGTGTGTACTGTGTGTACGTTCCGTTTCCTGTGTGTACTGTGTGTATACGTTCCGTTTCCTGTGTGTGTACTGTGTGTACGTTCCGTTTCGTGTGTGTAATGTGTGTACGTTCCTTTTCCTGTGTGTACTGTGTGTACGTTTCGTTTCCTGTGTGTGTACTGTGTGTACGTTCCGTTTCCTGTGTGTAATGTGTGTACGTTCCTTTTCCTGTGTGTACTGTGTGTACGTTTCGTTTCCTGTGTGTACTGTGTGTATACGTTCCATTTCCTGTGTGTACTGTGTGTACGTTTCGTTTCCTGTGTGTACTGTGTGTACGTTTCGTTTCCTGTGTGTACTGTGTGTACGTTTCGTTTCCTGTGTGTACTGTGTGTACGTTCCATTTCCTGTGTGTACTGTGTGTACGTTCCGTTTCCTGTGTGTACTGTGTGATCAATACATTTATTGCATGTAAATTGTATGTATTGTGCGTACATTACGTGTTGGAGCTGATGGAGCTGTTGGAGCACATGCAGCTAATGGTCAATTGAAGCATAGGAGCAAAATGTAGATGGATCTGATGACGTGAATTGTAGCTCTTGGAGCCTGGCGTATATTGGAGAGATCGAATTTTTTTTTTCGATCAAATGAACCTCTTTTTTAATTTGTAGATTTGACTCTAGTATTATTGTAAATGGTTCTTGATTTGACTAGCGTATTATTCCATACGGTGCATGTATATAAGCGAGTCCTAGACAGCAGGACGCTCAGTTTGTTACTGACGTCGGCGGTGTAAGGATCACCTAGTTTGTTTCTTCTGGTGCATAAATCGTGTCAATTAGCTGTTCTTGAGACCTCGATGGCATCTTTACCGTCTTTAACGACGAACTCGGAGTATGTACCATCGTCTACGGGGACCTTGACGACAGCTACGATGGAGAAGGTGCAGATCCCGTTGGCAACGACGACATCAACATTGGAGGAGATTTCAACAGATGTGATAACACCATCATCCGAAGTTTCATCATCAGCAATGGATTCTTCCGCTAATGAAAAGCGTACATTGCGTCGGTGCAAATACTGTGACGCATCATTTACTATTACCTCAAATGCTCGCAGACATGAAAGAAGCAGTTGTTGTAATAATGTTAAAAGAATACAATTTCAGTGCAATAAGTGCAAAAAACTAATTTCACATCATGATAGCTTACATCTTCATTATAAAAAGATGCTCCGAGAAGTATAATGAACATGGTTATTGTTTTGACTCATGTGTTGTACCAGCAAATGAGAATAAATAAGTGGGACCCTGGTGATATGAACTTCAGTCCGTCTCTGGCTGCAGTGATGAACGGATCGGATAGACATTTAAAGTCATGTAAATGGCTTAGTCCGTACAATAAGAAGACTGTTTGAATCGAGGAATCCACAAGACTTTAGTACTTTGTCTGTGTTTTTTATGTACTTGTAGTAGTGTAGTATGTATGTAATAAAAGTATTTTTTAAAAGAACTTGCTGTGTTTTTATTATCTCAAACCTGTCGCTTTTGTGGTATTTTTTAAAATTAAAGTTGTTTGGTATCGGTCAGGGGTCGAACCAAGGACGGGAATCGATCTAATCAATCATTACTTTAATGAGTGAATTATTTAATGAATTTTGAACTTTTTCCCGAATCTCTAGCATTAAAATTACGGATTTTCAAGATGGCGTCCAAATTTCAAGATGGCGTGTGTCACAGTAATAAATGATTACTGCACTGTAGCGGGTTAGAATAAAATTAACCAGATGGAAATGTACTCTATAATACGAGTACACACACAAGATGGCATACTCCAGCAGGTGGTAGCTCCTGGTAGCATCTACTGAACGTAAAATGTCGGGTCCGTGATGGTCGACAAGGACAAAGTCAAATTTCAAGGTCAAGGGCAAATTTCAAGGTCAAAGGTCAAATTTCAAGGTCAAGGTCAAATTACAAGGTCAAGGGCAAATTTCAAGGTCAATGTCAAATTTCAAGGTCAAAGGTCAAATTTCAAGGTCAAGGTCAAATTTCAAGGTCAAGGTCAAAGTTCAAGGTCATGGTTCAAGGTCAAGGTCAATGTTCAGTGTCAACAGTTGAGGACAAAAGTATGGTGACCAGATAATTATACTACATGTTATCGGCACACTCTAGCAGACGAAAACAAGATGGTTGTCTCCAGCGGATGAAGACAAGATGGCGGACATGATGTCATACTAGTTGACGATATATACCTTGGTATTGTTGGTGGTAGATCAGTCTAGGTAGCTTTCATGGAGGAAGGATCGACAGTTTACTCTCGCCGGGAATCGAACCAAGGACGTACATCGATATAATCAAACAGAATTCAAATACGTTAATTTTTTGATGAATTTTGGAATTTTTTTCATTAAAATCGAATAATAAATAAAGATTTTCAAGATGGCGTCCAAATTTCAAAATGGCGGACATGACGTCATACTAGGTGACGATATATATGCTTTAAAAAAAGTGGGGGGAGTCAGTCTGCCTGCAACCACCATTGAGGAAGGAGCCTGTCGCCATTTTTAATTTTTTTTGCACTAGTCGGGTTCGAACCGAGGACTCCGAACTCCGTGTCGTGAAAGTATATTTTTTATAATTATTTTGTTAAAATTTTATTATTTGAATTTTTTTATAATTTTTAAAAAAAATTCATTAAAATCGGATAATAAATAAAAAAGTTAAAGATGGCGGCCGTAACGGAAATTGCAACGGTGACGTCATCATCCAATATGGCGGATAACACAATGCGGGAATGTTCGAGAACACAATGACGTCATCCAATATGGCGGATCCAAGATGGCGGATCCAAAATGGCCGTGGGGGTCAAGGTCAAGGTCAAAGGTCAAGGTCACAACCATCCAAAATGGCCGCCGTGACGTCACAATCCAAGATGGCGGACAACACCACAGACACAACACCCTGGACCCTGTGCCTGGACATACATTTACATACTACTGTTAACTATTTACAAAAGTTTTGATACTTAAAAATGTAGGTTTTGTATAAAATGTATCTTAAATTAAAAGAAAAATCGTATTTTGAAAACTAAATGTCATTTTGCTATGTTTTTTGGTTATATAGATATCTGATTGTCTGCACTGTTTTAAAAATGTTCAAGGAATGATAAATAAAAAATAAAAACTAGGGAAGTTCTATATTAAATAAGCTAGTCAGAATTATGTAAATGTTCCTCCTGGCGCAGGAATCACGAGGAGGATTGAAGATGAGGTCAGTGACCGATCGCTCACATACAAAATTCAAAAACCATTTTGAAGTTAAAAAGTATAATTAGTGGCAATGTTTAATAAAGATGACGTAATTTTTTTCAGATAAACTTATTTCTACAGCTCAATTAATAAATAAGGGCAGGAAATAAATTTTTTACAGCAATTATACAAAATTATTAAAAATTTTTAAACCACAATTAATTTATCCAAAAACCAAAATTAAGTAAATATTGCCCACACATTACAACATCCACGAAAGAACCTTGCAAATTATTTTTGTTAGATGCATTATTTTGCATTCAAGTTCTTTATTTTTTAATACTTCACCTACTTATAATTTTACATATTTGACACATGGTCCGTCACGCCCAATTAAAGGGCCTGAATAAGTAGAACACGTTTCTGATCAAATTGCACGCCTGTTACTTTACCTGCAACCCGGAGCGGTGTGAAATAAATTATTGTACATTCGTGACGTTGGCAATCAACTTAAATATTTATGAGTTAAAACAAAACATAACTATAACGGATAATCAAAGAAATTTTGAAATTTTGAAAGCTTGTTCTGTTTTTATATAGTACACAAAGCAGTTAAACTATAAATTATTTGTTGTTGAAAAAAAAATAATCCTTAACCTTTCATTTATTTTTATTACCAGATATTTCCGTTGAAGTAATACTTATATATATAACAATATAGCAATCTAGAAAAATAAATTAAGGTAGCCTTATTCCAAATATGTTATGATAGACGTTAGTTAACTAAGAATATAAATTCTCTTTACAACCACAGCTTGTACACAAGTAAAAAAAACATGGTTCTACTTACAGGCCGTATTGAACGTAGGGTAGGTTTATGACAAATACAACAGCAATAAACATATGGCTGAGTCTGCTTTCATGTACACTTTTTTTTTAAGTTTGTAGCTTAGCATTACCCAAAGTGAAAGTCGTGCTCCAGAAAATGTTCGAACTATGTAATATTTGTATCACTGTTGCATTACAGACCTGCAACTTTTTCCAGTGCGCGATGTCACTCTCATGTAAAAGTATGTCGTGTTTAGCGCAAACGTGTTCGAATGAATCCACATCGAGCTGCCAAAGAATACCTATCGATGTCGGCAACATACATAAGTATACAAACCAACGTTTACAAGTGTATTCATACGTAAGTATAAAACTGGCGGCGGGCCATGATGCAGTTGGTTCTTCGCGTACAGTCCACTGACGGGATAAGAAGCGTCAAAGATCTTATATGGCTATTCTGTAAATTTGTATGTCATTTCACTGCCTGCTTTAGACAAACCACATCCATTACTTTTAGCTTTGGCTTGAAAAGAATTACTCCGGCCGGCTTTCTTATATGACTTATTTCAGCTCCTCGTGCGACCAGCGTGTATAATTTGTCCGCGGCCTTATCTTTGGGTGAAAGTTATTTGGAAGGGAAGTTGTATCAGTAATGTTCATCATGTATTACATAACAATTCGACTTAGATACGCACATGTGTTTTTAAAATATATGTTTAATAACTTGCAATACAAAGTATGTGTTGAATTTCATGTATTGAATTTTTTTTACATTATGTACGAACATAATAATCACAATAATTCATGAGAAATTTTTAAAACATTTTACAAAGCAATCTATAATTTCTTCCACACCTCATGGTTAACCTTACTATTTTATTTCATGTTTCAGTTGATTTAAACTGTTTGGAATCATAATATGACGGACAATGAAGAATATTAGTTTCAGTAAATTTTATGAGAGGATTTACTTATTACATTAAATATACCTCAATTTTTACCTCAAAGAAAAATAGTTGCATATCATTAAATGATAAATATTTGTTTCCCATTAATAAAGTTTATGAACATAACTTATTGTTATAATACCTACATTAGTTAAATTGTGTTTTTGTAATGCTCTCCTATTGCAGTAAAATGTTTGGGCAAATTGAATAGCATATAGTCGATCTTTAACATAAGCTTTTGGAATACATAAATAAAATAAATTATGTTCTCGTGATTTTAACAATTAAATATTTCTTCGCATGAAAAAATTAATTAACTAAAAAAATATTTCAGTAATTTATACTCAAGGACTAAAAAATTTTATTTTCATAATATAATAATATTGTATGTATGTATACTTTTCTGAAAAAAGTAGATTCAAGGAAACAAATTTTCTTTTTTTTTTAATTTTGTTCTTGAACTTACTTGACAAGCGATATTGAACTTATTCTTTATACTTTCGGTATAGCACTTTTCGATTTATTTTCTCCAAACGGGAATTAAAAGTAAAGAATAAATAACATTTTCCTCTATAATTATTGCAGCCATATACTGAAAAGTTTAACTTTCCTTTATTTGCATGACGCGGAGCTCCTAACTACACAAAATTGTTGTTATTTATTTTGAACGTTGTATTTATGTTTCCTTACAAACTTAAATGAACCTCTTAACATTTAATTTCATCAAAAGTTATACAATATAACTATCAAGTTAAAATATTTTTAAGTGTAGTTGTGGCTATTTTGTTGTTGAAAATGAAACTCTTAAGTTTGAATGAAAGTGAAATATGATAAAATTATATTTGTAGTTAAAAACAGATAATTCATTTCAAATTCAATCTTTTGTTACATGTATATTGCCAAATAAATTTGACAATATATTAAATTCTATGCATTTGAATCTATTCGTATATTTTGCAGCATTAATTCCTATAAGCAAATACTTATTACGTACAATGTACTTTAAGTCCTGTCGTATAGTTATGCAAAAAATTGTATCAAAAGTATTGTTTCTTCTATGCGGTTATGGTTGAAAAAGAAAAAAAAGTAATTCAATTTATTTTTAAATTGGGTTGTCAGTAAGAACACGTATTTAGTGTAATACGACATATATTATTCTGTTTATTAAAACATTACTATCGATAACTCTATTTTAGATTTATCTGTCTATGTTATATTTCAAATAGATTCTTTTTCTTCGGCTTATGACAGCAGCAAATTTTGTTTTATCGCATATGTAATGTTTTTATGTTTTGCATATTATAATTAATGAGTTAGTATTGTTGGCGTGTGAGGCTTTTTCACAAATGGACGCGTTCTTGGCGGCTAGCAGGTAGGACGCGTGTATTACGCAGGCTGGATAGGGAAGTACGACTGCGGGCGAGCTCCATGATAGAAGCAACGGGAGTAGTAGCACTCGGCTATTTGTATAGGTTGGGATAGCTGTGCGAATGGTAGAACAGACCACGGGACTATGGTGAGGAAAAAGGTCCCAAGCTCGACATCCCGACGATGAGACCGTTTACGAACTGTCGATGGATCATCAGGAAAGTCAACAACTTCTTCAGAAACAAGAGTCCCTCTTTCAAAATTCAGTTTAATACCTGGAGATGACTATATTTGGTGTTCTTACAAGCGAAGCATACTCTTAATTCATTACTAGTTGATGTTTAATATTTTGACGCAAAATAAAATTGTGAATCAGCTTACTTTGCTCATGCCAGGTTTTACAAGTTTTGTCAAAGTTAATTAAATGAATAAAAATTGTGTCCCTTTGTTGCTGGCTACCCGCAAGAAATTATCATGGTGAATAATAATTTTAAGTCGACATGTAATATTATGATTTTTATGGGATTTTGTTTTGGTAATGGTGTGTGTAACTGTCTTGTGTATTTTATTACATTCACTTCACGTAACGAATTGTCTGAACGTAATGTTATTGTTTGTTTGTTTTAATATTTCGTTTTATTTAACAAAGATACATAGTTTGCCACTTCGAGCGACTACAGAAATTACAATACAATTAGTTTACAGTGTTCCAAACATTTTATTTTCCTCTACTGTACCTACATGGGGCGAATATTTTTTATGTAATGTTTACTGAAACCATTTTACGCGCTAAGTGAGATGTTGCGATTGAGTAGAAGGGAAAATATGTCTTAAAACCCTGGTAATGTTATGAATTCCATTCATTCGTTTACTCTGTGATCCGGAGGGTCTAATGTTAAGACTGAATACATGTGCACTTCCTCTATGTAGAGTGGCTTCATTGAGATGAAAGCAAAGCTTACGTTGATGAAATACTTATTAATTAAAAAATAAAAATGTTATTTTATGCTTAAATTTCTGTTAGTGTCGTACACATATTAAAAATGTAATGCAGAGTTCCTCAGTTTTATGTATATTGAAATTTGCTCATGTGTAGAGTAGTTATTAAAAGCATAAAAAACATATATGACGAATTGTTGTGTATTATTTCCATTAGGCGTGACCATGAAAATAGATAAGATTTTATCATTATGTGAAATCTACATTTTAAATGTTGGCGTTTAAATATTTATGAAAGCGTGTGATCTTAAAGCACTATTTATCTATTTAGGAAGTAGGTAGTTTCTTTGATTTTAGAATGTTTTTTTAAACAAACAACTAAATTAATTCAAAAATTTGAACTACTGCAAGCAAAAAATATTTTATTCCATTTTTATTTAAAAATTAGCCATTGTATTCTAACTAGCTTACACTCCATTATCGAAAAAGATTTTTTTTTTTTGACAGAGATGAATACCGTAAATTAATACACAAAACATACATGTTTTTGTATGATACAATAACAGCTAGTGACAGTGACGAAACCAAAATTATTTTGATAGTTTGTATAGAAAATCCCCAACAGTAGTGGTGGTATATTTAGGGATTTCTTTGTAGATGGGTACTATTCCACAATAAAAAGGAGTTATCGTCAATTATCAAAGCAGCCATATTTCGTATCTTCTTTGACAGCCTAAATACAGCACCAAATGACGTACTTGGCTAAAAATTAATTCCAGCTGCATGCGTAGATTCCGGGAGGAGGGGAGAATCTCAGGGTGGCCCGAACCTCCCTGAAATAAAAAAGTCCGTCTGAGGGGGCCCGCTTGCATTTGCAAAATCTTCACGTTATCCCGTAGGCCTCATGGGAATCCTACAGATTTTCGCCCGTGATTCCAGCTATACATTTCACTGACACCTTGAGCACAACAGTCAGTGCACACTGAGTTCTTCCATACCACCCGCACTTGTCTTCGATAAAATCTGAACTCAGGTGGATTTAGCGTGACTGACTAAGCCTGCAGTCTGAATCCACCTGTAGGCCGCTGTTGCAACAGCTAAGAAATTTACACTGCTCGTAGTGAACAGTCTGTATGTAACTCGGAACGGGATTCCAGTTCATTCGTGTATACTTATTCATCATATTATGCAACGTTAAAGTCATTAAAAAAATATGCAAAAATAAAATAAAATGCTAAACATGTAATAAGAGCCAGAAAATAATAATATGCAGTAATATTTAGTGTAACTAAATAGGACGTGAACCCTAGAATACAAAGTTGACGATGTGTCGTTGGTGGGAACACTTGTTTGTTCCTGACATTTTTTTCTTTACAGAATTTAAAAGTGAGTTTGACATGCACTTTTTCTTCAGGAAGTAAGTTAAAAATTTATTTGTCGTTATTGCGATTTAAAAAATTGATTTGTGTCTAAGAGTAAAGATAATTAATATTATTTTCATCATTTTATTCCCAGTTATATTACTCAATCTATTAGTAGGACGTAATTTCTCGTCGCGGTGCGGAATACTTTTATGAATGAAAGCATAACTGTTCGTTGAAAACCATTCATCACACAAATGTCAGTTCGAAAGTATAATGTTGGAAATTTTTTTAATGATATAATTTTTGCATTTCCCCCCCCCCCCCCTGAAAACACAAGTTAACACATCGATTGTTGGTGACAGCATTTTTTGTAATGTATGTAAATCTCTTAATTATGTAGAACGTTAATTAAAAAATAAAAATATATGTTATAAACAGAATTGACTATTGTTTGCATTTCATGGATATGGACTGGATCGCAACACTAATTTAATGTTTCAAGTTAATAAACACTGTCAGGAAGCAAGCAAGGCAATACGAGAACATTATCTTTTGGTTGAATGTAGCGAAAGGGAAAAACAGTCACCTTTCTTGCCACGATCTTGTTCGCAGATAACGCAGTTATAAGTAGCAAATGGACTCCACACAATGACAACCCTCCCATTATTCCGCCCCCCTCGCTGAAACGCCCTCTCCCCCCTCCTCCCAGGCGCAGGCGACAGGCTCAGGTATATCGCCCCGCCCAACCACTGGCCGTAGCACGTGGCCAGTGGCCCACCGCGCTAAACATTTTTACTAGGGAGGCCCCTTAATGCTTGAATGTATTAGAGTAATTAAATTAATTTAACTTCTATACAATAGTTATTTTTGCTGTTGCGATGGCACCGTAAATATTAAATACGGCAGACATTATCTCAAAAGTAAAATGATTAAACGTTCCAAAGCAATGAAGAAATACAGAGCTGAAATTGCCACGTTCCAGACCACAGTCTCGCTACACGGCACTGACGCTCTACCAAAATGTCAGGATTATAATCATCAACACTGCTGGTATAATGCCAGATAATTAACTAAAATGTTTTTGATTCGTAAAAGTGCAAAAATAAAACACATTAATAAATCCTTTGCCTCTCATATAGTTATAGACGTAACGTTAATCTGAATCACAATCGAACATGAACATATTTGATAATGATATCTGATAATGTTGCTGGTTTATCCATTATCAAGGATTTGTAAAAGAGGACAAAATGTAACTACTCACTGTAAATGCGTGACCAGTTGAGAACATTGTTTGAAGTTTTTTAAAAAAAAGGAAATAAAATAAACTTGTAGCCCATCGTTCAATCGTAATTACGCCCCATGTTATTTTAACAATACAACAATGTTTGCGGCTATACAGTCAGGCTATAATTTGTTTTAGGCTATTAACATTTCTCCAACTTGATTATAGTTTCCGAAAAAAGCTGGCGTGGTGCCATGGTAATGCACTCCACTTGCATTCGGATGGACCTAAGGTTTATTCCTTGGTGTTAATTTTTCCTCTTAAGGGCGTGGTTCACGTCTGAAAAATCATCACTCTTTCAAATTTTAATTCTACTGTTACAGGACGATAGTGGGGGCCGAAGTGGTGTTCCTAGCCACTCCGCTAGCACCGGTGCGAAGTTAACACCCCCACTTTTGAAAACCACACTTTTCTATATGTCAATCGTTAGATCATCATTATATCAGTTTTGATCAACAAAAAGTTTCGTTAGATCAAATCAGTTATTTTCCCAAATAACCATGTTTAAAAAAGTGCGAAGTTAGCACCCCCACTTTTGGAAATCGGGGAAGGAACAAGAAAATTTAAACTTTCTTTATGTCGCTCGTTAGATCATCGTTAGATCAGTTTTGATCAACCAAAAGTTTTATTTGATCAATATTGGTATCTTGATAATAATCATGTTTAAAAAAGTGTGAAGTCAGCACCCCCAATTTAAAAATCGGGGAAGGAAAAGGAAGATTAACAATTTTTTTTATATAAATCGTTAGATCAGTTTTGCTCAACCAAAAGTTGCGTTTGATCAAACATATTTTACCAAATAATCATGTTTAAAAAAGTGCGTAGTTAGCACCCCTACAATTAAAAATTAGAACTTTCTTTATTCCATTTGTTGGATAATCGTTAGATCAGTTTTGATCTACCAAAATTTTCGTTAGATGAAACTTATTTTGTAAAATGAAATTCTTTAAAAAGTGACAAAATGTGAAAAAAGAGGAAAATTGAACTTTCTTTATGTCAATCGTTAGATCATCCTCCTCCAAGTTTTACCCGTTGTAGGTAACAGAAATTTAAGAAATAAAGCACGTGACTGATTTCTTCTGTTTTATAGTATTAAATTCCTTACCTTATTTATTAATTTAAATATATAAATTTTTTCTATAGGTCACCAGACACCTGTATTTTCCGCATTTTGTTCCATGAGTAAAGTTACATGAGTTAGTTTTGGATTAAATAATCTGGCCGGTATCGTAAATATCACGTACGTCTTCCACCCCTATACAGTACATGTTAGGTACATATTTTCTCTTATGTATAGACTGTGAAAAGTAATAATAACGTTAAATATATTATTTCAATTTAACTTTCAGTGATGCAGATGAATTTGTTCTTATACCAGTTTCTCCCACTATCAGTGCTATTCAGACAACAGATGAAGGCGACGATGTCAATTAATAATGGGAATAGGGTGGATTTGATATAAACGTACTGGATAATCCACCTCTCACCGTTGAATATCATCCATATCCGTTGCAACTCAGCGAAGTGGTCCCTGGACGACGCATTATGAATCCATCATTTTTGCTCCCACATGTGGAGTCCATATCTAAACACCTTACAGTATGTACAACAGGTCGAATGAAAATACAGAATGAGATTCGTACAGGGCTTCTCTGTATGTGGGCGTATGAATGTGAAAAATGTGGCGCTGAAGAAAATGTCACAACAGATGAAAATTTGTACTCAATTGTGAAATTAACACTGCGTTAGTATGGGTAGCTGTGGCCACTGGAATAGGTCACTCACAAGTAGAGGAGCTTATGGTAGTTCTGAATGTACCCATAATGACGTCAAAAATGTTTATAAAAGAAGAGAATTGAAAAGGTAAAATAAAATTATATGTTATAGTATTTTATGGTGATGATATGTGAATATTTTGTTTACGCGTGTGTATATATGTGTTTCCGTGAATCCTATAATATATTCTCTAAGTTGCAACATGCCATTAAATGTTTTCATAAATCAACCACAGAACAGTAGGAATAAGAACAAACAAAGGACTTAAAATCCGTAACATGAAAACTTGACAAATATATCAGTATGCCTAATATGTATACGCTTATCAGTTTTTCGAACCTAAACTTGAAGATTTGATGAAACGAAAATAATACTCTTTTAAGGAAGTTTACTAACTAAACAACTAGAGACCTGTTAAATTTGTAGATTCCTTTACTGACATAGGTGTTTTGTGGCTGTGATCGCTACAGTGTCATGTCCACGTTGCGGGGTGCCGTGGTATGTGAGTTTGATCCCAGCCCATGGCATGGCTCAAGTATAATATGAACACAGAGTAGAGACGCATGCAGATCAGAACATACATCAATTAAGAGGTCCCATAGCTTTTAGCCTTTCTGTGAAAAACTGTGTGATGTCAACCTCTCCCTCTCGCTCCCCCTCATCTAAGGCAGCTACGCTTCTAAGCATTTGATAACTTTCGTATTTGGTCAGTTGATAATTTAAAACCACATACAGGATTATGATTAAACTCAGGAAACGAATATAAAGTCTAATGTTCAAGTGACTGAAACCTGGAATTTTAGCAGGACCGTTAAAATAACTTAGATTTTTCCTTTAAAACTAAGTCTATTTTTGGGCAAACCGTAACAAAAATTAGATAACCTATATGTTTTAACTGAAATACGCTGCATTGGCATCGATTTACAGCACACTCAAATGACATGTAATGTTTCGTGTAAACATGAATAAAAAATCATCACTTCGACATATGAGGCGCTCAGAATACAAGTGGTGTAAGTCCAAAAAATAAAAAAGATCTGTATTTTTGTTGAATATGGGTGCTAGGAAGCTATTTTTTCAGATTTTTTATGAAACAAGTCTATATTTGAATTACTGTGTCTCTAGATGACAATACTTTACACAAAATGTCAGCAGAATTGATTATGTTCATAATACTTTTTGACCAATTTACATCAATATAGTTTTTATGGACTTACATCACTTTTATTCTGAGTGCCTCATATATGAATCCCGGAAAATATTAATCACGAAGCTATTTACAAATCATATATACAGTTTTGTATGCTTAAGACATTTTAAGTGGTAGTATTCGCTGGTTCAATGACCGGTCGTCTATGCTCCACACGAATATGTATGTATAATGAAGTTTCTGCCAGTTTCCATTTATTTACTGCTTCAGCGTTTTCCATTTTCACACAATCATATAGTTTATCTCGGTTATTCCGTGCAAAATTTGTTATTAGCTTATAGGTGTTCAGGGTCTGTCTAGATTACAGCGAAACAATAACAAAAGTAACTAAAATGTAGGCGTGTTTCAAGTGGAGCTTGTCCTGAAATGATCTTGCAAAAATATTTTTAATCCTAATTCATTACAAACTTATGCTTTCCATAGGAGTTACACACAATGTTGGTTATTTGTAAATGTTGTGAATCAGTTGTATATGTGTCGTGCTTTAAAATTTTTCAACCGAAATTACTTTGTAGAATTTGAATTTAATTAAATGTATTTCCACACATAATATGTACTAGATACTCAATACATAGTGAATTGCATCATGCCAAATTTATAAAAATCCTTGATTATCTGTGAACGTTTGATCAATTTACTGCAGATAATTTGAAAGATTTTTCATCTTAGGACTTACTATTGTATGAAAAATTACAGTCACTGATAGTTTTTAATTTGAGATATTAGAAAAGATTATGACCGTGAATCAGTGTGCCTTGTTGATTATTCAATCGAATAATCTTTTGAATTGTTTCTGTGTTCATAAAATGTTATCTAAAAGGATGTATGTACATAAATGTGTGTACATGTACCTAATAAGTTCAGGCGCACTTCATTACATTTACCAATTTGGTACTATCAAGAATTCTATGATAATCATGTGTTTTAATAATTTTATACATTCCATAAAAAAGGGTGTTTTACTATACAATTAAAAGGAATTTTTGCTCATTATACTATGTAAATAAATTTGTTTGTTTCCATGAATTCTTGCATTGTAACCATGATTTTTTTTTGTTGCTGAATTTAATTGGCACACAGACATAAACCTCGAATGGGATATGACTCTAAAACAGTGCATTGTCTACTAATTAACTCTTTTATTACTTTCAGCATGCCTTATGAATTCAGAATCGAAAGATAACCTGAGCTTCATTTTAATATCATTAAAAAATCTTTAATTGCGCTATCCTTTTACGAACCCGGTAAATCGTAACAATATTAAGCTAAATACATGCTTTCTTCCACAAAATAATTTGTCAGCTTACTTCTGAAGCTCCAAAAAATTAATTTACTCGAACTGTTACTCTGGCAATCTGAAAGGATTTGTTTTATTTGTCTTATAATTATTGTTGGCATTACTTTTTCTCACTAAATAAACACTTCAGTTATGTTTAAAAACAATTTATTGGGGCGATATATTTCTATGTCCATTGTGCGCCTTAGGTTGCCGAAAGTTGCCAAATGGAATCTCGTACAAAAAAACCTCTATCTTGACATAATTAAGAACAGCTGACCTGTGTTTTGTAGTTAATTGTTTGTTAAAAATTAGTAGGGGCATGCATATGGTACATGTAGTACATATGGTACATATGGTAAATGTCTGTTGCAATACCAATCACAGTAATCTAGTGCGGAAGCAAACTTGTCCTCAGTAGCTCGGTCTTCTCTTGCAGACGGCCGCCAATCACGAGGAAGAAACCGCTGGAGCAGGTTTACCTTGTAGCTGTCTGATCGACGTTCCAAATTTTTTGCGTAAAATGCTTGCCCTAATAATGAGTTTA
This sequence comes from Bacillus rossius redtenbacheri, assembly GCF_032445375.1. Classification (NCBI taxonomy): domain Eukaryota; kingdom Metazoa; phylum Arthropoda; class Insecta; order Phasmatodea; family Bacillidae; genus Bacillus; species Bacillus rossius. Next base: position 192,615,295 of record NC_086330.1, on the reverse strand, counting down.
AAAGCTGGTTTTATGCCCTGAGTAAATAATATTTTAGATTTTTAATTTGACATTCGTGTGGTTTTAATACCGGCCAGACGTGACCCCTGCAATTGCCCAATAGAGATTTTAAAAATGTGTGTGTACGAGACCCCGTGCATTTCTGGTTTTCTTGTGGGGTAATGTGAAATGAATTTTCATATTCACAAAGATTTATTTCAAAACCTGCAAACTCAATGCTGGAGACTTACTAATAAAATAATTCATGTGCAGGCAGTATTTGAGATGAAGCTTTTTATTTTTAGATACGATACGAGAAAATTGCTTAGGGTAAATGTTATTTCAAAACTTATTTCCCGAAACGATTTAAATCCTTGCATGGAAACAAATGGGGAAAAATTTCACGCCATTTTAATCTATAAGTCAACGACGAAAACCTTACATTTTTCATTTCTGGAATTTCGTCTATTCTTTACGAAACTGGCGATTCTTCACATAACCATAACATGATAATACATAGTACAAAAATATTTTCGGAGTGACTATTTACACGCAGAACAATAACATTCAGTTTTGGTCACCCAACGAAGTTTCGAGGTTTTAATGACACACAACATGCAACCACATTAAAACAATATATGTTTGGGATATCACACATAATTTTGTTAGAGATTACTTCTGGCGATAGTGAAAGTTCATTCTATTCTCTAGGCCAGTGTTTTTCAATCTGTGGGTCAAGACCCCGAGGGGGGTCGCGAAGCCTTACTCGGGGGGTCGCCGGCTGAAGCTAATAATGCTGACTCAACACTGGATGCCTGAAAATAAACCAGACAATATAAAAGTGAATAGTCAATAAAAAATAAGTACGCGGAACCTTTGCACACCAAAATGAAGTACAATAAAAAGTTGTATGCAAACAACAAAGAAATAAACTATTATCTTTGAAAGATTCGTGCAATGGGAGTGCATGACTTGATGTAGGCTTTTGGACATACGCCATTGCTAAGCAATGACGTATGTCCAAAAGCTTACATCAAGTCAAAGAAATAAACATCATAAAACATCAACAGTAAAAACAGCAACAGAATAGACTCGACTTGAACTTATCGCTAGCGTTTTGAGGGTCTTAACAACACTTTGTGGAGACTAGGGAAACACTATTTTATTACCTGAATCATAGTATTTTGCTGCTGACTAAGAGCTTTCAACTTCCGTTCAAAGAAATCCAACGGCTTATCAGCTTCTTTTTTATGCTTGGTTGTGAGATGCCGCATAAGCTTTGACGGTTTCATACTCTCACGTGATAAAACATCGCCGCAAATTACACATTGAGGTTTATTATTTATGACTGTGAACCCGTATTTCAAATAACTGTCATCGTAATGTCTATTTTTTTTTGGATTTGTTTCACCACCACCGCTATTGACACTCGTACCAGATGTTGAAGGCTGCGATCTTTTGAGAAACTTATCCATTTTACAAACGCGCCGAGCAAGTGAAAAACAAAAGAATTACGTCCGTTCTCTTCGGTGACTACTCTTAACTGGGTGAGATGAGAGTTGAAACAAAAGAACATTGCGGGCGGCGGCGGGTGGCGCGCGCGGGTCGCTTCCTGTCGCCGCAACGACAATGCGGCGTGGCAACGTGGCTGTCGCCGACGCAGTTTGGCCCGCGCGAGTTGGCGTCCAAGTTAAGTCGCACGTAGCCTTACCAACTTACCTCGTACTTAATTTCAAAACTCTCGCGGCTTCCTGCAGAAATGTAGATCCGAATAATAGATAATTGTACCGAAATAGAAAATACCATTAACGTAGTCTTTTAATTAAATAATTTCTTTGTCTTTCTGTGACACAAGGGGGTCGCCGGAATTTTTCAAGGGGTCGCGAAATCAAAAAGATTAAAAAACACTGCTCTAGGCTATTGATGAGATTACAGGGTATTCAAATAAGTCTTGGAGGCTATTGTTTGTCTCAGAATTTCACAACAAAAATTATTTTATGGAATTAAAATACAGTTTGCAACAAATCCAAGATGTCTTTTTCAGCTTATTATATTTCCATGTTGGCGCTTATAGCGACTTATACGCCATTAAATCTGCCTTTTACCAAAAAAATATAATATTTAGTATAAAATTAACATTATAGTCAAATACGAAAATAAACGTACGTTCTTTAGTTACCTCGCTTGTTGTTGCAGCAACTACGCATTATAAACTACAGTGTAGTGAGTCATCATATTTTTTTTTTTGTTTTGCTATTGGTTTTAGGTGTTTTGGGTATAGATTATGGCCCTCAGAATTGGTAAAATAAATGTTTAAACTGGAAAATACTTTAAGAACTAAAAATCTTTGTAGCATGTTTCTTTCCTACAAATATGTTCACAAGTACATAGAATATCCATAACTTATTTGGACTAAAGAAAACACAATGTAACAAGAGTTATTTTGTCACCACATAATATTTTCTTAGTGTGTCATTCTGTGTATTTTCTGGCGGCTACTTAGTAATAAGTTTAAAATTGTGTGTTATGGCTTAGCTAAAAACTTTTAAAAAAACCTTGCTTGGGTACTATCTTCTTTATCTTGTTTTCTATCATTGTGCTAAACGACGAAACGTACGTTGTACTTGACATAGTGATTATGTTCATACATCACGGAGAAATGTGAAATTATAACAAACTTCAAAATGCTGCCAACATACTAATTAGGTACTACCGTCAAGCGGGGTGACTACGGTCACGGGGGTGACTATGGTCAAAGCAAACATATATTTTAAGATTGCTCCTATCCTACAAAAAATTACACTACTAGCAATAACTATATTTTTTACAGAATATATGAACATATTGAAATATAACAGGAGAATGTTAACTTAAACTTCGCCAATATATATATATTTTTTGTTAAATATTTGTACCAGCAAATTTACCCCAAAATAAATGTTGGCTAAACTGTTTAACACAGCTGATCAGTGTCATGTGGTATAGCAAAAGGAGTACTTGTGTAACCTGCACCAAGATTTCAGGATTTTAGGTAAGTAAACATGTAAGCATTTATTTTAAAATTGCTGTATGCCATTAATAATTCTAATAAATAGTGTAAATACATAAATAATTTGGGGTTACTATGGTCATTTGTTAATTTTCATTATAACCTATGAAACATGCATATTTTTTAAAATATTAATGTCTACGATAGGTAACCTATTCAGAATTAACTAGCAATTAGGCCTTAAATGTATAAAAACAAGAATACAGATACTTATCACTGTGTTCTTTTTATATTTATTTGCAGGTGATCTTCATGGTGAGAACCTATCAACGATCCCCTGGGTCGCGATCCTACATGGATTACAGCCCAGAACAAATGGATTCAGCAATTACTGCTGTTAGAAAGGGAATGAGCATGACAGCTGCCGAAAGATACAAAGTAAAAATGGAAGCGTTGAGGAAAAGATGCAAGAACATGGACATGAAGAGACCACGGGGACAGACAATATTAACGGAAGCTGAAGAATCCTTGTTGTGTTCTTACACCACCCAGCTTGCTGAATGGGGCTTCCCAATAACCTCATTTGAGTTACGTTTGCTCGTGCGATCGAACTTAAAAAAGCAGGGTAAAACAATCACAAGGTTTTCTAATGGGTGTACCCCAGGAGTAGAGTGGGCTCGGTCGTTCATAAAACGCAACAGTGAAAAAATATGTTCCCGCATGGTCTCAAACATCAACCCCAAACGTTCTCAGTGAAATCCTGAAGATGTTAACAACTATTTTGACAATATGGCAGACATTAGTAACAGAATCTACAGACTTAGGACTTTTCTTAAAAAATCTCGAGGGGGTTTCTTTATTTGGTCAGACAAGCCAGATGTTTCTGTCATTGACAAAGCACAGGTAATCAGAGTTCTTCCTGCATCAGTTGAAGAGAGAAGAGGCAGGTTAATGTTTCATGTAACGTTTGATAGCTTTAATGTTGGTTAAACTTTTCAACCAAACGTGTGTTTTTTAGTGACGTTGTTGGAGAATTTACAAATTGGTTGGCAAAATGAACAATTATGGAACTGCATGTAACATAACTATGGGTACCATAGATATGATGCCCTATTTAGGACTTTTTTATATATTTCACTCTTGTGTATTGCTATGTATTCATTATTTTGTGTGACCATGTTCACCCCTTTAAAAATTCACCATTTTCAGAATGTTTTGCATTGGTTTTGTGTTGTGACCATAGTGACCCCAATCGGTGAGGTGACTATGGTCACAATGTATTATTTTTTTACTTAAATATATAGGCTCAAAAAAATTCATGCTAATAGTATTTTGAAAGCCAGAATCAAGTACTGTGTTGTACAAATTTTTAATGAAATATATAATTAAATATAACAAATCTGGTATGAAAAAACCATTAAAAGTTACCATAGTCACCCCGCTTGACGGTACTCTAGTTCACCAATTACAGAAGCCGGCAACTGAAACATTACACCTTTTACCAGACGTTAATACACTAAACTATACTTTTGCGCTTTCACTGCCAACTAAATCGGATGTTTACTATACAATATTACATTATACGCAGTTTTGGCAGAGATGTTTTCGAGGGCGAATTTTATAAAGTGTTCAGTTAAGCGTAAATGTACGGTATGCCATCACAAAAAAAAAAAAATCACTTCACTGTAACTATTTTTTTTAAATTTATTTTAAACTAATATTTTTAGCATTTGCATATGATTTATCGATATATATTAATCAAAACATATAACAACTTTCAGATGTTCAATTATGCACAGAAACATTATTTCTGAAATAAATATTATTTGAAAATTACTGTTGTGCATCTGTATTCCTACTATAGTCCTTTCCAATAACTATGGTATCTCAATAAAACATTTTAAAATTTTGTTTGATCGAAATTAAGGGTAATTTCTTGAATAGTATTCTGTAAGGTAAAATCAAATCATTATCTTTAAATATCTCACCAAAAGCAATTTAGTAAATTAATGCGTCTTTGCTACTATATTTGATTTCTGGGCGATTTGTCCCTACTTTTCATTCTTTGAAATGTTGTGCCTTTCCGAAAAAAAATATATATTACAGAGTAACACCATTTTCTTATTTAGGTTTTAAAACTCTTCTACAAGTGTTGCGGTTCAAACTGAAAGCCAGAGTCTGGCAGGTCTAGCAGAGAAGAGTAAGTTAGGTAGCTAAAGTCTTCGAACAACAGAAAGGCAGGAATGAATGACCTCACTTCCAAGAATGTCTCTACCTGCTAGCATTTTAGTTTGGCAACAAGTCAGCCCGCCCCCTTTCTGACACGGGACTTGGGAGATTATCTTACCCGGGAATGACCAAACCTATTAGAAAGAGAGGTCCCACAGGCGAGAGAGACGGAGATACGAGCGCTCCTTGCCACCATTACGTAAACTATTGAGAGAATCCCGAGACCTTGCAGTACACAGTTTTAGCAGCTGTGATGAATTCTCAAGGCTGAAGACTTCAATTTAGTATGGCATACGGCATTAAAAAGACGAGGCAGACAGAAAATCTGGAGAGTACATGTTGTTAAGGAAGGTTGTAGCTTTCATTTGGCATGTAGTTCATATTGAGACATTGTATGATATTAGCCCTTTGGTGGATTCAAAATAAAGTAACATTTCCGAAAAGTGATTTATTTCGTTGAACATTATTTCAAAAAACAATCACTAAAAAAGCATATATATATATATATAAATATAAATATATATATATATGGTAAATTATAAGGAACTGACCTTAACATTTAGTATATAGCAGTGAAATTTTATAATTTTAAAAGCTGAATGTTTTAAATCAATTTTTGTTTCGATGACGGTAATCAACGGGAGATAATACATAATAAAAATAATATAATATAAAATAAATATATAAATATACTAAATAATTTTCAAAAAATTGCTATCCTACAATGGGCATGCTAATAACACTAAAAAAAAAAAAAAAAGAATTACGTATATTTTGAGAAGAATTTGCCTTCCTCTTTAATATTTTCAAGTTTTTTCTTCAAAACATAAAAATAGAATGTCATAAATAAATTTTTGTTTGGAAGCCTGCAATCGGCGGGAGAAGCTATAGCATGAAAGGAAAACAGGGCGCGCGAACTTGTTGCTGTCCGTCGGCATTAACAGTGTCGGCCCAGATAGAAATTCTGAAATGTACATATTGTTAGGGAAGGTTAGAGCTTTCATTTGCATAGTGTCTGATATTGGGACTATCCTTGGTATGAGCCCTGTGGTGGTTTCAGTATAAGAATAATTTTTGAAAAAGTGCTTTATTCAATGAGCGTGCAATTAAAAAGTACAAAATGAAAAAAAGAAAACACATATATTTCATGAAGAAATTGCCTTCTTCTTTAATATTCTCAAGTTTTTTCTTCAAAAAATAAATATAGAACGTCATAAATAAATTTTTGTTTGGAAGACTGCAATCGGCGGGAGAAGCTATAGCATGAAAGGAAAACAGGGCGCGCGAACTTGTTGCAGTCCGTCGGCATTAAAAGAGTCAGCCCAGATATAAATTCTGAAATGTACATATTGTTAGGGAAGGTTAGAGCTTTCATTTGCATAGTATCTGATATTGGGACTATCCTTGGTATGAGCCCTGTGGTGGTTTCAGTATAAGAATAATTTTTGAAAAAGTGCTTTATTCAATGGGCGTGCAATTAAAAAGTACAAAATGAAAAAAAGTAATTACATATATTTCATGAAGAATTTGCCTTCCTCTTTAATATTCTCAAGTTTTTTCTGCAGAATATAAATATAGAACGTCATAAATAAATTTTTGTTTGGAAGCCTGCAATCGGCGGGAGAAGCTATAGCATGAAAGGAATACAGGGAGCGCGAACTTGTTGCTGTCCGTCGGCATTAAAAGTGTCGGCCCAGATAGAAATTCTGAAATGTACATATTGTTAGGGAAGGTTAGAGCTTTCATTTGCATAGTGTCTGATATTGGGACTATCCTTGGTATGAGCCCTGTGGTGGTTTCAGTATAATAAATAATTTTTGAAAAAGTGCTTTATTCAATGGGCATGCAATTAAAAAGTACAAAATAAAAAAAAAATTACATATATTTCATTAAGAATTAGCTTTCCTCTTCAATATTCTCAAGTTTTTTCTTCAAAAAATAAATATAGAACGTCATAAATAAATTTTTGTTTGGAAGACTGCAATCGGCGGGAGAAGCTATAGCATGAAAGGAATACAGGGAGCGCAAACTTGTTGCTGTCCGTCGGCATTAAAAGAGTCAGCCCAGATATAAATTCTGAAATGTACATATTGTTAGGGATGGTTAGAGCTTTCATTTGCATAGTGTCTGATATTGGGACTATCCTTGGTATGAGCCCTGTGGTGGTTTCAGTATAAGAATAATTTTTGAAAAAGTGCTTTATTCAATGGGCGTGCAATTAAAAAGTACAAAATGAAAAAAAGTAATTACATATATTTCATGAAGAATTTGCCTTCCTCTTTAATATTCTCAAGTTTCTTCTGCAGAATATAAATATAGAACGTCAAAAATAAATTTTTGTTTGGAAGCCTGCAATCGGCGGGAGAAGCTATAGCATGAAAGGAAAACAGGGCGCGCGAACTTGTTGCTGTCCGTCGGCATTAAAAGTGTCGACCCAGATAGAAATTCTGAAATGTACATATTGTTACGGAAGGTTAGGGCTTTCATTTGCATAGTGTCTGATATTGGGACTATCCTTGGTATGAGCCCTGTGGTGGTTTCAGTATAATAAATAATTTTTGAAAAAGTGCTTTATTCAATGGGCGTGCAATTAAAAAGTACAAAAAATGAAAAAAAGTAATTACATATATTTCATGAAGAATTAGCCTTCCTCTTTAATATTCTCAAGTTTTTTCTTCAAAAAATGAATATAGAACGTCATAAATAAATTTTTGTTTGGAAGCCTGCAATCGGCGGGAAAAGCTATAGCATGAAAGGAATACAGGGAGCGCGAACTTGTTGCTGTCCGTCGGCATTTAAAGAGTCGGCCCAGATATAAATTCTGAAATGTACATATTGTTAGGGAAGGTTAGAGCTTTCATTTGCATAGTGTCTGATATTGGGACTATCCTTGGTATGAGCCCTGTGGTGGTTTCAGTATAATAAATTATTTTTGAAAAAGTGCTTTATTCAATGAGCGTGCAATTAAAAAGTACAAAATGAAAAAAAGAAAACACATATATTTCATGAAGAAATTGCCTTCTTCTTTAATATTCTAAAGTTTTTTCTTCAAAAAATAAATATAGAACGACATAAATAAATTTTTGTTTGGAAGACTGCAATCGGCGGGAGAAGCTATAGCATGAAAGGAATACAAGGAGCGCGAACTTGTTGCTGTCCGTCGGCATTAAAAGAGTCGGCCCAGATATAAATTCTGAAATGTACATATTTTTAGGGAAGGTTAGAGCTTTCATTTGCATAGTGTCTGATATTGGGACTATCCTTGGTATGAGCCCTGTGGTGGTTTTAGTATAAGAATAATTTTTGAAAAAGTGCTTTATTCAATGAGCGTGCAATTAAAAAGTACAAAATGAAAAAAAGAAAACACATATATTTCATGAAGAAATTGCCTTCTTCTTTAATATTCTCAAGTTTTTTCTTCAAAAAATAAATATAGAACGTCATAAATAAATTTTTGTTTGGAAGACTGCAATCGGCGGGAGAAGCTATAGCATGAAAGGAAAACAGGGCGCGCGAACTTGTTGCTGTCCTTCGGCATTAAAAGAGTCAGCCCAGATATAAATTCTGAAATGTACATATTGTTAGGGAAGGTTAGAGTTTTCATTTGCATAGTGTCTGATATTGGGACTATCCTTGGTATGAGCCCTGTGGTGGTTTCAGTATAAGAATAATTTTTGAAAAAGTGCTTTATTCAATGGGCGTGCAATTAAAAAGTACAAAATGAAAAAAAGTAATTACATATATTTCATGAAGAATTTGCCTTCCTCTTTAATATTCTCAAGTTTTTTCTGCAGAATATAAATATAGAACGTCATAAAATTTTTGTTTGGAAGCCTGCAATCGGCGGGAGAAGCTATAGCATGAAAGGAATACAGGGAGCGCGAACTTGTTGCTGTCCGTCGGCATTTAAAGAGTCGGCCCAGATATAAATTCTGAAATGTACATATTGTTAGGGAAGGTTAGAGCTTTCATTTGCATAGTGTCTGATATTGGGACTATCCTTGGTATGAGCCCTGTGGTGGTTTCAGTATAAGAATAATTTTTGAAAAAGTGCTTTATTCAATGGGCGTGCCATTAAAAAGTACAAAATGAAAAAAAGAAAACACATATATTTCATAAAGAAATTGCCTTCCTCTTTAATATTCTCAAGTTTTTTTTCAAAATATAAGTAGAGAATGTCATAAATAAATCTTTGTTTGGAAGCCTGCAATCGGCGGGAGAAGCTATAGCATGAAAGGAAAACAGGGCGCGCGAACTTGTTGCTGTCCGTCGGCATTAAAAGTGTCGGCCCAGATAGAAATTCTGAAATGTACATATTGTTAGGGAAGGTCAGAGCTTTCATTTGCATAGTGTCTGATATTGGGACTATCCTTGGTATGAGCCCTGTGGTGGTTGCAGTATAATAAATAATTTTTGAAAAAGTGATTTATTCAATGGGCGTGCAATTAAAAAGTACAAAATGAAAAAAAGAAAACACATATATTTAATGAAGAAATTGCCTTCTTTTTTAATATTCTCAAGTTTTTTCTTCAAAATATAAATATAGAACATCATAAATAAATTTTTGTTTGGAAGCCTGCAATCGGCGGGAGAAGCTATAGCATGAAAGGAAAACAGGGCGCGCGAACTTGTTGCTGTCCGTCGGCATTAAAAGTGTCGGCCCAGATAGAAATTCTGAAATGTACATATTGTTAGGGAAGGTTAGAGCTTTCATTTGCATAGTGTCTGATATTGGGACTATCCTTGGTATGAGCCCTGTGGTGGTTTCAGTATAATAAATAATTTTTGAAAAAGTGCTTTATTCAATGGGCGTGCAATTAAAAAGTACAAAAGGAAAAAAAGTAATTACATATATTTCATGAAGAATTAGCCTTCCTCTTTAATATTCTCAAGTTTTTTCTTCAAAAAATAAATATAGAACGTCATAAATAAATTTTTGTTTGGAAGCCTGCAATCGGCGGGAGAAGCTATAGCATGAAAGGAAAACAGGGCGCGCGAACTTGTTGCTGTCCGTCGGCATTAAAAGTGTCGGCCCAGATAGAAATTCTGAAATGTACATATTGTTAGGGAAGGTTAGAGCTTTCATTTGCATAGTGTCTAATATTGGGACTATCCTTGGTATGAGCCCTGTGGTGGTTTCAGTATAATAAATAATTTTTGAAAAAGTGCTTTATTCAATGGGCGTGCAATTAAAAAGTACAAAATGAAAAAAAGTAATTACATATATTTCATGAAAAATTTGCCTTCCTCTTTAATATTCTCAAGTTTTTTCTTCAAAAAATAAATATAGAACGTCATAAATAAATTTTTGTTTGGAAGACTGCAATCGGCGGGAGAAGATATAGCATGAAAGGAAAACAGGGCGCGCGAATTTGTTGCTGTCCGTCGGGATTAAAAGTGTCGGCCCAGATAGAAATTCTGAAATGTACATATTGTTAGGGAAGGTTCGAGCTTTCATTTGCATAGTGTCTGATATTAGGACTATCCTTGGTATGAGCCCTGTGGTGGTTTCAGTATAATAAATAATTTTTGAAAAAGGGTTTTTTCAATGGGCGTGCAATTAAAAAGTACAAAATGAAAAAAAGAAAATACATAAATTTCATGAAGAAATTGCCTTCTTCTTTAATATTCTCAAGTTTTTTCTTCAAAATATAAATATAGAACGTCATAAATAAATTTTTGTTTGGAAGCCTGCAAACGGCGGGAGAAGCTATAGCATGAAAGGAAAACAGGGCGCGCGAACTTGTTGCTGTCCGTCGGCATTAAAAGTGTCGGCCCAAATAGAAATTCTGAAATGTTCATATTGTTAGGGAAGGTTAGAGCTTTCATTTGCATAGTGTCTGATATTGGGATTATCTTTGTATGAGCCCTGTGGTGGTTTCAGTAAAATAAATAATTTTTGAAAAAGTGCTTTATTCAATGGGCGTGCAATTAAAAAGTACAAAATGAAAAAAGTAATTACATATATTTCATGAAGAATTTGCCTTCCTCTTTAATATTCTCAAGTTTTTTCTTCAAAAAATAAATATAGAACGTCATAAATAAATTTTTGTTTGGAAGAATGCAATCGGCGGGAGAATCTATAGCATGAAAGGAAAACAGGGCGCGCGAACATGTTGCTGTCCGTCGGCATTAAAAGTGTCGGCCCAGATAGAAATTCTGAAATGTACATATTGTTAGGGAAGGTTAGAGCTTTCATTTGCATAGTGTCTGATATTGGGACTATCCTTGGTATGAGCCCTGTGGTGGTTTCAGTATAATAAATAATTTTTGAAAAAGTGCTTTATTCAATGGGCGTGCAATTAAAAAGTACAAAATGAAAAAAAGAAAACACATATATTTCATGAAGAATTTGCCTTCTTCTTTAATATTCTCAAGTTTTTTCTTCAAAATATAAATATAGAACATCATAAATAAATTTTTGTTTGGAAGACTGCAATCGGCGGGAGAAGCTATAGCATGAAAGGAAAACAGGGTGCGCGAACTTGTTTCTGTCCGTCGGCATTAAAAGTGTCGGCCCAGATAGAAATTCTGAAATGTACATATTGTTAGGGAAGGTTAGAGCTTTCATTTGCATAGTGTCTGATATTGGGACTATCCTTGGTATGAGCCCTGTGGTGGTTTCAGTATAATAAATAATTTTTGTAAAAGTGCTTTATTCAATGGGCGTGCAATTAAAAAGTACAAAATGAAAAAAAGAAAACACATATATTTCATGAAGAAATTGCCTTCTTCTTTAAAATTCTCAAGTATTTTCTTCAAAAAATAAATATAGAACGTCATAAATAAATTTTTGTTTGAAAGCCTGCAATCGGCGGGAGAAGCTATATCATGAAAGGAATAGAGTGCGCGCGAACTTGTTGCTGTCCCTCGGCATTAAAAGTGTCGGCCCAGATAGAAATTCTGAAATGTACCTATTGTTACGGAAGGTTAGGGCTTTCATTTGCATAGTGTCTGATATTGGGACTATCCTTGGTATGAGCCCTGTGGTGGTTTCAGTATAAGAATAATTTTTGAAAAAGTGCTTTATTCAATGGGCGTGCAATTAAAAAGTACAAAATAAAAAAAAGTAATTACATATATTTCATGAAGAATTTGCCTTCCTCTTTAATATTCTCAAGTTTTTTCTGCAGAATATAAATATAGAACATCAAAAATAAATTTTTTGGTTTGTGAAGCCTGCAATCGGCGGGAGAAGCTATAGCATGAAAGGAAAACAGGGCGCGCGAACTTGTTGCTGTCCATCGGCATTAAAAGTGTCGGCCCAGATAGAAATTCTGAAATGTACATATTGTTACGGAAGGTTAGGGCTTTCATTTGCATAGGGTCTGATATTGGGACTATCCTTGGTATGAGCCCTGTGGTGGTTTCAGTATAATAAATAATTTTTGAAAAAGTGCTTTATTCAATGGGCTTGCAAATTAAAAGTACAAAATGAAAAAAAGTAATTACATATATTTCATGAAGAATTAGCCTTCCTCTTTAATATTCTCAAGTTTTTTCTTCAAAAAATGAATATAGAACGTCATAAATAAATTTTTGTTTGGAAGCCTGCAATCGGCAGGAGAAGCTATAGCATGAAAGGAATACAGGAAGCGCGAACTTGTTGCTGTCCGTCGGCATTTAAAAAGTCGGCCCAGATATAAATTCTGAAATGTACATATTGTTAGGGAAGGTTAGAGCTTTCATTTGCATAGTGTCTGATATTGGGACTATCCTTGGTATGAGCCCTGTGGTGGTTTCATTATAATAAATAATTTTTGAAAAAGTGCTTTATTCAATGAGCGTGCAATTAAAAAGTACAAAATGAAAAAAAGAAAACACATATATTTCATGAAGAAATTGCCTTCTTCTTTAATATTCTCAAGTTTTTTCTTCAAAAAATAAATATAGAACGTCATAAATAAATTTTTGTTTGAAAGACTGCAATCGGCGGGAGAAGCTATAGCATGAAAGGAATACAAGGAGCGCGAACTTGTTGCTGTCCGTCGGCATTAAAAGAGTCGGCCCAGATAGAAATTCTGAAATGTACATATTGTTAGGGAAGGTTAGAGCTTTCATTTGCATAGTGTCTGATATTGGGACTATCCTTGGTATGAGCCCTGTGGTGGTTTCAGTATAAGAATAATTTTTGAAAAAGTGCTTTATTCAATGAGCGTGCAATTAAAAAGTACAAAATGAAAAAAAGAAAACACATATATTTCATGAAGAAATTGCCTTCTTCTTTAATATTCTCAAGTTTTTTCTTCAAAAAATAAATATAGAACGTCAAAATAAATTTTTGTTTGGAAGACTGCAATCGGCGGGAGAAGCTATAGCATGAAAGGAATACAAGGAGCGCGAACTTGTTGCTGTCCGTCGTTATTAAAAGAGTCGGCCCAGATATAAATTCTGAAATGTACATATTGTTAGGGAAGGTTAGAGCTTTCATTTGCATAGTGTCTGATATTGGGACTATCCTTGTATGAGCCCTGTGGTGATTTCAGTATAAGAATAATTTTTGAAAAAGTGTTTTTTTCAATGGGCGTGCAATTAAAAAGTACAAAATGAAAAAAGTAATTACATATATTTCATGAAGAATTTGCCTTCCTCTTTAATATTCTCAAGTTTTTTCTGCAGAATATAAATATAGAACGTCATAAATAAATTTTTGTTTGGAAGCCTGCAATCGGCGGGAGAAGCTATAGCATGAAAGGAATACAGGGAGCGCGAAATTGTTGCTGTCCGTCGGCATTTAAAGAGTCGGCCCAGGTATAAATTCTGAAATGTACATATTGTTAGGGAAAGTTAGAGCTTTCATTTGCATAGTGTCTGATATTGGGACTATCCTTGGTATGAGCCCTGTGGTGGTTTCAGTATAAGAATAATTTTTGAAAAAGTGCTTTATTCAATGGGCGTGCAATTAAAAAGTACAAAATGAAAAAAAGAAAACACATATATTTCATAAATAAATTGCCTTCCTCTTTAATATTCTCAAGTTTTTTTTCAAAATATAAGTAGAGAATATCATAAATAAATCTTTGTTTGGAAGCCTGTAATCGGCGGGAGAAGCTATAGCATGAAAGGAAAACAGGGCGCGCGAACTTGTTGCTGTCCGTCGGCATTAAAAGTGTCGGCCCAGATAGAAATTCTGAAATGTACATATTGTTAGGGAAGGTTAGAGCTTTCATTTGCATAGTGTCTGATATTGGGACTATCCTTGGTATGAGCCCTGTGGTGGTTTCAGTATAAGAATAATTTTTGAAAAAGTGCTTTATTCAATGGGCGTGCAATTAAAAAGTACAAAATGAAAAAAAGAAAATAAATAAATTTTATGAAGAAATTGCCTTCTTCTTTAATATTCTCAAGTTTTTTCTTCAAAATATAAATATAGAACGTCATAAATAAATTTTTGTTTGGAAGCCTGCAATCGGCGGGAGAAGCTATAGCATGAAAGGAAAACAGGGTGCGCGAACTTGTTGCTGTCCGTCGGCATTAAAAGTGTCGGCCCAAATAGAAATTCTGAAATGTACATATTGTTAGGGAAGGTTACAGCTTTCATTTGCATAGTGTCTGATATTGGGACTATCCTTGGTATGAGCCCTGTGGTGGTTTCAGTATAATAAATAATTTTTGAAAAAGTGCTTTATTCAATGGGCGTGCAATTAAAAAGTACAAAATGAAAAAAGTAATTACATATATTTCATGAAGAATTTGCCTTCCTCTTTAATATTCTCAAGTTTTTTCTTCAAAAAATAAATATAGAACGTCATAAATAAATTTTTGTTTGGAAGACTGCAATCGGCGGGAGAATCTATAGCATGAAAGGAAAACAGGGCGCGCGAACATGTTGCTGTCCGTCGGCATTAAAAGTGTCGGCCCAGATAGAAATTCTGAAATGTACATATTGTTAGGGAAGGTTAGAGCTTTCATTTGCATAGTGTCTGATATTGGGACTATCCTTGGTATGAGCCCTGTGGTGGTTTCAGTATAATAAATAATTTTTGAAAAAGTGCTTTATTCAATGGGCGTGCAATTAAAAAGTACAAAATGACAAAAAGAAAACACATATATTTCATGAAGAATTTGCCTTCTTCTTTAATATTCTCAAGTTTTTTCTTCAAAATATAAATATAGAACATCATAAATAAATTTTTGTTTGGAAGACTGCAATCGGCGGGAGAAGCTATAGCATGAAAGGAAAACAGGGTGCGCGAACTTGTTTCTGTCCGTCGGCATTAAAAGTGTCGGCCCAGATAGAAATTCTGAAATGTACATATTGTTAGGGAAGGTTAGAGCTTTCATTTGCATAGTGTCTGATATTGGGACTATCCTTGGTATGAGCCCTGTGGTGGTTTCAGTATAATAAATAATTTTTGTAAAAGTGCTTTATTCAATGGGCGTGCAATTAAAAAGTACAAAATGAAAAAAAGAAAACACATATATTTCATGAAGAAATTGCCTTCTTCTTTAATATTCTCAAGTATTTTCTTCAAAAAATAAATATAGAACGTCATAAATAAATTTTTGTTTGGAAGCCTGCAATCGGCGGGAGAAGCTATAGCATGAAAGGAATACAGTGCGCGCGAACTTGTTGCTGTCCGTCGGCATTAAAAGTGTCGGCCCAGATAGAAATTCTGAAATGTACATATTGTTACGGAAGGTTAGTGCTTTCATTTGCATAGTGTCTGATATTGGGACTATCCTTGGTATGAGCCCTGTGGTGGTTTCAGTATAAGAATAATTTTTGAAAAAGTTTTTTATTCAATGGGCGTGCAATTAAAAGTAAAAGATGTATAAAAGTAATTACATATATTTCATGCAGAATTTGCCTTCCTCTTTAATATTCTCAAGTTTTTTCTGCAGAATATAAATATAGAACGTCAAAAATAAATTTTTTGGTTTGGAAGCCTGCAATCGGCGGGAGAAGCTATAGCATGAAAGGAAAACAGGGCGCGCGAACTTGTTGCTGTCCATCGGCATTAAAAGTGTCGGCCCAGATAGAAATTCTGAAATGTACATATTGTTACGGAAGGTTAGGCCATTCATTTGCATAGTGTCTGATATTGGGACTATCCTTGGTATGAGCCCTGTGGTGGTTTCAGTATAATAAATAATTTTTGAAAAAGTGCTTTATTCAATGGGCTTGCAAATTAAAAGTACAAAATGAAAAAAAGTCATTACATATATTTCATGAAGAATTAGCCTTCCTCTTTAATATTCTCAAGTTTTTTCTTCAAAAAATGAATATAGAACGTCATAAATAAATTTTTGTTTGGAATCCTGCAATCGGCGGGAGAAGCTATAGCATGAAAGGAATACAGGGAGCGCGAACTTAATGCTGTCCGTCGGCATTTAAAAAGTCGGCCCAGATATAAATTCTGAAATGTACATATTGTTAGGGAAGGTTAGAGCTTTCATTTGCATAGTGTCTGATATTGGGACTATCCTTGGTATGAGCCCTGTGGTGGTTTCAGTATAAGAATAATTTTTGAAAAAGTGCTTTATTCAATGGGCGTGCAATTAAAAAGTACAAAATGAAAAAAGTAATTACATATATTTCGTGAAGAATTTGCCTTCCTCTTTAATATTCTCAAGTTTAGTCTGCAGAATATAAATATAGAACGTCAAAAATAAATTTTTGTTTGGAAGCCTGCAATCGGCGGGAGAAGCTATAGCATGAAAGGAAAACAGGGCGCGCGAACTTGTTGCTGTCCGTCGGCATTAAAAGTGTCGGCCCAGATAGAAATTCTGAAATGTACATATTGTTAGGGAAGGTTAGAGCTTTCATTTGCATAGTGTCTGATATTGGGACTATCCTTGGTATGAGCCCTGTGGTGGTTTCAGTATAATAAATAATTTTTGAAAAAGTGCTTTATTCAATGGGCGTGCAATTAAAAAGTACAAAATGAAAAAAAGTAATTACATATATTTCATGAAGAATTTGCCTTCCTCTTTAATTTTCTCAAGTTTTTTCTTCAAAAAATAAATATAGAACGTCATAAATAAATTTTTGTTTGGAAGCCTGCAATCGGCGGGTGAAGCTATAGCATGAAAGGAATACAGGGCGCGCGAACTTGTTGCTGTCCGTCGGCATTAAAAGTGTCGGCCCAGATAGAAATTCTGAAATGTACATATTGTTAGGGCAGGTTATATCTTTCATTTGCATAGTGTCTGATATTGGGACTATCCTTGGTATGAGCCCTGTGGTGGTTTCAGTATAATAAATAATTTTGGAAAAAGTTCTTTATTCAATGGGCGTGCAATTAAAAAGTACAAAATGAAAAAAAAAAAATACATAAATTTCATAAAGAAATTGCCCTCTTCTTTAATATTCTCAAGTTTTTTCTTGAAATATAAATATAGAACGTCATAAATAAATTTTTGTTTGGAAGCCTGCAATCGGCGGGAAAAGCTATATCATGAAAGGAAAACAGGGCGCGCGAACTTGTTGCTGTCCGTCAGCATTAAAAGTGTCGGCCCAGATAGAAATTCTGAAATGTACATATTGTTAGGGAAGGTTTGAGCTTTCATTTGCATAGTGTCTGATATTGGAACTATCCTTGGTATGATCCCTGTGGTGGTTTCAGTATAAGAATAATTTTTGAAAAAGTGCTTTATTCAATGGGCGTGCAATTAAAAAGTACAAAATTAAAAAGAGAAAACACATATATTTCATGAAGAAATTGCCTTCTTTAATATTCTCAAGTTTTTTCTTCAAAATATAAATATAGAACGTCATAAATAAATCTTTGTTTGGAAGCCTGCAATCGGCGGGAGAAGCTATAGCATGAAAGGAAAACAGGGCGCGCGAACTTGTTGCTGTCCGTCGGCATTATAAGTGTCGGCCCAGATAGAAATTCTGAAATGTACATATTGTTAGGGAAGGTTAGAGCTTTCATTTGCATAGTGTCTGATATTGGGACTATCCTTGGTGTGATCCCTGTGGTGGTTTCAGTATAATAAATAATTTTTTAAAAAGTGCTTTATTCAATGGGCGTGCAATTAAAAAGTACAAAATGAAAAAAAGCAATTACATATATTTCATGAAGAAATTGCCTTCTTCTTTAATATTCTCAAGTTTTTTCTTCAAAAAATAAATATAGAATGTCATAAATAAATTTTTGTTTGGAAGACTGCAATCGGCGAGAGAAGCTATAGCATGAAAGAAATACAAGGAGCGCGAACTTGTTGCTGTCCGTCGGCATTTAAAAAGTCGGCCCAGATATAAATTCTGAAATGTACATATTGTTAGGGAAGGTTAGAGCTTTCATTTGCATAGTGTCTGATATTGGGACTATCCTTGGTATGAGCCCTGTGGTGGTTTCAGTATAAGAATAATTTTTGAAAAAGTGCTTTATTCAATGAGCGTGCAATTAAAAAGTACAAAATGAAAAAAAGAAAACACATATATTTCATGAAGAAATTGCCTTCTTCTTTAATATTCTCAAGTTTTTTCTTCAAAAAATAAATATAGAACGTCATAAATAAATTTTTGTTTGGAAGACTGCAATCGGCGGGAGAAGCTATAGCATGAAAGGAATACAAGGAGCGCGAACTTGTTGCTGTCCGTCGGCATTAAAAGAGTCTGCCCAGATATAAATTCTGAAATGTACATATTGTTAGGGAAGGTTAGAGCTTTCATTTGCATAGTGTCTGATATTGGGACTATCCTTGTATGAGCCCTGTGGTGATTTCAGTATAAGAATAATTTTTGAAAAAGTGCTTTATTCAATGGGCGTGCAATTAAAAAGTACAAAATGAAAAAAGTAATTACATATATTTCATGAAGAATTTGCCTTCCTCTTTAATATTCTCAAGTTTTTTCTGCAGAATATAAATATAGAACGTCATAAATAAATTTTTGTTTGGAAGCCTGCAATCGGCGGGAGAAGCTATAGCATGAAAGGAATACAGGGAGCGCGAAATTGTTGCTGTCCGTCGGCATTTAAAGAGTCGGCCCAGGTATAAATTCTGAAATGTACATATTGTTAGGGAAGGTTAGAGCTTTCATTTGCATAGTGTCTGATATTGGGACTATCCTTGGTATGAGCCCTGTGGTGGTTTCAGTATAAGAATAATTTTTGAAAAAGTGCTTTATTCAATGGGCGTGCAATTAAAAAGTACAAAATGAAAAAAAGAAAACACATATATTTCATAAAGAAATTGCCTTCCTCTTTAATATTCTCAAGTTTTTTTTCAAAATATAAGTAGAGAATGTCATAAATAAATCTTTGTTTGGAAGCCTGTAATCGGCGGGAGAAGCTATAGCATGAAAGGAAAACAGGGCGCGCGAACTTGTTGCTGTCCGTCGGCATTAAAAGTGTCGGCCCAGATAGAAATTCTGAAATGTACATATTGTTAGGGAAGGTTAGAGCTTTCATTTGCATAGTGTCTGATATTGGGACTATCCTTGGTATGAGCCCTGTGGTGGTTTCAGTATAAGAATAATTTTTGAAAAAGTGCTTTATTCAATGGGCGTGCAATTAAAAAGTACAAAATGAAAAAAAGAAAATAAATAAATTTTATGAAGAAATTGCCTTCTTCTTTAATATTCTCAAGTTTTTTCTTCAAAATATAAATATAGAACGTCATAAATAAATTTTTGTTTGGAAGCCTGCAATCGGCGGGAGAAGCTATAGCATGAAAGGAAAACAGGGTGCGCGAACTTGTTGCTGTCCGTCGGCATTAAAAGTGTCGGCCCAAATAGAAATTCTGAAATGTACATATTGTTAGGGAAGGTTACAGCTTTCATTTGCATAGTGTCTGATATTGGGACTATCCTTGGTATGAGCCCTGTGGTGGTTTCAGTATAATAAATAATTTTTGAAAAAGTGCTTTATTCAATGGGCGTGCAATTAAAAAGTACAAAATGAAAAAAGTAATTACATATATTTCATGAAGAATTTGCCTTCCTCTTTAATATTCTCAAGTTTTTTCTTCAAAAAATAAATATAGAACGTCATAAATAAATTTTTGTTTGGAAGACTGCAATCGGCGGGAGAATCTATAGCATGAAAGGAAAACAGGGCGCGCGAACATGTTGCTGTCCGTCGGCATTAAAAGTGTCGGCCCAGATAGAAATTCTGAAATGTACATATTGTTAGGGAAGGTTAGAGCTTTCATTTGCATAGTGTCTGATATTGGGACTATCCTTGGTATGAGCCCTGTGGTGGTTTCAGTATAATAAATAATTTTTGAAAAAGTGCTTTATTCAATGGGCGTGCAATTAAAAAGTACAAAATGACAAAAAGAAAACACATATATTTCATGAAGAATTTGCCTTCTTCTTTAATATTCTCAAGTTTTTTCTTCAAAATAAAATATAGAACATCATAAATAAATTTTTGTTTGGAAGACTGCAATCGGCGGGAGAAGCTATAGCATGAAAGGAAAACAGGGTGCGCGAACTTGTTTCTGTCCGTCGGCATTAAAAGTGTCGGCCCAGATAGAAATTCTGAAATGTACATATTGTTAGGGAAGGTTAGAGCTTTCATTTGCATAGTGTCTGATATTGGGACTATCCTTGGTATGAGCCCTGTGGTGGTTTCAGTATAATAAATAATTTTTGTAAAAGTGCTTTATTCAATGGGCGTGCAATTAAAAAGTACAAAATGAAAAAAAGAAAACACATATATTTCATGAAGAAATTGCCTTCTTCTTTAATATTCTCAAGTATTTTCTTCAAAAAATAAATATAGAACGTCATAAATAAATTTTTGTTTGGAAGCCTGCAATCGGCGGGAGAAGCTATAGCATGAAAGGAATACAGTGCGCGCGAACTTGTTGCTGTCCGTCGGCATTAAAAGTGTCGGCCCAGATAGAAATTCTGAAATGTACATATTGTTACGGAAGGTTAGGGCTTTCATTTGCATAGTGTCTGATATTGGGACTATCCTTGGTATGAGCCCTGTGGTGGTTTCAGTATAAGAATAATTTTTGAAAAAGTTTTTTATTCAATGGGCGTGCAATTAAAAAGTAAAAGATGTATAAAAGTAATTACATATATTTCATGCAGAATTTGCCTTCCTCTTTAATATTCTCAAGTTTTTTCTGCAGAATATAAATATAGAACGTCAAAAATAAATTTTTTGGTTTGGAAGCCTGCAATCGGCGGGAGAAGCTATAGCATGAAAGGAAAACAGGGCGCGCGAACTTGTTGCTGTCCATCGGCATTAAAAGTGTAGGCCCAGATAGAAATTCTGAAATGTACATATTGTTATGGAAGGTTAGGGCATTCATTTGCATAGTGTCTGATATTGGGACTATCCTTGGTATGAGCCCTGTGGTGGTTTCAGTATAATAAATAATTTTTGAAAAAGTGCTTTATTCAATGGGCTTGCAAATTAAAAGTACAAAATGAAAAAAAGTCATTACATATATTTCATGAAGAATTAGCCTTCCTCTTTAATATTCTCAAGTTTTTTCTTCAAAAAATGAATATAGAACGTCATAAATAAATTTTTGTTTGGAATCCTGCAATCGGCGGGAGAAGCTATAGCATGAAAGGAATACAGGGAGCGCGAACTTAATGCTGTCCGTCGGCATTTAAAAAGTCGGCCCAGATATAAATTCTGAAATGTACATATTGTTAGGGAAGGTTAGAGCTTTCATTTGCATAGTGTCTGATATTGGGACTATCCTTGGTATGAGCCCTGTGGTGGTTTCAGTATAAGAAAAATTTTTGAAAAAGTGCTTTATTCAATGGGCGTGCAATTAAAAAGTACAAAATGAAAAAAGTAATTACATATATTTCGTGAAGAATTTGCCTTCCTCTTTAATATTCTCAAGTTTTTTCTGCAGAATATAAATATAGAACGTCAAAAATAAATTTTTGTTTGGAAGCCTGCAATCGGCGGGAGAAGCTATAGCATGAAAGGAAAACAGGGCGCGCGAACTTGTTGCTGTCCGTCGGCATTAAAAGTGTCGGCCCAGATAGAAATTCTGAAATGTACATATTGTTAGGGAAGGTTAGAGCTTTCATTTGCATAGTGTCTGATATTGGGACTATCCTTGGTATGAGCCCTGTGGTGGTTTCAGTATAATAAATAATTTTTGAAAAAGTGCTTTATTCAATGGGCGTGCAATTAAAAAGTACAAAATGAAAAAAAGTAATTACATATATTTCATGAAGAATTTGCCTTCCTCTTTAATTTTCTCAAGTTTTTTCTTCAAAAAATAAATATAGAACGTCATAAATAAATTTTTGTTTGGAAGCCTGCAATCGGCGGGTGAAGCTATAGCATGAAAGGAATACAGGGCGCGCGAACTTGTTGCTGTCCGTCGGCATTAAAAGTGTCGGCCCAGATAGAAATTCTGAAATGTACATATTGTTAGGGCAGGTTATATCTTTCATTTGCATAGTGTCTGATATTGGGACTATCCTTGGTATGAGCCCTGTGGTGGTTTCAGTATAATAAATAATTTTGGAAAAAGTGCTTTATTCAATGGGCGTGCAATTAAAAAGTACAAAATTAAAAAAAGAAAACACATATATTTCATGAAGAAATTGCCTTCTTTAATATTCTCAAGTTTTTTCTTCAAAATATAAATATAGAACGTCATAAATAAATCTTTGTTTGGAAGCCTGCAATCGGCGGGAGAAGCTATAGCATGAAAGGAAAACAGGGCGCGCGAACTTGTTGCTGTCCGTCGGCATTATAAGTGTCGGCCCAGATAGAAATTCTGAAATGTACATATTGTTAGGGAAGGTTAGAGCTTTCATTTGCATAGTGTCTGATATTGGGACTATCCTTGGTGTGATCCCTGTGGTGGTTTCAGTATAATAAATAATTTTTTAAAAAGTGCTTTATTCAATGGGCGTGCAATTAAAAAGTACAAAATGAAAAAAAGCAATTACATATATTTCATGAAGATTTTGCCTTCCTCTTTAATATTCTCAAGTTTTTTCTGCAGAATATAAATATAGAACGTCAAAAATAAATTTTTGTTTGGAAGCCTGCAATCGGCGGGAGAAGCTATAGCATGAAAGGAAAACAGGGCGCGCGAACTTGTTGCTGTCTGTCGGCATTAAAAGTGTCGGCCCAGATAGAAATTCTGAAATGTACATATTGTTAGGGAAGGTTAGGGCTTTCATTTGCATAGTGTCTGATATTGGGACTATCCTTGGTATGAGCCCTGTGGTGGTTTCAGTATAATAAATAATTTTTGAAAAAGTGCTTTATGAAATGAGCGTGCAATTAAAAAGTACAAAATGAAAAAAAGAAAACACATATATTTTATGAAGAAATTGCCTTCTTCTTTAATATTCTCAAGTTTTTTCTTCAAAAAATAAATATAGAATGTCATAAATAAATTTTTGTTTGGAAGACTGCAATCGGCGAGAGAAGCTATAGCATGAAAGAAATACAAGGAGCGCGAACTTGTTGCTGTCCGTCGGCATTTAAAAAGTCGGCCCAGATATAAATTCTGAAATGTACATATTGTTAGGGAAGGTTAGAGCTTTCATTTGCATAGTGTCTGATATTGGGACTATCCTTGGTATGAGCCCTGTGGTGGTTTCAGTATAAGAATAATTTTTGAAAAAGTGCTTTATTCAATGAGCGTGCAATTAAAAAGTACAAAATGAAAAAAAGAAAACACATATATTTCATGAAGAAATTGCCTTCTTCTTTAATATTCTCAAGTTTTTTCTAAAAAAAATAAATATAGAACGTCATAAATAAATTTTTGTTTGGAAGACTGCAATCGGCGGGAGAAGCTATAGCATGAAAGGAATACAAGGAGCGCGAACTTGTTGCTGTCCGTCGGCATTAAAAGAGTCTGCCCAGATATAAATTCTGAAATGTACATATTGTTAGGGAAGGTTAGAGCTTTCATTTGCATAGTGTCTGATATTGGGACTATCCTTGTATGAGCCCTGTGGTGATTTCAGTATAAGAATAATTTTTGAAAAAGTGCTTTATTCAATGGGCGTGCAATTAAAAAGTACAAAATGAAAAAAGTAATTACATATATTTCATGAAGAATTTGCCTTCCTCTTTAATATTCTCAAGTTTTTTCTGCAGAATATAAATATAGAACGTCAAAAATAAATTTTTTGGTTTGGAAGCCTGCAATCGGCGGGAGAAGCTATAGCATGAAAGGAAAACAGGGCGCGCGAACTTGTTGCTGTCCATCGGCATTAAAAGTGTCGGCCCAGATAGAAATTCTGAAATGTACATATTGTTACGGAAGGTTAGGGCATTCATTTGCATAGTGTCTGATATTGGGACTATCCTTGGTATGAGCCCTGTGGTGGTTTCAGTATAATAAATAATTTTTGAAAAAGTGCTTTATTCAATGGGCTTGCAAATTAAAAGTACAAAATGAAAAAAAGTCATTACATATATTTCATGAAGAATTAGCCTTCCTCTTTAATATTCTCAAGTTTTTTCTTCAAAAAATGAATATAGAACGTCATAAATAAATTTTTGTTTGGAATCCTGCAATCGGCGGGAGAAGCTATAGCATGAAAGGAATACAGGAAGCGCGAACTTAATGCTGTCCGTCGGCATTTAAAAAGTCGGCCCAGATATAAATTCTGAAATGTACATATTGTTAGGGAAGGTTAGAGCTTTCATTTGCATAGTGTCTGATATTGGGACTATCCTTGGTATGAGCCCTGTGGTGGTTTCATTATAATAAATAATTTTTGAAAAAGTGCTTTATTCAATGAGCGTGCAATTAAAAAGTACAAAATGAAAAAAAGAAAACACATATATTTCATGAAGAAATTGCCTTCTTCTTTAATATTCTCAAGTTTTTTCTTCAAAAAATAAATATAGAACGTCATAAATAAATTTTTGTTTGGAAGCCTGCAATCGGCGGGAGAAGCTATAGCATGAAAGGAATACAAGGAGCGCGAACTTGTTGCTGTCCGTCGGCATTAAAAGAGTCGGCCCAGATAGAAATTCTGAAATGTACATATTGTTAGGGAAGGTTAGAGCTTTCATTTGCATAGTGTCTGATATTGGGTCTATCCTTGGTATGAGCCCTGTGGTGGTTTCAGTATAAGAATAATTTTTGAAAAAGTGCTTTATTCAATGGGCGTGCAATTAAAAAGTACAAAATGAAAAAAAGAAAACACATATATTTCATGAAGAAATTGCCTTCTTCTTTAATATTCTCAAGTTTTTTCTTCAAAAAATAAATATAGAACATCATAAATAAATTTTTGTATGGAAGACTGCAATCGGCGGGTTAAGCTATAGCATGAAAGGAATACAAGGAGCGCGAACTTGTTGCTGTCCGTCGGCATTAAAAGTGTCGGCCCAGATATAAATTCTGAAATGTACATATTGTTCGGGAAAATTAGAGCTTTCATTTGCATAGTGTCTGATATTGGGACTATCCTTGGTATGAGCCCTGTGGTGGTTTCAGTATAAGAATAATTTTTGAAAAAGTGCTTTATTCAATGGGCGTGCAATTAAAAAGTACAAAATGAAAAAAGTAATTACATATATTTCGTGAAGAATTTGCCTTCCTCTTTAATATTCTCAAGTTTTTTCTGCAGAATATAAATATAGAACGTCAAAAATAAATTTTTGTTTGGAAGCCTGCAATCGGCGGGAGAAGCTATAGCATGAAAGGAAAACAGGGCGCGCGAACTTGTTGCTGTCCGTCGGCATTAAAAGTGTCGGCCCAGATAGAAATTCTGAAATGTACATATTGTTAGGGAAGGTTAGAGCTTTCATTTGCATAGTGTCTGATATTGGGACTATCCTTGGTATGAGCCCTGTGGTGGTTTCAGTATAATAAATAATTTTTGAAAAAGTGCTTTATTCAATGGGCGTGCAATTAAAAAGTACAAAATGAAAAAAAGTAATTACATATATTTCATGAAGAATTTGCCTTCCTCTTTAATTTTCTCAAGTTTTTTCTTCAAAAAATAAATATAGAACGTCATAAATAAATTTTTGTTTGGAAGCCTGCAATCGGCGGGTGAAGCTATAGCATGAAAGGAATACAGGGCGCGCGAACTTGTTGCTGTCCGTTGGCATTAAAAGTGTCGGCCCAGATAGAAATTCTGAAATTTACATATTTTTGGGCAGGTTATATCTTTCATTTGCATAGTGTCTGATATTGAAACTATCCTTGGTATGAGCCCTGTGGTGGTTTCAGTATAATAAATAATTTTGGAAAAAGTTCTTTATTCAATGGGCGTGCAATTAAAAAGTACAAAATGAAAAAAAAAAAAACATAAATTTCATAAAGAAATTGCCCTCTTCTTTAATATTCTCAAGTTTTTTCTTGAAATATAAATATAGAACGTCATAAATAAATTTTTGTTTGGAAGCCTGCAATCGGCGGGAAAAGCTATATCATGAAAGGAAAACAGGGCGCGCGAACTTGTTGCTGTCCGTCAGCATTAAAAGTGTCGTCCCAGATATAAATTCTGAAATGTACATATTGTTAGGGAAGGTTTGAGCTTTCATTTGCATAGTGTCTGATATTGGAACTATCCTTGGTATGACCCCTGTGGTGGTTTCAGTATAAGAATAATTTTTGAAAAAGTGCTTTATTC